>NC_140594.1:1029198630-1029716423 GCF_964204655.1 Triturus cristatus
TTATTTGTGCGGTCCCCTCCGGAGGCCGATATTGGCCCATGGACCCCTTCCCCAGGGCATGGTCACATCCTTTTTTTGTTTTAATACATAAAAATCGATAGGGTGGCCTGCGTGTCCCACCAGCTACCCGGGCCTTTTTCGGGCCCAAGGACCCCATGCCAGGGGGCCTGCCTTTTATTTTTTGTTTTTAGAGGGGGGCCACGTGGCCCTCCTCCACTGGTCGATATTGCCCAGAGACCCCAACCACTGGGTCATGGCCACAATGCTGGAGACCGCAGGGAAGCCCCAAGGCCCCCGCTGTCCCTGCCGGCTCCCTGCCACCTGCGGGAGCCAGCATTGCTTTTGGGCAGAGGGAACTACTAACATGCAGCTACCTTTTCCCAAAAGCCATTCTGCTTCACTTCATGGAAGCAAGAGCATTTTCCATGAAGCGAAGCAGAGTTTGCTATGGCATGGCCAGAGCAGTGCTCCAGCCATGCCATAGCAAACTACAATGTCCCAGGGTGGGCACCCCGGCACATTGCTGGAGCCAGCCCTGGTGGATGGGGGTCCCCAGCACATTAGGGGGCTCCTGGAGCGGGGCCATGGGCCCCCTCCCATCATCTGTGTAGCCCCAGGGAGGTGGTGATTACCAGGGCCAGGGATCCGCAACAGACCCCTGCATTATCTTAATGTATGCCCCCGGAAGGTGGTGGTCCCCGGGGCTGAGTGGGGGAGGCTCGAGCCCCGCCATGCCTTTGTTTTTAAAATAAAGCCCTGGGAAGGTGGTGGTGCCCAGAGCTGGGGGGGCCATGGACCCCCCCAGCATGTAACAACTATAGCCCCATTTAATAATTAAAGCCCTGGGGAGCTGGCAGTCCCAGGGGCTGTGGGGGGCCCGCCTGGTCCCCGCATTTCATTAACATAGCCCGAGGAGGTGTCGGCCCACAGGTCCCCACATCATCATCTGGCATTGCCCCCGGGACTAGGCCCACCTGGGGGCTTCAAAGAAATGAAGCGCTGCAGACGTGCTTCATTTTTTCAACATTTTTCACACAGACTTACAATACTCGCATACCCACACAACCCACCCATACAGTCACTCACACTGCCACTCATTCACCAATACAGCTAGTCACACAGCCACTCACTCATACAGCCACTGACACAGCCTCACACTCAGCCATTCCACCACTCACACAACCACAGAACCACTTACATGCCCATTCACACATCCAAACAATGGTTCACTGAGAAAAAATCGACACCCAAAACATCCCCATACCACAATATCGAGTCATAAATATAGATGTAAAAAATATTGACATCCTATATGTATAAAGGTAAGTACAAAAATATCAGGAAAAAATATTGATGACTTAAATATAGATGTAAAAAATACGTATTGTTTTGCGTTTCTTTTTTGGTTCGGAGGATGTGTCCTTTGTGCCGGTCTTTGGCGATTCTCGCGGATAAGCTTGAACTCTTGAAAAAATGTAGGTTCCGCATCAGTATCTTTTGCCTCTTTGCCTGTTGTCTGTTCGCTGCCAGAGGTTTCCACTTCAAATTCAAGAGGTCTCCTTGCAGAAGGAACACCTGTTTTCTTTTGTGCATCTCCTTTCTTGGCAGATCATATTTACGGGCAAAAGTTAGAATGCCCCCTGACTGGTAATCTTGTTCGTCGTACTGAAATTTGGTCTGTTTGCAACGTCGTATTCCATTTTCATATTCCTTCAGCCTGTTCTTCATGGCTAGTCTTAGTTCCTCACTTGGTATCCTTGTCTTTACTTATCATTTCCTCCAAGTTCTTTATTTCTTCCAGTAGTTTTTTTCTGGTCACTCCATGCGTATTTCACAAGAATTCTCATCATCCCCCTTGCAGTCCTGGTCAGGGTTCTCATAGGAGGGCACGGTAAAAATATGCAGGCCCTGTGGGATACGTCTCACCTCCAAGTATCTCTACAGGGATGTTCCTTCCCATCATTTCCTTATTTCTCTTTCTATCATTTTTTCCCGGGTCTGATAGAGGATTTTCAAGTTACTTGGGGGATGGGTAGGATTACTTGATTCTTTGAGAATGCCTTTCGTGCATGCCGTTTCCTGTTTGAAAACGTCTAAGGCAGCCTCCTCTCGCTCCGTAACCGTAGACATAATCATGCCGCAGTCGATACTTTAAGAAAGAGCTAAGGGGGGATACATTACAGAGAGGTGTAAAAAGGGGCATGGCCTTGGAACACCTCTCTGCAAAACAGCTCTGTGCCACTTCCTGCAGGTACCTGGTGGGCTAGCTGGCCCCCAGGGACCCTCAGGATTCAAGGGGATTTAATCCCCAAACTTACAACATGCTAGGGGGCACTTTTGCACAGTGGTGCAGGGAGGGGCGGGCCTGATATAAGAAGTTAGAAGTCCTGCTGTGTGGGACTTACTGGTGGTAATAAAAGGGATAGTTGGCCCCCAAGGTTGACGTTGGGGCTACCTACTTCTCCTGTTACCCACAGTAAATCCCACACAGTGGGATTGCTAGAGGTGTTTTGGAGGCCATGCTCATTTTCTCCACCACTCTGGAAACGCAACTGGTATGTTATATTTAGAAATTAGCATTTAAAAAACCTTTGAAATTCACTGAAAAAACAGGTTTCAGGGACGTTATAGTTAGAAATTAACATTTAAAAAACCTTTGAAATTCACTGAAAAACCATAGGTTTCAGGCATGTTATAGTTAGAAATTAGCATTTAAAAAACCTTAGAAATTCACTGAAAAATCATAGGTTTCAGGGATATTATAGTTAGTTGGACATTTCTCTTGTAAAAAACCATAGAAATTCCCCTGTTATAGTTAGTTCAGCTGAGTTAAAAGATACTCCCTGAAACATCCATTTAGGTAAAATACCTATTCAAAAATTGATTTTTGGGTTGATTTTGCTGTCACTTGAGTAGAAAATCCTCTAGGGAAGCAGCCCTCTGACCACAATCCAGCGCAAATTAAAATTACGCCCAGAGTTAATCTGTCGGTTCTGCCGATCCTCCACATCGTGAAATATATAAAGTTTTCTAAACCAAGATCTATTTTTTTCTGTCAAATTTAGTATAATTCTGTTCCATTGTTTCAGCTGTAGCTGTGTCTAATTTACTCATAGAAAAATAAATGGTCAAAAATGCATTTTTGGTACCTCAGATTTTTCTTGGCTCCCTGCTGATGGATGACACCAAAACCTCCAGGAAGGAGCTGAGGTGGATGGGACTTTTATTTGGAAAGTTTTGTGAACATATATCAAACTGTGCCAAAGATAATAGCAAACCAAAAAAAGCTTCGAAAAAGTGACAAACCATTTTGCATTTTTACAACAAGGACTTAAAGCTTTAGATTAGCAAGTGCCATCCATACCAAGGCTGAAAAATGACAAAAGCCTTTTACCACTCCAGCAACAGTATTGCACCTTTCAATTGGTAAAATACCATCAATTAGAACCTAGAACGAATAAAAGCAAACCCTGACACGTGTTACACTTAATTAGAGCTCATAAGAGAGGTATAGCTTTGTCCAGGCACAAGGGACCACCCAGTATAAGGCAAAGTAATGCCTTTTCAGGCTGTAGTGCTATGTAAATTATTCAAAAATGTCAGCGAACCCGAGGTAGTTTCCAAGTCTTATATTCACAGCAAAAGGCAAAGGTTAAAGTGGGGTTATACAGGTCTAATAGCAAACACCCTACAGTTTAAAATGCAAAACAAAACACTGAACATCATCAGTTATATGTAACTAACCTAAGTATATGCTTGTTTGTGATAGACTGTCACATCCCCTAAACTATAAATAAGAAATTCTTTGGGCAACTGTATTCTATCCCACCATGGCAGTGGTGCCAATACTTCTATGGCCCTGATAGACTAGAGTGAGTCATATTTAAATTTCCCTGAAGGCATTATACTTTTGCTGTGAAGCTGTCAGGTTTCTGGCAGCCTTTCCACAAACTTCTATGTTTATCCAAAACATACTCCCAAAGTTGGAGTTTCTTTTAGAAAAACATAAAATGAGTTGCCCCCGACACCTTGGGATTTTTATCCCATGGTGTGCTGGCTGTCTTCATTTTTATCTGTTCTGTAACAGCAGGCTTTTTGTCTTCTTCTCCAACTGAAGAATAAAAATATGAAATTACTTTCTAAACAGGGGTGGCAGTCTGTGGTACCTGCACAGATGGCCAAATATCCGATGGCTTGTCATTGTATGTTGTCCACCAGTGGATCCAGCGGGGACTCCCTCAGTGGATACATGGCAGTCTGAACAACTCTGAAAAGAACTGGTAGGCAGTCATTTTATTTGACAGGGTACTTGACTACCTTTGTGAAGGACTACCCTGTCCATCAAAATATAAATACCACCTTGCATGCTGATTCAAAAATACTTCATATTATATTTTACTGTATGTTTAATTCCAATGTTTCGGTCACCTTTCACTCCAAGCTCGGCGGACCATCACTAAAGGTGTGTGTGTTCAGGGAGGGTCTAACAAACCCTTAGTAACCATGTCATTAAATGTTGGGAAGACCTGTTGAGAAGACTGACCACATTGCATCAGCTGGACAGGTCCACCCAGCAGAAAAAGAAGGTGCAACGGTAATTGACCACCACAATGCTTCAAATACTTGAGGAACCTACCAAGAGTTGGAGGAGCTTTGAAGTCCAGAGTGCATCAGCAAAAGGGTCAGTATTAAACATGAGGAAACTAAAATCTGAAATTATCTAGCTTTATCTGAGTTTAATGATTAAAGAAAGTTCATGGTATTTGTTCCAAGGTTGCATAACATAAATTTAAATTGACAAAAAATGTTGATCTCCAAAATGTTATATTTTAGCTTCAGGGCACAGAGCGGAGTGTTCAGGTCTTTAGTCAATTACCGTGCAACACCTCGCCAGCTCAGATCAGGATGGAATTTGCACTACAGGACCAGTTGTTTGTACAGAAGGCTAGCATTATAAAATATCTTCACTCCACAAGGTCAGCTGAGCAAGTATCATTGAAAAACCTTATCTGGCTTAAAGTTGCATGTACTTATAGGGCAAGCCTCTCAAATATCTGTTCACATGCCCTTTTCGAAGCACTGGTGAAAACATGCTCAATGGAGCTATGAAATTTAAAACTACCACACCAACAATTTAAAAAAGCTCTGAAGGCATTTGTTTCACCTCCACGGTCCCATCTCCTTTACGCAGCTTCAAGAGGATTATGGTCTTGTGGGCATGGACCTCTTTTTACATATGCAAATGCTGCACTGGATAACTGGTCCGGCTATACGACCCTTGGCGGTTAGACCAATGCGCCCATTTGAAAGGTGGCTTGTCTATAAAAAGGATGACCATAAACTCATCTCTGAAATATACTCACTTCTCATTCAGAGCCCCGCAAGGGTTTGAACTGCAGGACAGAGATGGTGGGAGGCGGAATTAGGTCATACCCTGTCTGAAAAAGAATGGGAGGGCATCTTCCACAGAACCCATCACACTTCACATTCCATGGGCCACACCAAAACTGCATTTGAAATTGTATTTTACTGCTACTATACACCGGCCCGTTTGACCAAGTGGAACTCTCAATGCGATGGACTCTGCTGGAGCGGCTGTGGTAGCATGGGTACCCTCCTTCATTTGCTATGGAATTGTCCAAAGCTCACGAGATATTAGGAAAAGATCCTCGATGAGATTGATAAGGCCTTCGACACCACCATCCCCAGACTCCCTGCTTACACCATCCTGGGTTTGCCAAATGCACTGACCTTCCCTCTGTGCTCAACCAAAGGCAGGTAGATTGCTCTGGTGCTGAATGCCGCACATCTGGTACTCTTGGCGGGGTGGAAAACAGACAGGACCCCAGAACATACACAGTGGCAGCATCAGTTGTGGTATCTTTTGGGCATGGAGCAGCTGTCTATGGCTACCCTAGGAACCAAATCTGACTACGCCAAGATCTGGGCTCCCTTTATCTCTATTCCATCCACGGAATTCCGGGAGTTGTCCTGTCCCATCTGTCTCCGGATTATGAAACTGATTCCTGAAGGGCATGAGGGTGAATAGCGCTCTCGATACCATGTGTGTCCCCTGAGTCCCCATACTAGCAGCACCTATCATACTGGATAGTATCCGTACACACAGGTGCCTTTTATCTTGTCTCTTGCTCACCAGAAGAGGGGTAGGGTGGGGGAGGAGGGTGGGTATTGGGTATTTTGTGTTTTCTTCCAGTTGGAGTGTGATCTTGTGGGGTCTGTGGTTTTCATCCCTTCCTTTCTTTAAAAAGCAGATTCTATAGCCATTAGCCGTTGAAGACAGGATTTCGGCCCCCTGCCTCACGCATACTAGCTGCTTGACGGACTTTTCTACTATTTACACTTTGTGGATCTAGGGCAGTTACTTACCTCCTTTACCAAACGCGGTCGGCCCGGAATGGATTGTACGCGGCATGCTGTGTCAACTACCAACCTAAAAAAACCATGGTTTCATAGGCCCGCCTTCCTTTTGCTGATTGTGATGTAGCCAGCCCACAGGGCTGTAGGCCACGAGGCAATGTATTTTCATGCTATATGCTCTGTTAATAAAAATTGATTTCATTCTAAAAAAGCTATGAACAGAAAATGAAAAACTAAATCTCTTGAATCTGACCAAAGAGCATTTGCCAAAAGAGAACACGCGTGCTTGGTCCTTAGCAGTTATGACAGAAAAGGTCCACAAAAATATATTTATGGAACCATTTCCTTCCTATTATAAAACAAAATACCTGCAGCTGCGAATGGGCTCTTTTTTATCATTGGATCTATCTACTCTATGGGCAGTTAAACCGAGTCGAAAACTTGTCAACTATGCGGTATCCTCCAGGAATCAATAACCCACCTGCTCTGCATATGCCCTATACTCCTGGAAGATCGCAGAATACTGCTTCAGCATCTGTGGACCAAGGAGGGGACACAGACATTACCAGCAGCCGTTATCTTCCTACTCAATAATGTGCAGCCGCAAGTGATTACTAAACTGGTAAAATTCCTGGAGAGTATAGATAAGCAACTAAGAAATAACCCAGAAGTACAAAACAAAGATGGGGAGGAATCTTGAATTCCAGCCATCTCAAAGACCATCTTCAAACAAAAATACATCATCGCTTCATAAAGTATTGGCTTTTATCTAAGCAGACTGGACAGTAATAGCAAGCTTTGAATGGCAACATTTTAACTAAATATTATTTTTATAAGTTACTAGTTGCTCACTGAATTGCATTTTAAAGTATTAACAGTACCACCATTGATTTAACCTTCTCTGAGATCTATGGTTTATCTGTCAAATCATCGACAAGTTTGAATTTCTTTTTAGCCCTGTCTATTATATTAATTTTACTTTGCACTAACGCACTTTGATAGACTTGATTGTTAATAAAGTATTTTGAATTTCGAAATTTGAAATATTTTAGCTTCAGTATAATGAAATAAATTGCAATGTGTCTTTCCCGTTGAAAAAATATAATTATTTGATACAATAACAAAAAAAAATTAAGAAGCTTAACATTCTATCAAAATATTGAGGAGTTCAAATACACTCATTTTCAGTTAGGTGTAACTGTTCCAATGCCATCAAAGGAGGGTCCTTCCGTGCTGGAATCATACTAATGTATGTACCCTTTTAAGATTTGAACAATGCAAAGCATTTTCAAGCTCATTTGTAGCATGTTATGCTTGAATCATAGAGACATATACATTGATTTCGTTCATTGCACACAGTTGCATTTATCTTTAGTAATGTAGCAAATTTTTTTTTTAAATGCTTTGTAATTGTTTTCTTGCAATGTTATTATATTTTTGAATATAGTCTGCATCAATCAAGATGCATTCCTAAAAAATGTAAGTGCTTTGAAAGAAAATGCCACAGGTGCTAAACCATCAACAGCAATGAGATAGCCACAAGGCAGGAGTCGACGGTTCATTGTATGGGACATGTCTCCACAAGGGTTACAGATATACTGACGGCTGGCCCCATTACAGGACACGGGGGGCACCCACCAAAAAATATGTAAGTGACTTTGTTTTTTCTTTACAGTTTGACAGGCAGGGTACTCTGTTACCGCGTGGTAGATGTCATGTTCATCATAATACAAGTGCAAAAGCACATAGGGCACTTGTAATATTGCAACTGAATGATTTCTACATTTTGATGGCTCATCCCATGTGCCAAATTTCGCAAAATGCCAATATTTTACTGTCCTTTATCTAATAATTATTATTCTACAAATATACATATCTATCGTCCACCCAGGCATATATTTATATGTACACAAATATTGCACACTACATTTTGGGCCACCTTAATCGTGTGGCAGACCGAGTATTGTGCTACAGAAGTGGCAGAGAAAAATATCCACCAAACAGATGGTCCATCCCTCTATTTAAAGCTGTGCAGATGGTCATGTTTCAGCTGTGGAATCCCCTGCTGCTGGGAAAAGCAGGAACCTTACATCAAATGCACCGTAGCTTTGGTGGCGTTGGTTTAGGTACCATCAGATTTCTTTTTTAAAAAATCTGTTTGGAACTGCAAGGAAAAGACTGGTCATACCTACCTGAAAAAAATTAATTAAAACTCATAATTTGGAGAAAAAAAACACAAGCACACAGGATGTCGGTTCCATTACTATTTTTTAGTTTCCCGAAAATAAAATGTAATTTGGGGAATTTGATTTTTTGTTAAAGTAAAAAGTTTGATAAGTGCCTCCATGAAACTTGGCTGCCACTTAGCAAACTTTCAGTAATAGGCAACAATGCTTCCTGAGAGGATGCACATATCTATATCCACTATTTTCAATAGCAGTATAGCTCATTCAATCCACAATGGAATGCTCACATCATCCTTTGTGGTGATTTATTGAGGACATCACTACAGCATGGTGCGGACCTAAGCAAAAACTATATCTGTGTGTGAAATACTTAAAGAACAGTCACTGCTCCATAAAGCTTAAATTGAACTGATGCCCATCAGCTTTCTGCACACCACTTTGTGGGCGGTAAGTGGCTACACAAAATTGGCAGTGGTAATTGGTATTTGAAAAGCACTGATTGGAATTATTGTAAACTAGAAGTTATCAACCAAAGGCACTAATTCATATCTTCCCCTCAGCCAAAAATGCAGAACAGTAAATGATGAGCCAATATATGAGGATATATAAGAAAAAAGAAGATGCCATTTGCTGAAAAAATCTGAAATGAGATTAACCTTGAAAAAGTCAAAGAGAGAATTTTGAAAAAACAAGAAACAAAAACTGCTAATATGAACTATGAAAGAAATTTGTAATGGACTACATTACCCATAATCTTCTGGATTTTTGCGTTATGAATTAGTTTCTTTGATGGCTAAAAGCAAAACAAAGCCAACAAATGATGAAATTGTGAAAAATTGTTTAACAGCTTGATAAATATTCAACCTAATAGAAAAGTGGGCACAACCAGCTTAGAAATTGCAACAGAAAAGACACATGACTGACAAAACTGCAAGTTAGAGAAGCTCTGATGAAGTAGGTGACTTCCATTCTACCCAGATCTATCTATAAGATAGAGAACATTCCTGTCCTCTTTCCTGCACTGACGCTGAATTGGCTGCCATGCTCCAACGCAGGCATCTTTGTACCATGATGCAAGGGTGTCCGCATTGTAGGGATGATCTTTTTTGTGCAAGAAGGGACACAAAAACACTCAATAGATGTGATTTCCTCTTTCTATGTGTGCTGTTTAATGCAGTATACTAACGGCCTGATATATGAAGATGGTATTTTGGATTTCCTAAATACCGATTCCGTAGGAACCGCTATGTAGAAAATGCAAAATGAAATGTACTGACTTGCGATACATAATAGCAATTCCTACAAAGTAGCAAACGCCATTGCATTCTCACCTATGGGTAAAAGGCCCTCTTGGAAGCACCCCGAAATGCGTTGTGCACATGTAAGTGCACACATGACCTAAGCGCATATGTGCACCTCATGTCACATTTAAAAATGCATTTCTAAATGCATATTTTTATTTTGTGCATGGTTACCATCGACTTTAAGTTGATATTTATAGCATTTCATGAATGCCCAATTCACGTTTAGGAAATGTTTAGGAAATGCTATGTACAGGTGCTATAGTAATCGAAAATAGGGAATCCCTATTTGGAATTCCTAAGTCGCGGTCGCAATTTGCAATTTATGCCGGGTGGAAATCACAATTTGTGACCGCAAATGGGCCTTAGTACATCCGAAAATGCCATTTACCATTTCGTAATTCGCCAACATAGCGATTCGGCCCGTTAAAAAAATGCTAAATGGCTTTATACAACAGGCCCACAGAAAGAGTTAAAAATGAGGATAAATAAAGGTATTTCTACTTGTTATGCCTCCTCTGGGGAGATGTAGGCTTTTGACGCAATCCCAGGTTTGCAGCTTGTTGTAAATCTGGTAATGTGTCAAATGTCATGGGTGTCACATCGAAACACCCAAGGTAACACCCATGGCAAGCCTCCCCATTGTAGTGTGAGGCAACGCAACGATTTGCGCTGCATTGCCTCACTCCAAATCTACATGCAGGATGGCGTCACATGGCCGTTTAGATATGGCTAACCTTGTGCACCACCGGAACGTCACAAAAAGTGCTTGTAAATGAGCCCCAGAGAGTCTATAGTGGCTCCATACTATCCTGCTGCTAAACCATTTTCTTCCAGGAAGGGCCACACTTTTATAGATAGGTATCTAGCTGCATTGTCTTCCAATGCAATCTTTTGAGGTGACTGACCTAATGTATAAAAGAAAGATTTTCTACAAGGCTCATGGCTTTCATACATTACTTTTCCTTGTCATGTGAAACTGTGATACTTTTAAAATCTATTCCAGCCAAAACAGAATAGTGTTCTCTGGAGCCATAATTTTTTTGTCAATCATGTGAATGGTATAAATAGATATTTACATTTATGAAGGAAAACGTAGGACCACGCAACAACTATGTGGTTTTGTACAGCTTTCAGCTACTGCACTTTACATGGTTTGGATTCTAGAGCTATATATCTAATCTTTAAAGTTTCAAGTCCCAGAATACACTGTGGTGTTGGAATAAAACAGCAGGTCTGGCACAAAGTGTAAAGCATGACCTGTAGCCACTTTATAGCTACTCTTAAAGTGACAAAACTTGGCAGGGTCAATTATCTCTTCTCAAGACCTGGATCCAACAGAGTACAGAGACAGTGTAAACAGTTTTCTTTTTCCAAAACCTTCTTCAGATTCAATAGATCTTGCCATGCATTGAAAATCACTTCACAGTTTGGAAAATAATTCTTGTAGAGGGATCTAAGGGCTATAATTAATCCATAATGCGAAATATTCTTGTGCTAGGTACTGGCTTTTCCACCCCAGAAGGCACAATGAAATAAAACAGCAATTTGAATTTAATTGTGGACTGGCCAAGAACCTCTGCAATGCCTGCAAGATATACAAAAAAAGTATTTTTTCTGAGACTGCAAATTTGTCAGACTGAAGCTTTGTGAGCCAACAGAAACAACTTAACCTAGTTTAACTGTATAGCAAAAGGCAGCACATTAGAATATGTAAACTATAGCAACTGCAAAGCACACACTATCTATATGAAACCATCTGTAAATCATTCGGTTTTCTTTATAATGTTTAATAATTTTTCTCCACAGAGTAGTACATATCTATTTTATAAAAAATGACGTGTCAGTGGCATGAAATTCTATGAAGTGAGAGATTTAGGACTAGAGTGAATTTCACATTATTCAAAATTTTTATGACGTAGTTGACGGAGTACTTCACACTGCCACCACGGAGATGCAGCAGTAGTACCACCAAGATCTAAATCAGGTCCCAAGACTTTTGAAACAAGGTGAAAATTTAGTTATTATGAATACATGTCCACGAATAAAAAATAAAAAAAAGGAAATGGCTTGGGAAGTTTGCAGAGAGAATGGAGAGCAGCAGGAATGCAACTTTGCCAAATGTGATGCAGCTCGCGCAACAAAATTAGTTTTTTTTTTTTGCTACTTACCTAAAATCGGCCGTATGCCGCATTTTACAACCCCCCACCCTGCCACTCCCCCACCCCACATCACCGCCCGGTGGCACGCCCTATATGTGCCGTGGCTGATTATTTCGCTTCCAAAGTTGCTAAAGTAGACATGCATATAATGACAATTGTATAAATATGTTTGAACTTGTGAAGCCCAAGATGCACAAACAGAATTCTTGAAGTTTAACATGTCTGCATTTCACCAAAAGAAAACTTGATGTAGGTTAGATTGGCCCAATGGTAGCATATCTTGGATCATTTTTACATGTTGTCTGACACAGCGCATGTGCTGTTGTTAGTGAGAGCTTTTGTTATATATCTTAAATTTAAACGGACCTTAGAGCCCGCCTACACCTTACACAGGGGCATATTATCAAGCATGGCGTTAAAATTATCGCCGCTTTAGCGGCAGAAAACTGCCTCTAAAGCATCGATAATGGGCTTGATAATATGCCGCAGAGAATTCCAAAAGAAGCCCATGTTGACACCAGAACATGGGCTTCTATGGGAATTCTCAAGGGCATATTATCAAGCCCACTATCGCCGCTTTAGCGGAGGTTTTCTGCCGCTAAAGCGGCGATAATTTTAACGCCGTTTCTTGATAATATGCCCCACAATATGTTAGCCTCATCATAATTTTCATTGATGAACACATGCCAGTTTAACTTCTTCTTCTTATTTGTGATTCCTCCCCTGCACATGGACCAAGCACTAATTTCTTTATTCGTGTCCTTCTGCTGCTCGCACTCAGATTGTGGAACTTTTGTTTAAAGACAATTTGTTTTAATTGCAAGTCAACATGATTTTATTTGGTGAGAACACCGAAGAATGCAAATTACTTTATGACATTCCACTATTTTTTCAAAGGTATAAAAAGTGATAAATTGCTGTACAATATAATATAAATTTCATGCAACAGTGGGGTCCCTGACTGTAAGGCCCTGGTTCTTCAATTGGTGCCCTCTGTGAGGCGGCTTCAGAGGTAGCGATTTTGCCTGAGGGTTGTGAGGAGCCCCGCAAGAAAATTCTGGAGGAATCGCGAACCACGTCAAGCGACCCCTGTATGTCGAAGTGGGCCGAAGGTCTTTTTCAGCGCGGTTTCTCCTTCCTGACGGCTGCTGACGACTGCTGCCCTGACTGCCGCCTTGCTTTGGCCCCTTTTGGTGATGTATGGTATCGTGAGACGTTAGACGGGCCTCTGTTGGCGTAAGAAGACACTTAGTTAAGTATTGGTGGGTAGCTCCCACTATTTTGTTTTGATTTGGGTCTTTGATTCGGCTATTGCAAAAGCCGAAGCCGAGGGGTGAGTACAGATTGTGCTATGTTATTTGATTTAACCCCTTGATGTTTGTGAACAGTCCAGTGAAATAACGATGCCTGGTCTGAGTAAGTTTAGAACGTTTTGTTGTTTTGGTTGTGATAGGGATTCCCGGCTGGAGGACTCTTGTCCAATTCCTCCGGTTGGAACTCCCACTTATGAGCTTTATTCTAAACATGGTGTTGGCCCCATTGCCTTTAATGAGGCATGGATCCGATACACGAAGAACGATGGAGTTCTACAGTGGCCACAGAATGGTAGCTTTGAGCCTGACATATTAGATAATTTGTAAGCAATTTTGTTTAAAAGAAAAGCCCGGCCGGCAATGTTTGACTCTTTCCGCCTCTGGCATAAGGAAGCCAAACAGAGAGAAATTAAACAGGCAAAACGAGATAAGAAAACACAAAGTATGACGATTATACAGGCTGCCCAGCAGTTTAAAGATAATGAGATTAATCATGAAATGAAAATTTCAGAGAGACAGCATCGTATGGCGATAGATAAATGCTATCCGGTGTTGCCTATTTCCCCTTCTGATAAAAGTAAGGATCCGGAGCAAGACCCTTTGATGTCTCACTTATTGAGATTGCCTCCTCCCTATGTACAAGGTGCTAATGCACCCCCATTGTTACAACCAGTTCAGCCATTAGTTGCGCCTCCGCCTGCTCCGGCTCTTCCGCATTTGCCCCTTCCGGTAGTGCCACCCCCACCTCTTCCACCACCGGCTTCTTTGCCTCCGTTTCCTGAACATCAATCTCCTTTGCCTTCGGCTCCCCTTATAACTGTTAATTCTTCTGTTAGTTCACCTAATACCTTATTCCCTGTTCTTATGTCTAATTCTCCTACTGTGCGCAAACGAATCACAGATACTGTCTCTGGGTTTCTGTCTCCTTTCTTTGAGACTTTGAATATGTCTCCATCTTTTTCTCGAAGACAGTCTCGTAGTCAACTCCCTGGTTCCGACGAACGGGTGGTATTGGACTCTCTCGCTCGCAAATGGATCGAGAAGGGTCCCCAGTATAGTGTGAAAGATATCATGACCACCTTTCATCAGTGGGTGGCGCCCACGCAGAGATATGTATTTAATGTTATGTGTGACACTCTCGCTAAAGAATGGGAGGATATGGATTTGGGTTTACTTCCTCAGGGTTTGTTAGATGTTCAGGCTAATTTCGATAAGGGACTCGTAGTGGGTTCTAAGGTTGAGGATGCCGTAAGGACACTTGTCACTTTTAGGTCCTTATTTTCCTCACAGACTTTTTTTGATTCCGATCCTGCTGTTAGGCTGACATCCAAACATTATCCCATGAGAGAGGTTCCTCCAGTGTGGAGAGAAGCGGTTGCACAAGCAGGTGCTAATCCAGCTGTTCCAGCGCACTTCCAGCGTATATGGGTACATGTCACCTGGAAGAGATCTGAAGTTTTGGCTCTTAAACAGTCTCTACCGGATCCCCGTAAAAACCCTGCTGGCTATTATAAGGAGTTGTCCCAGACTGTTGATGCCTGTATTATGAATTTAGCCGACATTGATATGTTGATGGGAAATGTAGTGCCACAAGCATTATGGGCTCAGATTCGTAGAGAGGATCACGCCCAAGCATTGGGTGACGATTGGGCTGCTATAACTGCCGTGGATGCAGCCCTAGTGGGTGGTGCTAAGCCTGATGTTTTGATTTCAGAACTCCCTGGTAGGATTATTACTTTAATGAAAACGATGATGCCCGCCTTGCGAGTTAATTGGGATAAATTAGCTGCGTGTAAGCAGAAGAAAGATGAGAGTGTCTCTGATTTCTTCACTTGTTTTGAGGAGGCGTTTATTGATCACAGTGGTCAGGATATGACTACGGAGGGTGGACAGCGATTATTTGTGGATAAATTCGTATTTAATTTGCTTCCCGAACTGTCTCATAAGTTGAAAGACTCCGAGAGTTCATGGGCTGTTTCTTCTTCTGCCCAGATATTGGCTACTGCTCAATATTATGAGAACAGGGATAAAGAGGAGAAAGATAAGCAAGAGAAGAAGACGAAAGAATTAAAAACAAAGGTTCTTCTGCAACAAGCTTATCCTCCTCGTTATACTCAGCGCCAGTTTCAACAGCCTCCACAGTTTCAGAGGGTGTATCAAAAGCCTGAGCCCTTTATTCCGCGATCATTATTAGGTCCTAACCAATGTGCCTATTGTAGAGAGGAAGGTCATTTTAAGAATAGCTGCCCGGTTTTATTGCAACGTAAGGGAGAACTATCTGCTCCACGAGGCCGTGGTGGTTTCCAGATAATATACAGGGGTAGAGGTCGAGGTGTGATGCCTCAAGAACAGCGTTCCTTACCCCCTCCAAATTCTACGAACTACTTCGATCAGCAGAATACTCAGTCTACACAGTATTACAATGATGATTATCATGTTGAAGGTGAAAATGAAAGCCTTCACGCTAACTAGGACAGCCATAGACAAAGTGAGGGAGTTGTATCGATTCCAGTAAATCAGGATGGGCCTTATGTCAATGTCACTACAATTGGTGTTTCAGAGCCATTTCTTTTAGATACTGGGGCGATGAGAAGTTCTATCATTCACTCTAAACTCCCTGGGGCACCTTTGTCTGGCTTAACAAATGTATCGGTAGGATTTTCTGGCTCCCCAGTTCGTAACCCGGTCTCCTGTCCTTTGCCTATTTCAATTGGCCCTTATGATATGGAAGCTCCTCTTCTTTTAACGACTCGTTGCGGCGAGAATCTGTTGGGTTTGGATCTATTGAAAAGAATACATGCAACAATATATTGTTCTCCTTCTGGTGTGCATCTTACTTTAGGGCAGAAATTGACTTCTTCAATGTATTTGTCTAAAGATCAATTCCCACCTGAATTGCTCTCTCTTCCTGCAACGCTCTGGGCTACGGGTCCAAATGATGTTGGTTGTCTTGGGATCCCGCCTTATGTTGTTACTCTCAAGCCCAATGCTAAATTGCAACGCATTCCTCAATACAGAATTTCCAATGAAGGTGAAAGAGCGCTTTTGGATATCATTTATGATTTGGTTCAGAAGAGTGTGATTGAGGAAACAAGAGGAAATGTATGTAATAGTCCTATTCTTCCTGTTCTTAAACGCACTGATCCTTCTAAGCCTCCTGTTTACCGTTTTGTGATTGATCTTCGGGAGGTCAATAAAATTGTTGTACCACAGTTTCCTGTTGTTCCTTGCGACGAATGTTCATGAGATTTCCACTCTGTTTAGCCATACTACCAAAGCATTAGGTGACCTCTTCACTGTGCGAAATCCAGGTTATAGGGCCAACAAGATGGGGCGCCCTAAGGGTAATCCTGGTTGGTATTCTGCTCCCTGCAGAAGTGCGAAAAGGGACTTAATCAATGCAGTTAAACTTAAGGATACCGAATTGATTAGTACAGCCAGGAAGTTGTACAGGGGTGCTATTGGTAAGGCGAAGAAAGAGTGGGAAAATCAGTTCTGGTGTGATCTAAAACTGGCAAGTGCTGGGAGGGACTCGAAGGGATTTTGGGATTTAATTAGAACCAGGGACAAACCCATAGATTCCCTTATAACATGCAATATCCCTGAGGCGTCATGGTTTGACCATTTTTCCAACCTTTATACTGTGGCTACGGGGGTTGGGGTAGATCCAGCTGAAACTTTTTCGGTTGATTTTTTCGGGCTGAGTGAGGACCTCCTGTTTACAGGGAAGGAAGTAGAGGTTGCGATTTCGTGTCGTGTCCCAAATAAAGCTGCGGGGTCGAATGGGCTACCCGGGGATTTGATCCGCATTAATATATTAGAATGGGGAAAGCTCATTGCATCATTACTTAATGCAAGTTTTTATGATGCACCTCTCCCAGACTTCTGGATGGGCGCTGAGGTCGTCCCGATTTTCAAAAAAGGGAGTCGGGACGACCCAGCTAATTATCGCCCTATAAGCCTACTGGATTCATCGCAAAAGGTGGCAGGAAAGGTGGTTTTAGGGAGGATGCTCCAGTGGGTAGAGGAGAATAGGATACTTTCTGATTTCCAGGCGGGCTTTAGGTCAGGTACTGGGACCATTGAGCAGTCATTCCGTCTGCTGTTGTTATACTGTGGTTGTGCTGGGCAAAGGCAGTCTGTATCTTGCCTTTATAGATTTACGGACTGCCTTTGACCTAGTGCCCCGCAGCCGCCTATGGAGGGTGTTGTCAGATTTAGGTATGCCACCGTACTTATTATCTTTGATAATTAAGTTCCATGCAGAAAACTTTGCACAGGTTCGGTGGGGCAATCAGGGCCAAAAAACCGCCCGAATAACTGTAAATAGAGGTGTCCGTCAGGGCTGTGTTTTAGCCCCCACTCTGTTTTCATTGTACGTCAATGGAGTGGTGGGGCATCTCTTACAAAATCCTTCAGATGCTCCATCCCTGGCGGGCAGGAGAATACCCACTCTATTATTTGCAGACGACACCCTCTTGATCTCCAAGACCCCAGTTGGACTGCAGAGCCTCCTTGATAGGTTACTTTTTGTAATTTGAGGAGATTAGAAATTAACACGGGAAAGACCAAATATTTGGTCTTGAATCCCCCCCAAAAAAGGGGTAGGCCACCTGCACTGAACTCAGTGTCCCTAGAAAGAGTCAAGGAGTTTGACTGTTTAGGAATCCGCCTCTCTGACACCATGAGGTGGAATTGTCATCTCCACAAAAGGCTGTTAAGTCATAAAAGGGTGGTGGGGGCACTGCTCAAAGAACAACGGTCCTCCACCCTCAAACCGATTGCCCCAGTACTTGACATCTACAAGGCAAGAGGGGTGAGTGCGGCGCTTTACGGAGCAGAGCTTTGGGGGGCGCAGAATGTGGATCAGTTGACCCGTTTAGAAAATAAGTTTTTGAAGGATTTAATGGGCCTCCCTTATAGTACCCCCACCCTTCCCTTACTCCTTGACATGGGCTGCTGTCCTATTAAAGACCAGGCAAGGTTGCGCCCTCTACTCCTCTGGGCCCGCATATGGAGAGTTCCGGAGCTTGTTAGTTATGCGGAGGGGCTAAATGAGGTTTTATCAATGCCTGGTTGGCATAAAATAGGATGGTTGAGGGATGTTAAGCGGTTGCTGGGCGAGTTGGGTCTTTGAGGGGCCTGGCAGTCCAGGACCGCACCATCCAAGTCTGTCCTGAAAAACTGTACTGGAAATGGGTAATGGATTCCAGAAACTCTAATCCCAATCTATGTAGGTGTTCTGCTGAATTCCTATTAGTAAAGGAGGTGGCACTACTTGAGCCTTATCTCGATATCATTTCAAAATTTAGAGATAGGGCTTTATATTTTAAATTTAGGATAGGTGTGCTACCTGTGTGTGAGTTGACCGCAGGATGGAAGGTACTAGCACAGACTACTCCTTTCTGCCCTTTCTGTGAGACCAGGATTGAGTCGGTTTCCCACCTTTTATTTGAATGTCCTGCATATAAAGCTCCTCGCCTCAGGTGGCTGAAACCCCTATGTAAAGAGCTAGGCACAAGACAATGTAGTGAGGCTCTCCGTATTTTAAAATCCGACACACGCCCTTTATTCGCCTGTGGTATGGCGAAGTTCTTAAATTGGGCATGGTCGATCAGATCAAAAAGGCTTTTGTATGTTGTTTAATTATGGTTTTAAAAATTGGAATTTTTATGTAATTTATTTATGCCATTCGTATCTTGAACCTGCATAATTGTTTTCGTATGAATTGGCCTTTTATTTTATTTTTAAAAATAGATGTATTGTATTGCTTTTAAAGATATGTTTTATATCGAAATAAAGCCAACTTTGACTTTGACTGATATCACTGCCCTGTTAACTATGATACCTGCCTCAGCGGCTTGCTTTTCTGTTATTGATCTGAAAAATGCGTTCTTCAGCATTCCCATTGCCAAAGAGAGTAGGGATATTTTTGTTTTTTCTCTAGGAGGCCGAAGTTTCCGGTTCAAGCGCGCACCCCAAGGCTATTGTGAAAGCCCCTCCATTTATAGTCAAGCTCTGAAATGTCAGCTCGATGTTTTTCCTTTGCCCCCAGGTGCTACTCTTATTCAATATATGGATGATTTGTTGATTGCTGCTGATTCAGAGGATGTCTGCAAGAATGTGACTGTTGCACTGTTACGTCACTTGTCTGATCTTAATCATAAGGTTTCGCCTTCTAAACTACAATATGTCCGTCGAGAGGTTACCTATTTGGGTCATCTCTTATCAAAGGAGGGAAGGTGATTAACCCGAGAACGAATTCAAGCAATTGCGCAAATGTCTGTGCCATCTACACAAAGAGTGGTGCGCGCCTTTCTGGGCATCACTTCTTATTGTAGACAATGGATTCCGAATTTTTCTTTGTTGGCCAAACCTTTGTTAGCACTCACTTTGAAAGACACACCCCAACCCCTTCCTTGGACTGACGAATGTCAGAAGAGTTTTTCTGATTTACGTACTGCTCTGTGTTCTGCTCCTGTGTTGGGTACTCCAGATTACAGTAAGCCCTTCACGCTCTATGCCCATGAAAGAGAGGGTTGTGCGTTGTCAGTCTTAACACAACGATTTGGAGACAAACAGCAGCCATGTGCCTATTTTTCAGCTACGTTAGACCCAGTAGCCAAGGCATTGCCTAGTTGTCTCAAAGCTACAGCAGCAGCAGCGATTTCTATTCATCAGTCTACTGGAGTGGTGCTAGATAATACTCTCATTGTTATGGTACCACATGCAGTGGATACCTTGCTAAATAGGACAAAAACACAACATCTTACAAGTGCTCGATTGTCTGGATATGAGCTGACGCTCTTGGCTAGTCTTGGCGATGTAATATTTTAAATCCAGCCACACTGTTATCTCTTCCAGAAGAGAAAGATATTCGGAAACAACATGATTGTTTTCTCCATACTGAGGGGGAGACAAAAGGCAGGATTGATTTGAAAGATACGCCGTTAGTGGATCCAGATGGGATCCTATGGGTGGATGGATCTTGTTTCAAACTCCCAAATGATGAGACAACTTCAGCTTATGCTGTTACCACCTTGTATACAATCGTGGAGACAGCACGCATCAGTCATAATTCAGCTCAGGCAGCTGAACTGATAGCTTTGAACAGAGCGTGTGTGTTATCTAAAGGAAAGAGAGTGAATGTGTATACCGACAGCCAGTATGCGTTCGGTGTGGCGCATAGCTTCGGTCGTTTGTGGAAGAAAAGATGATTCCTTACCTCCCACGGTACTAAAATACAGCATGGTCAATTGGTAACTGATCTTCTTGAGTCACTTGTTTTGCCTACCCAGACAGCAATTGTGAAATGTAGTGAGCATAAGAAGATTACTGATGATGTTGGTTGCGGAAATGCTTTTGCGGATGAGGTAGTAAAAAGGACATCCAGAGATGCTACAAGTCGCATGTATGTTGTGGGCCCTGCAAATTGGGTCAGGGAAAGAAGGATGTGTGAGGACACAATAGAAAGTGTGAGATCGATTCAGGGAGATGCTACAGAGAAAGAGTTGAGAAAGTGGAAAGAGAGTACAGGAATGTTAGACGCAACAGGATGTTGGATAGAATTGTCAGAACACCAGCGTTGGCTGTTACCAGACGCCTACGTACTGCCTGTAGTTACTATGGCGCATGGTCCAGCCCACATCAGTGCAAAAGGAATATGTAAACTTCTGGCTCCAGTGTGGCTGAACGAAGGGATTCCAAAATGTGCAGATAATGTGGTGAAGCATTGTATCATTTGCTTGATGTACAATCCGGGAAAGGGAACCCCAACTCCGACAGGTCATTTTGCTCCCCCAACATATCCTTTTGAGGTGTTGCAAATCGACTACATTCACATGGATCGATGTAACAATCTTAAATATGTTCTGGTAGTGGTATGTGCCTTTTCCAGATGGATAGAGGCTTACCCCCTGAAAGACAACACTGCTTTGTCCACTGCCAAGGTTCTTCTAAAAGAATTCTTGCCTAGGTTTGGTTTGCCGCACATTGTCTGGAGTGACAATGGAAGTGAATTTGTAGGCCAAATTATGCAAAAGGTGTGTACCGGTCTTGGTATAAGGCAGAAGTTTCATGCGGCAAATCATCCTCAGTCCGCGGGTTTGGTAGAGTGCTATAACGGCACTCTCAAACTTAAGCTTGCAAAAGTACAAGCCAGCACAGGTCTTAATTGGCCCGATGCTTTACCTTTGGCTCTCCTGTCCACTAGAACAGCTGTACATTCTCGTTTGGGACTCAGCCTATACGAGATTGTTTTCGGGCACCCAGCTAATGTATGGGGAGTCCCTCGCCCTAGAAAGTGTTCTGATATACAGTATCCAATGCTGATTGACTATTTACATGACCTCACCACTAAATTACGTGTTCTTCATCAACAGGTTCAAAACGCTTTACCAGAAGCCTCCACAGACCCAGGTCATTCTATCCAACCTGGAGACTGGGTCTGTGTGAAAATTTTTCAGAGGACAAAGAATTTGAACCCTCGCTGGAAGACGCCTTGACAAGTTCTCCTGACAACTCGCACAGCAGTAAAAGTCGAAGGGAAAAAGAACTGGATCCACTGCGGGCACTGCAAGAAAGTGCCCTTGCCCTTGCCTTTTGATCAGTGGGTTCGTAAGGGTATAGGTGATTCTGAAGGAGAAAAAGTCCCCCGATTCATACCTTTCAGTAGTGCACACCTGGATGGAACTCGATCGGAGAAAGCAGATGACGACATTCTACAAGAAGCCGTACCTTCCCATCTCCGATTACACACTACAGAGCCACAGACCCTATTTCAAGACCAAACTGTACCAACAAGGACTAGATACAATTTAAGACCTAGATTGGTCAAGGACACCTTAGATTTCCATCTCTTCTGCTACATTTATCATCTGTCCAGGTTGCAGGGTCACGGTAGGAGTCTTGGTTTGTGACCTGTATAAGGGCTAGGCCCCCAGGACTTGCAGTGTCATAGGACGGCTAATAATCACAGCCAAGTGAGTAAGGAAGATGGCCGTTAGCAACAATTTTAGAGGATGGATGTTAAATTAGGAAAGAAGGATAATAAGGAAGAGATGAGAAAGAAATATTGTAAAATATTGTACAGTCGATGTGGCGTAACATTGTGTGTTTCTATATTTTTGTGTATCTTATTGGCTTGTGTACGTTGGGTTATTCATGCTATGCAGCAAAAAGTTGTCCCTAATTCTATCTCCTTGCCTCTTCATTCTACTATCTCCCCACATCAATTATATACACTTCCCGAACATGAACTAATCAGGAGAACAGAATATTTTAAAATTCATTTATCCAATTGTTGCACCAACACCAATTGGTAGTCAACACAACCAACTGTTGGGTGTGTGGACTTATGCCTCATACCACAGATAAAGGGATGCCATATTTAGTCCTTCCATTTTCTTATGAAGGTTCCGCTTGGGCCTATCTTGTAATATTTTCAAATGCATATCAGAGCCGATTTAAACGTCCAGTTGGTTCCTATGGTAGTAAGCCAGATTTTAGTCGTAATTCTCTGATGAAGGGAATGGTGGCTATGGCTATAGTTGTGGAGAATAATAAGGTTCCTGTTGACGAGAGACAAACATATACTAATTGGAACGTGACTTGTTACATTACTAGCCTTACAGATAAAACTAAACAGGGAAAATCTCCACCAATTTGGACTGTCCCTCATCAAGGTAATTTCTGTTTACAAATGAATGGCCAGACTACTGACACAGGACAAAGAAAAAGCTTTTGTTCCCATACATACATCTACCGCCGTTAGTACCATCCCAGGGCACATATTTTGTCTGCCACGATAGAGCTTACACGTGGCTACCAACGGATTTTTCAGGAACATGCTATATAGCTTTTCTTCTCCCTCCTACATACACTGCTCCTTCAGGCCATCATAGAAACAGATATGGCAGAGGGATTATTGAGTCTAAAGACATGGCAGGACAAGAGGGAAGTGATTTCCTCAAAGGATTTCTTCCTTTTTGGGGCCCAATGGCCAACAGCAGAAACATAAGACAGCTGGTTTGTGTTGTTGAGACTACCATAGATGTCACCTTGGGAGCCTTGAATAATCTCACAGCTGAAATTCAGGCGGATCGTCTCATGACTTTGCAGAACCGGATTTCACTAGATGTTATTCTTGCAGATCGTGGTGGAGTCTGTAAATTGATCGGATCTAGCTGTTGTATTTATATACCTGACGACGCCCCTACGGTATACCAAGCCATCTCCAAATTACACATGATCTCCGAATCGATTCATCAAGACGAAGGAGATTGGTGTTTATTAGGATGGTGTTGGGGATTACTATCTAAATGGGGATGAAAGGTACTAACCTTCCTTGGAGTGGTTTTGGCCATAATTTTTTCCTGTTGTCTCTGTATGCAGTGTGGCCTCGCCATTTGCGGTCTTTGTGCCACTCTGTGTGTCCCAAGACCTGAGTCACACAAAACAGAGAACATTAAAATGATGTTGCAGCAACAGTTTGACGACCTCATGGCTATTGACATTGATTCAGATTAACGTGAATCTGTGTGTTTTGCCTGAGTTATGGCAAAAGGAGGGTCTGAGGAAATTCGATTTGCGATCTCGCTTGTATTCAGCCACCATTTTTTGTGTTCCACCGCAATTTTGTGTTGCCCTCAATCAGGCAGCACAATGAACGAAGTTTTTCTGCTGATCTTACTGCGACGTGTCAAATAACCTTCTGCCTCTGTTTACGAGACTGATGTCAGGGACTGGCTGAGTCCACTAATCCTCGTCTGGTTTGACTAAACCCTGTCTCAACTGTCTGTCGGTTCACACCATTCTTTCCTGACTTTATCTTATCTTCTGGCCTTCGTTATTCTCTACTTGTATTTTCTCATTTCACAACTGTCCTCCAAAGCATACAAATATGTCCTGACACCTGCAAGTTGAGTTGTAGACACTACCACTGATCAGTCAGTCAGTCAAAGTTGGCTTTATTTCGATATAAAACATATCTTTAAAAGCAATACAATACATCTATTTTTAAAAAGAAAATAAAAGGCCAATTCATACGAAAACAATTATGCAGGTTCAAGATACGAATGGCATAGATAAATTACATAAAAATTCCAATTTTTAAAACCATAATTAAACAACATACAAAAGCCTTTTTGATCTGATCGACCATGCCCAATTTAAGAACTTCGCCATACCACAGGCGAATAAGGGGCGTGTGTCGGATTTTAAAATACGGAGAGCCTCACTACATTGTCTTATGCCTAGTTCTTTACATAGGGGTTTCAGCCACCTGAGGCGAGGAGCTTTATATGCAGGACATTCAAATAAAAGGTGGGAAACCGACTCGATCCTGGTCTCACAGAAAGGGCAGAAAGGAGTAGTCTGTGCTGGTACCTTCCATCCTGCGGTCAACTCACACACAGGCAGCACACCTATCCTAAATTTAAAATATAAAGCCCTATCTCTAAATTTTGAAATGATATCGAGATAAGGCTCAAGTAGTGCCACCTTCTTTACTAATAGGAATTCAGCAGAACATCTACATAGATTGGGAGTTTCTGGAATCCATTACCCATTTCCAGTACAGTTTTTTCAGGACAGACTTGGATGGTGCGGTCCTGGACTGCCAGGCCCCTCCAAGACCCAACTCGCCCAGCAACCGCTTAACATCCCTCAACCATCCTATTTTATGCCAACCAGGCATTGATAAAACCTCATTTAGCCCCTCCGCATAACTAACAAGCTCCGGAACTCTCCATATGCGGGCCCAGAGGAGTAGAGGGCGCAACCTTGCCTGGTCTTTAATAGGACAGCAGCCCATGTCAAGGAGTAAGGGAAGGGTGGGGGTACTATAAGGGAGGCCCATTTAATCCTTCAAAAACTTATTTTCTGAACGGGTCAACTGGTCCACATTCTGCGCCCCCCAAAGCTCTGCTCCGTAAAGCGCCGCATTCACCCCTCTTGCCTTGTAGATGTCAAGTACTGGGGCAATCGGTTTGAGGGTGGAGGACCGTTGTTCTTTGAGCAGTGCCCCCACCACCCTTTTATGACTTAACAGCATTTTGTGGAGATGACAATTCCACCTCATGGTGTCAGAGAGGCGGATTCCTAAATAGTCAAACTCCTTGACTCTTTCTAGGGACACTGAGTTCAGTGCAGGTGGCCTGCCCCTTTTTTGGGGGGGATTCAAGACCAAATATTTGGTCTTTCCCGTGTTAATTTCTAATCTCCTCAAATTACAAAAAGTAACCTATCAAGGAGGCTCTGCAGTCCAACTGGGGTCTTGGAGATCAAGAGGGTGTCGTCTGCAAATAATAGAGTGGGTATTCTCCTGCCCGCCAGGGATGGAGCATCTGAAGGATTTTGTAAGAGATGCCCCACCACTCCATTGACGTACAATGAAAACAGAGTGGGGGCTAAAACACAGCCCTGACGGACACCTCTATTTACAGTTATTCGGGCGGTTTTTTGGCCCTGATTGCCCCACCAAACCTGTGCAAAGTTTTCTGCATGGAACTTAATTATCAAAGATAATAAGTACGGTGGCATACCTAAATCTGACAACACCCTCCATAGGCGGCTGCGGGGCACTAGGTCAAAGGCAGTCCATAAATCTATAAAGGCAAGATACAGACTGCCTTTGCCCAGCACAACCACCTTCCAGTATAACAACAGCAGACGGAATGACTGCTCAATGGTCCCAGTACCTGACCTAAAGCCCGCCTGGAAATCAGAAAGTATCCTATTCTCCTCTACCCACTGGAGCATCCTCCCTAAAACCACCTTTCCTGCCACCTTTTGCGATGAATCCAGTAGGCTTATAGGGCGATAATTAGCTGGGTCGTCCCGACTCCCTTTTTTGAAAATCGGGACGACCTCAGCGCCCATCCAGAAGTCTGGGAGAGGTGCATCATAAAAACTTGCATTAAGTAATGATGCAATGAGCTTTCCCCATTCTAATATATTAATGCGGATCAAATCCCCGGGTAGCCCATTCGACCCCGCAGCTTTATTTGGGACACGACACGAAATCGCAACCTCTACTTCCTTCCCTGTAAACAGGAGGTCCTCACTCAGCCCGAAAAAATCAACCGAAAAAGTTTCAGCTGGATCTACCCCAACCCCCGTAGCCACAGTATAAAGGTTGGAAAAATGGTCAAACCATGACGCCTCAGGGATATTGCATGTTATAAGGGAATCTATGGGTTTGTCCCTGGTTCTAATTAAATCCCAAAATCCCTTCGAGTCCCTCCCAGCACTTGCCAGTTTTAGATCACACCAGAACTGATTTTCCCACTCTTTCTTCGCCTTACCAATAGCACCCCTGTACAACTTCCTGGCTGTACTAATCAATTCGGTATCCTTAAGTTTAACTGCATTGATTAAGTCCCTTTTCGCACTTCTGCAGGGAGCAGAATACCAACCAGGATTACCCTTAGGGCGCCCCATCTTGTTGGCCCTATAACCTGGATTTCGCACAGTGAAGAGGTCACCTAATGCTTTGGTAGTATGGCTAAACAGAGTGGAAATCTCATGAACATTCGTCACAAGGGAATCTAGTCTGGACAAGGCGTTAGCCATGATTGATCTTATTGCCACGATATTGCCCTCATCGAAAGCTACATTTTTCCATTTTAGGCGCCTACCGCAAGTCGAGGGACAAACATCGCTTGTTGACTTCCACGCCTGGGGGGCTTGCAGTTTCTCCCCAACCGTCCACATTGGGGACAGTGACAAAGACAGCGGATTATGATCGCTGTCAGACGAATGGAGGACTGCCATATCCAACAAATGCCCCCAGAGCTTGAAATTCAGCAGATGAATGACCTACCCTATTGAAGGTGTGGGCCCCACAGGAGTCCGACTTTGACCGTCCATTTACTGCCCTCACACCACATTCCAGGGTTAGGGCATTTAAATGGATAGCACTTTGGGTCCAGCTCTTAATAGGTGGTATTAACAGGGGTGGAATGCCTCTCCTAACATCTTCTTCTTGAGAGCCTAATATGTCATCCTCGGCTAGGGGTTCAAAGGTGCAGTTAAAGTCCCCTGCTATCATAATATACGTTGCTGACCTACAGGATCTGAGTGCATCCTCTAAGCCCAGTAGGGTCAATGAGGGCGCGCCCCCTTTCGGGGATCTAACATAGATATTAAAAATCTCTAAAGTCCGCCCCCCAGAAGACCCTCTGACTACTAGTCTCTGCAAATCTGGGGACTTAGTTTCTGTACACCTAATCTGATACCCCAATAAGATGCTTACCCAAATTAATAGACCACCTGAAGGTCGACCTCTCCCAGCGGACGAAGGGGTTGCAGGTACAAAATAGGTGGTGTAACCAACCTTGTATCGTGGTTCCAGACACCAGGTTTCCTGAAATAAGCATATCCCGAATGACTCAATAAAAGAGTTCCATTCCGGTATGTCCAGGTTGCGAGAAATGCCCGCTATATTCCAGCTGACAATCTTCAGGACCTCATCATCAACTGCAACCTGCGCAGAGGAAAACCTCTGCACGGATAGACTATCCTGAAATCCAGAGTTAGTTGGTACATCACTTACTGGTTTCAGCTGGTTAGGGGCTTCGAGGGCGGACTCATCGGGATTTGAATAACCTGTTGACTCCACAATATGGGACACAGCACTACCCTCAAAAGAAGATAAGTTATAACAGGGTGGCCCCAAAACTACCCCTTTACAATCTAAAACACAGCTCTCCTCCTCCTCAAGTACAGCAGGTGACTTCATGGGAGGTTGGTAACTATTTTGTCAACAATCCTGCCAGGACCAAGTGGGAAATGGGCATGGATTTTGACGAAACAGGCTGAATTGGGGGAGATTTTGAGGAGTTTGTCTGCCAATCCATCCCTCCCAACTAGCGATTCTAGCAGGCCGGGCGGGAGCTACATAGGGATTAAAAAAACTAAGATCACGCGTACCAATTCCTGTGTTGGGGCCCATACCACCCTCACTATTGTTGAAACTACAAACATAGCTGGCTACCCTAGGGTCTTCAAAATTAACTATAATACAGTCCCCCATTATATTTTGGGCCGGGTGCCTAACCAGCTAACCCTCCTCACATGGATAACCCGACCACCCAATGAGCTAGGGAGAGGTCTGTTTTCCTTTAGCCAGAATAGGGTTTTATTCTTAAGTTCGGCATATGACTCATGTTTACCTGGCTTTAGCACGGGAACCCCAGTAAGTACTGTCACAAAGGGCTGGCAGTCTGGGGGTAAGTTGACATTGAGGACAGGAAAAATGCTTGGAGCATTTCTTGGTTGTAAGATTGAAGTTGGGGTTATTTTGCCAGATTTGGTATTAGTTGTACCAGTACAATTACTATCACTAGATTATTTAGTCGTAGCGGTACCGCTTGTGCTTGGGCCCGTAGACCTCGCAATCGTCACTGGATAGACAATGCTACCCAGTGCTGCGTTAGATTGCGCCGGTACCCCCACTGTGGTTGCCCCGAACTTTGGGATAGCTCCAGAGGAGGCCACAGTTTGCACCACAGGGCTATTTACCTCGACCACCCCCTGCACTGCCCCACATGTGTTAGTTAGACTTATTGGGGCAGTAGGTGACTCTCGAGGAGCAAAATTCCCTACTGAGACATCCTCCCTAATTCTAGAGTGGAGTTTAATGAGAGATTTTAGGGAGAAAAAATTATCAAGAGTGACTTGCTCGAATCTGTCCAGTCGCTCTGTTAGCCCCTTCACTCTCTCTAGAACCGGGATCAACAATGATTTCATGATTTTTTCGAGCTGGGTGATTAATTGGGTCTCGGTAGGGGGGCCGTCGGCAGATTCAGGAGGATCGGACATCAGATCCACACGTGTCTTCTCTACAATAGCACCAGTAACTGCTCCCCCTTTAAGCCCCTGTGGATAACCAACACCCACCCGTGCGCCCTTATGGGACCAACCCACCCTACTTCCAACTCTCCTGGGTTTCTTAAAAGGTTTTAAGTAACTGCCCTTACGTGGACTAGCCAGTCGTTTCCTTTTGCTAAAATCTTGGCCATTTACTGCCAGTGGTAAGGGCACAGAAGGGGCGGTGGAATCCTCCTGATGAGGTGGGGTAGCAACAGGGAGCAAAGGCGCAGATTTCCCAATCGGCCGTGGCTCTGGCAGGGCGCTCTCAACTCCCAGCGAAACCGCAGCAGACAAACTCTCTAGCCGGTCCAGGCTAGCCCTAATCGCAACAACCTGTGGGTGGTCAGGGTCTAGTAAAACATTAACTAAGGGATCAGATGCATGAACAGGAGAAACATTAACTAGAGGGTCAGTTGGGTGTACTGGGGAGGGAACTAATGCCAGAGAGCCCAACGATGAGCGTTTACCGGTCAGAGGTTCCCAAGAAAGACGCCGTTCCGTCATGGCGATTTCTTTCTCGATAACCGTAACAACCCGGGTAATAAATTGGTCCATAGTCCCAGAAACACAACCAGTGCCCGCCCCGCCTACCCCCCTCAAGCCCCTACCAGATCGGGTAGACATTGGCATAGAGACCTCAGAAAAGATAGTTAAGCCACTAACTGCGCCTAGAGAAGAAGTCCTTCAGCTAACAATCCAATACACTCACAATACTTGCTACCCGTGCACCTCCTAAAGCAGATATCAGAGGGGTGGCCCAGCCCAGCCTTGTCCAGGCCCGGACGGCCACAGACGGTCCCGCCCTTGTCCTGGGCTTCTCCCGGCGCGCTCCCGCGCTGTGGCTCTGCGGCCTCCTTAAGTAGAACAAAAGGGGTGATAGGGGGGGGGGCGGGTCCAGCAGGGAGAGCAGCCCAGGTGAAACGAATTGGGCTCGCAGGGACTCCTGGGTGATGTAGTCCCTGCTAACGTACTCGCAGCCCTGCCAGCAATAACACACCCCAAGTTTTAAAGCACAAGACAGCCCCTCTCTCAGCAGCAACTCTCGCTGGTGGAATGTGCGCTGCGGGACCCGCGAAGCGGGTCCGGCGAGTTGCTGATGAATTTCAAGTCAAAAAAGGCAACAACAGCAGACCGGTGGCAGGTCCAGAGAAACAGCCAATAGGAATCCCACTGATCAACTTGTGGGGAGGGGTGACAAAAACAGTTGGAAGAGAGGTTTATTTAGGTTACTTGATATCTTGTTTTCAAACTTTTCTCATTGGTTATATCTTGTTTTCAAACTCTTCTCATTGGATAACCATGTATGCATTGGGAGTGTTCTTGGTGAATCTGTGTGCTATAAAAGATTGTGCGCCACGGAGTAAAGTGGCAGTCTCCTAAGAACATACTGAGTGTACTTCTGGGACAACTGTACTTAGCTGCAGCTAATAAACCTGATCTTCTACGCTCAACAGAATGTCCTGTGTCTCTGTTCAACAAAGCAGGTGAACTCAGGAGATTAAGGCGTGCCCTGCGCCGCCAGGCCCATAAGGCCCTGGTTCTTCAGGAGTGAAACCCCAAAACCGGTCCTAGGACGCTTGATTCCGGTCCAGGGAAGACATGGCTTGGCAGTTCGGGCTGGACTGTTCCCATGAGGCACAGGGTCAAGACTGATTTGCATATGGCCATGTCTGAACTGGGGTGGCGTGGTGAGCAAAATAACGACGGATTAAACCCAGATCTGTGACTGGGGGTGAATGTTTTGCCAATGTGCAACATTCCGTCCATCATCTTGTGTGTTTTGCTGTTCACCCTATGTGGGAAGGGTATGCCCAGACGTGGGTCCTGTGCTCACTACGCCACTGGAGTCAAGCTATCCTGGCTGAAGAGGGGCGAAACCCCGAAACCGGTCCTATGATGCTTGATTCCGGTCCAGGGAAGACATGGCTTGGCAGTTCGGGCTGGACTATTCCCATGAGGCACAGGGTCAAGACTGATTTGCATATGGCCATGTCTGAACTGGGGTGGCGGGGTGAGCAAAATAACGAGGGATTAAACCCAGATCTGTGACTGGGGGTGAATGTTTTGCCAATGTGCAACAGTTCGTCCATCATCTTGTGTGTTTAGCTAAGCAGTATCCACATGGCTAAGAAGGCGATGTAAAGCCTACCCGCTAAGTATACAAGTGATCTTATGCTAACGGAGTGTAGCCTGTGCTCCCAAACGCACTCACCTATCCGTCGATACCCTGGACCTGGTTGTAGCTGCAAGCGGAGGTGAGTGCGTGGGGCCAGGCGATTCCTTAAATACTGCATTTTATGCATTTGAAAACTGAATCAGGTGTGTAGTCACACCCAATGCCCCGGGGAAATGTAGTCTCGAGGGCCTGACATTGCAAGAAACACACGCATGCGCACACAAGGAACACTCCATGACTCCGGGCATGCGTAGTGGCCATGAGGCATGCCGGAATATGTAGTAGCCCCCCTTCATCTCTTGCCCATTGGTTTGGGAGTTGGGGGCAACTATGATGCCCTCCTCCATATCACTGTACCAAGTGACAGGCACCGTATGGTGCCTGTCACGTAGTACAGGGATATGTAAAACATCAGCCAGAAGCACCGGCTGCAATGGAAACCCTGGACGGTGACAGGCGCATTGTAATATGGCCTGTGGGACCCACAACACTATGTCGGACGGTCCACATCTCAGTTAGAGTGTTGGGCGGACGTGAGTCCGCACTCCATCCTAATCAGGCCCTTGGGCCTCCAATCTCTCTGTAGCTGGAAAGGATTGCCCCTGAAGCCCCTGCTTTAAATAAACATTGTTCATTGACACAAGTTTTCTTTGGGTGTGTTCTTATAATCTGAAGTTTTACCCCCTCACCCCGGTAATCTGCCTCAACCTCTCTATTGCAGATTTTCATTATCTCAAATTTATCCTGTTTACTGGTTTTTCCTTGATCCAAATTTCCTTGATTTCAGTTGTTTTTAGAATGGCGTGTGTTTGTGGTGGTGTCTGTGTGTGTATGTGTATATAATGTTAATATTTGTATCTATTGTCTACAGGGCTACAGTGGGTGTAATTGGAATCTCGGTTACAGATCATTCCTGACCAAGGTATCAGCGCTTGCTCTTACAGTATGAGATCAGAATCTGCAGTAAAAAATTCAATATTCTTGTTGAATAACTGATATCATTAGGGACTATAAATCCACCTTCATTCTCATCATTATGCTTTGCAAAGTGCCAGCGATGTTTAAACTACTGCAATGCTCTCTGTCAGTCTTTCTCAGAAAATGAATCAGTGCTGATGGAACCGCATCAGCCTTTCACCAGGTTTCCATTAACTGTCCCTGTACTTGAACAGTAAAGGATTGAATAGAATTACTGTGCTGCAGCACTGCTCTTTAAACCTTCAACATCTATGTGGAAAATACATGTCAGACCTAAAGTGTTAGATCTGTAAATGCTCCAGGCCCTTTCATGGCACCGAAAGTAATCTATCCTCTCTGATACGTCATTAACTTAACTTCCTTCCATGCCTCCCTCTGCACACATTACTTCTTTACCTCTTGATTATATAATTCCCTCAGAACCTTTTCTTGGCTGTTCCTTTGAACGAAAATTAAAAGTATAGGATGCAACATAAATCATGTCCTACTTTTCCAATTAATCATTTTATGTTTTAGAAACTCTTTATGGAAAAATATATGTACTTGAAGTCAAAAGCTTTTCTAATATTTAGTACAATTATACCCTTTTGAAGGTTCATAGTGAAGATTTTGAAAATGGATTGGCAAAATGCTCTGCATTTGTACTGATTTTCTTACTTTGTTACCTATGTTAGCGAATTTCTATATAGTAAGGCATTAGGATAGGCATGAATGTTTAGATCAATGCTTTAGAGACGGCAAAGGTACCAGATGCTGAAAAACCCTTCTTTAGGAATAGGCGCAGAGGGGGCGTGGCTTGACGCCCAAGGAGTATGGCGGCGTCCGAGTAGCGGTCTCCGGTGCACCTCGGCGAAGCTGCACTCACCGGCTGTCTCCCGCGAAGCCTTCCAATGAAGAACTTATCGGAAGGTATGCTGAAGGTGATGTAAGCTTTGCCGCTCATGTCCGCACCCTGAACAAAGCTCTTTTCACCTAGAGAGTTTCTCCTGTGACACCGTGCTACAGCGGCCGCCATTTTCTTTTTTCATCGCGTGAGCGGAGCCCTGAGAAAATGAGGCAGTTCTTCACACAAGTGCCGCTTCTCCTCACCAACCCACCGACAAATGGATAACTCTTTCAAATTTCTACCAGCATCAATATAATCACAATTGTAGTTTAACTTGGGATCTGCAAGAAAAAACAAAACACAGTGACTCAGGTCAGAAAGCTTCTCTCAAGGCACAAATCTGGGTTCCCTCTGGACCACTGTCCTCACAAAATTTTTGAGAAGGCTAATTTTCAAGAACCGATCAGGTGTAATTTCAAAATCAGCACATCTCTGAAAAGTCTTAGGAATGTGTAACCTTTAGTATTGTATTATACGGTTCTGAAAACTGCATTGTGGGAATATCTTGCAGATGTATCTCATGGTTCAGTTCCCTACTCATGTTGCCAGTTACACGCTAGATGGGATTTTCCCCAACTACTCAGGAAATTGTGAAGGGGTCGTCACCCAGCTTTGCTGGTCTGATCACTATGCATTGGTGTCTGCATTAAAGTTAAATTGCCCTTTTCTCAACAGAAGGCACAATGTCCTTGTTCTGAGGTGAGATTGGAGAAAGATATTGACTGTGGAATTTAAGGTGGTCCTATAGTTGGGTCCTTTTTCTTTTTATCTAGACCTGCACCTTGCTGCATCTCAATACTATAAGTTGCTCATTTCCAGTGTGGATAGTGCTGCCCCTCTTAAGTTAGCCAGGTCTTGCAAGAATAAACCCACAGCCCATTGGTCTTTGGATAAACTCAGACTTGTGCGCCTCTCTTTAATATTTCATACTATTTTTCTTCAGACATGCTCCTTCATTAGTGGAGTGATTATTACGACAGCCATTTTGAGGCTTCCTTTATAATATAGCGTCACAGCTCTATTGCACCTCTCCATTGACTTGAGTTCACCGAGTCATCTCTCAGTTTTACTGAGTGTTGTCTTCTCCATTTTTGTGCACTGGTAATGCTTCCTCAACTTTTTAAAGGGACACAACTTTACCTGTTAATTTGGACATCCTCTTTAAGGTATTTTTTCTGTGTCAGAATTTAAACGTAATCTTCCCCTAATACATGCACGTTTTATTTTTTACTTGATAATATGCTTAATGGGAAGAACTAAGAAACACTCTTCTACATTTTCAAAGAAGAAGCAACTTTTTATTAAGAACTAGAGGACTCTTTACTGTCCATACCTCTAACTCTGGAGGCTAACTTGGAGCCATCTTCGGCTACTTCAGGAAAGTCTGTCACCAAACGCTTAAAAAAGGATCCTCCTTCTCCGCCCAAGCAAGTTTCGCCGGTCTCTATGGAGCTCCTGCTAGAAGAAATCAGAGCCCTCCGACCGTTTATGGAAGAAACTAATGCCAAATTGCAAATCCTTACAGATAATTGGTCCCAATTAGACACACGAGTTTCTGCTGTTGAACAAAGTGTCTCATCATTAAAGGATACATGTGCCAGTGTTTCTCATCTCCACTCCCAAGCCTCTGTGCTTCAACAACAAGTTGAGGACCTTGAAAATCGAAATAGGCGGAACAACCTCCGCATTTACGGCCTGGCGGAAGGACTTGAAGGGTCTGATGCTCTCACCTTTTTTAAATCCTTCCTTTCCAAGCTACTCCATATGCCGGATGGTACTACGCTTAATATTCAACGAGCACACAGATTGGGCCGCGTTCCTTCCAACGCCTCCTCTTCACAATGACCAAGATGTGTTATCTTATATTTCTTGAAGTACATGGGCCTGCTAAAAGTTCTGTCAGAGGTCAAATCTATTAAAGAATCACATGGTCAGGATCCACCTTATTTTTCGCACAGGATTACGCCAAGGCTACTGCAAACAGACGCAAAGCTTTCCTCAATATGAGATCCGACCTCTGTTCGATGGGAGCTCGATATGGACTTTTTCATCCCTGTCTTTTTAAGGTTATGTACAACAACAGAACAACTACATATGAAGACCCGTTATGACTACAGAGTTTCATTAACTCGTGCAAAACAGTCAACATGGACTCCTCTCATTCTTCAACTTAATTCAATGCTTAATGTTATGTTATGCTTCAAAGGTTTCTCACAGTTTATTCTTTTCTTGGTAGTATTTATCTGCATTAGGATAATACCTATTGGTCTTAGATAAGTTCTCGTTTCACATTGAACCCAGTTTGCGTTTAGCTGATTGATATGTTCTATTGTTTTTCTTGTGTATAATGTGTTTCATTCTATCGCCTAATTAATTGTTGTTCTTCGCTTTCACAGATTCTTTTCTTTTATGGCATGGCTTCCCCTGGTCCTCCGTGTGGTCTTGCCCAGATGTTCCATCTCTCCATGTGGTTTCACCTCCCCCCTCTCCACATTTCCCTTTTGTAGGTATGTTTCTTGTTTTGTTTTTTGTTCTTTGTGTCATAATGTTTTTGCTCTTTTTGTTTGTTCTGTACCCAAAAATTAGTTGTTCATTCAGTGTCTTCAATATCTTTCTTTACTATTATCTCACTCACTTTCTCTTTTTACTTATTATCGCATGTTTACTTCTTATCATCTCTTCTGTTTCTCTTTTCTTCTACATTTTACTTATCTCCTATTTTGCTGTTATAATGTGCCCTCTTATTGGCATCCGAGTTCTTCATTGCCTTTTGCTATCTAGTCTTCACATTTCTTCTTACTCTGATATTTCATCACTCATTACTTTAATTCTGTCGTACTTTTACATCTTATTTTGATTTTACATTGAATTGGACTCTCATTTCTTATTTTTAGTTCAAGTTGTTTCTATTAATCCATGTCACTATAATTAATTACCTGGAATGTTAGGGGTTTAAATTCTCCAATTAAACGATAAAGAGTCTTGCCCCACTTAGCTAAGTTAGGTGCTGATATTGTTTTTCTGCAGGAGACTCACCTTTCGGATGCTGAATCCTGAAAATGAAAAAAAGGTTGGGTAGGAGAAGTTTTCTCCTCTCCAGGGGATGGCAAACGTAACGGAGTAATGATACTTTGTTGTAAATCCCTCTTGTTCTCCGTCTTATCTCAAGAATCAGATGTCTCTGGTAGATGGTTGAATGTTAAGCTTTCTCTAAAGGGTGTTCCAGTCTCTCTTCTAAATGTTTACGCTCCTACATGTGATGAACCCGCCTTCTGGCTTACATTGGCCAAGCAAATCACTCACTGTATAGAAGAGAACTTCATGCTAGCTGGTGATTGTAATCATACTGGTGACCTATTTATAGATAGAAATTCTAAAGTTTCCTTTGTGCCTACTAAACCCCATAAATCTTTTGTTCACGCTATTAATCAACATAAACTCCTTGACGCTTGGCGTACATGCAATCCGACCACCAGAGAATTTACTTTTTATTCCCCATCTCACTAATCTCAATCAAGGATTGATTATATATATGTATCCCATAATATTTCGCAAACTCTTACACACGCAGAAATTGGTCCCATTTTATTGTCAGATCATGCCCCTGTTTCAATTCGCCTTGACATTTTACCCAAAACCACAGGTCCCAGAAGATGGCGTTTTAATAATGCCCTATTTTAGATCCAAATTTCACTGCTTCCTTTATTACTTTTTCTGATGAATTTTTTATGATAAATCAAACTCAATCCATGCCCTTCTCCACCCTGTGGGACGCATTTAAAGCTTCAGCAAGAGACTTCATAATTGGCTTTGTTGCGACGAAACGAAAAATTGCTCGTAAATTAACTACGTATCTCTTTCAAGATATTAAGAGACTGGAGCACTCTTATTACACCTCACATTCAAAAGATTGTTTAATAGCTCAAATCAATGCCAAGATGCAATTCAAAAAGAAGTCCACGGAAGACGCCTCATTATACTTGTTAAAATCCAGCGATAAATTTTATGGGGGCAAAAACAAAGCCGTGAAAAGTTTGGCCAATTACCTGAAAGTTAGACACAAGAAGCTGAACATTGAATCTATATATGACACAAACTTAGATTTAAAGTTTAAGGATGCGGATATTTTAAATGAATTTTCTTTTTTTTATAAATCATTATACGCCTCTGAAACACAACCTACTGATCATTCCCTACTACACTTTTTCTCCACTATTCAAAAACCTCCAAATACTCTCCCAGATCTATCCTCATTGGAATTAGATCTAACACAGCAAGAATTATCTGACGCCTTTCACCATCTCAAAAAAGACAAAGCGCCGGGACCCGATGGTTTCACTGTTGAATTTTATTTACATTTTTCAAAACTTTTACTGCCCACACTATATTCTCTAATAACTTTCTTTGGCGCTTCAGGTGGTTCTTCGGGCTCTTTCTCAGAAGCACATATTTGCCTCATCCCCAAAGACAGCAAAACACCCTAAATATTGTAAGAATTATAGGCCCATATCTTTGGTTAATATCGATTATAAAATCTTCTCCAAAGCACTGGCCACAAGATTAGATCCCAACTTGCCAGATATTGTGGGGAAATAACAATCTGGATTCGTTAAAGGCCGTTTCATAATCGATAACACACAACTTCTTTTTAACGTTTGATCCAAATCCTCACATTTTAAGCAACCCCTCGCAGCAATAGCATTAGGCGCTGAAAAGGCATTTGATAGAGTTAAATGGACCTATTTGTTGTACACTCTCAAATGGTTTGGTTTGGGCCCTAAATTCATATCCTTAATTTTTATCCTGTATTCCAACCCTCGTGCAGCTGTTTGTGCCAATGGTTTGATATCCCCATTTTTTGATTTAGGAAGAGGTGTGCGCCAAGGATGTCCTCTTTCCCCCTTTCTTTTTAATTTGGCTTTGGAACCCTTCCTCTCTAAGCTACGTCAGAACCCAAATTTACATGGTTTTCAAACTTTGAACTCTCACATCAAATTGGCAGCGTATGCAGATTATATTTTGCATTTTATATCTAAACCAAACGAATCAATCCCTGCTTTTCTGGCAGAGGTACAAGCTTCTTCTAGCCTCTCCGGGTACAAATTGAATAATGATAAATTTGAGATTTTACCTTTAACAAAGTACACTTTTAAACCAGACTTTACCGCTTCTAATTTTACATGGAGTTCTCGCCACATTAGGTATTTAGGGCTACATGTTACGTGTTCTATTTCGGACACAGTAGCATTATGCATGAATAACTGTATACAAAAGATCTCTGACCTAACCTCTAAATGGCATCCCCTTTATTTATCATGGTGGGATCGCTTAGACACTATAAAGATGATGCTTTCACCAATAAATATATATACTATTTCTAATATCCCGGTTTCTATTCCTACTAAATTTTTTAAGAAGATTAACTCCATCCTTTCTTCCTTCCTTTGGAATAATAAGCAATCCCGAATGTCTCTTGTTAAACTAATTCGCCTCAAAACAGAAGGAGGAGTACATTTTCCCGATTTCCCAACATACCAAAAAGCATTCCTTTTACATCAAGCTTCTTTTTGGTTACGCGACTCCACAGAAAACTGTCCCTTATGGATCACAATTGAACGTCTTTTTTTTATCTCCCTTTTCCCTTGATGAATACCTTTCCTTTTCGCGAAAACCGCAGGCCTTATCGACTCCCATTATTAAATTAACCTCTAAACTTTTTCTACCTCTATCCCCTTCTCCTCACAATGCAATAGATTCCTTCTTAAATTCTACAATCTGGCACAACAAAAACTTGCTTATTCGGAACAAACCATTTTATTGGGGGACATGGCATCAGAAAAGATTAATTTGGATCATCAATTATTTTCACAATCTTTCGCCTCACTTAGTCAATCATTTAATTTACCTGCCTCATTTATTCACAAATACATTTTACTTAGAAAAGCTGTGATGGACACACATTGTTTGCTGCACGGAATACTTCCACCATTCCAGCCTCCCCTTCGCAACTCCACTCACTGTTAAGGACTGAACCCAAAGCTTCCATCATATACACTTTTTTACATAGTACTGATACCGTCAGGCAGAATTCCCAAATTGAAGAGGCGTGGGAACGAGACTTTGTATCATCCTGGACAGTGCACCTATGGGACAATTTATGGTCCAAGATTCGTAAGTCATCCAGAGCTGCCAACATAACGCAAACATTGTTTTTTGTTTATAACAGACTTTTGTTTACACTGAGTGTTTTAAGTAAACAATTTACAACTGTACCCGATGCTTGCTGGACATGCTCCTCCCCTAACGCTGATTTGTTTCATATGTTATTTTTATGTCCTGCTGTTGATAACTTTTGGAAACAAGTCTGGTCTCAAATCAATTTGATTTTTGGTACTAAATTTCCTTTCTCGTATGCTCATGTCTTCTTAGGAAGTCTCTCAAACTGCTGGGAGAATGCTACGCTAAATATTAAAATTATTGATTTGTTATTAGCGGTTGCATTCCAGCAAGTCACGGCAAATTGAAAAGATTTTTCTAAAATATCTTACAGGGCATGGTGGTATGCTGTGTGCCATAATCACAGGTTGGATACTGCCTTTGTATACCCTACACACTTGGCAGCAAAACGGTTGGATCTTTGGTCACCCGTTACAATATACTTGGATGCAAGTGCCAGCCGGTTTTTTCAATTACAACCTATCCATCAGGAAGTCTTAAAACCCCCCTGAATCTCCTAAACGTTCCTAAAATCTTTTTGATATTCCATTACTTTGTATGACTTATTTATACTATTCTACTCAGCCTTGTTTCATTCTCGAGTCCGATTTTTGTATAATTGTCTATTTGTATTGCAATGTTTTCTTCTGTATGAAATGTATTTAACATTGTGAACTATGTTATGACACCCTGCGTCTTATTAATAAAACATTTCTGAACTTAAAAAGGAATTGGAGCAGAAAACTCATACTAGGCAGATAGGCAATCTCCTCAGTGCACCCGCATATTGAAAGGACTAAGGTTGAGGAATCCAGTGATACCAAATCTGACACAACTATAATCGCTTTATATTGGATTTTAGGACACAGCGGGCATGGTTCATATCCTCTTTCTTGAATTCACATCATTGAGAGACCAGACAGAAGTGGGGGATGTCATGAAACACATGTGCCACCTCCCGGCCTCTAAGTGTGCACCAGGTTATTATCATGCACAAGTAATTCCGGGATGATCCAATCATTGAACACCAGGGAGGGACTCAATCCACATGCCTCACAAACTCCCATGTGATCATACAGCTAGCAATCCAACAATGTCAACTTTTATGGGTCTTGGAAAGATTTTGGTGGTCCCATTCCTCCTGCACCTACAATATTTGAAGATGGGGTCCCAGCACTCCTTCACTCAATGTACTTGTGTAATCTATACTATGCATCCTTCTGGTAGGCCTTGGTGAAACCCTGGGGTGACACCCATGCATCTTCACCACAGAGATGGGTACAGGTTCAACATATTTGTGAAAATAAAAAACATTATTATGTAATAGAGAGAATTTAGACAGATTACTTCTAACTGCCTGTTTTTAATTCTTGCCACTTCTCTGGTTAGACAATGCATTTTATTAATCTTGGTGCATGTCTTGCATAACTCTCCAAACTTTCACAAGGTTCCATCTTATAAACATTGACAGCCTCATGCATCAAGCCAAAATCCAGTCGGTAAAATACCGAATCGCTAATAGCTCCCGGTATTGAGTTAAAAAAACCCAATCCCAATGCATCACCCCAAAAGCAAAAATCGCTATTTAAGGAATCCTTAAATAGCGATTCCTTAAATAGGGATTCCTTAAATAGCGATTCCTTAAATAGGGATTCCTTAAATAGCGATTCCTTAAATAGCGATTGCATTTAAGGAATCCCAAAGTGAGATTCCTTAAATGCAATGCATCAAAGTTAAAAAATTAGCGATTTCGCTAATAGGGGGAGCAAATTACCATGAAGATGAACTGCATGGTAATTTGCTAAAACTTTGAAAAATGCACTTTTGTGCATTTTTCAAAGTTTCATGTTGCGCACACACATGCCCTTAGAGCATGTGTGTGTGCAACATATGTGCACATATCAATTTCAGGGGTGCAATAGGGTGTCATTTTGACACCCTTGCACCCTTGAAATTGCATGAGCAATTTGCGAGAACCTACTGGTACTCGCTATTTGCTCATGCAATCTCCGATTCATTCCTATGGGCCTGGAGGCCCATAGGAATGATTGGGATGGCATTCCTTAATTGCTACTCGCAATTTGCTAGTAGCAATTAAGGAAAGTTAAGGAATCGCTATTTGAATAGCGATTCCTACATGCATAGCCTTTTGCTATTCCTTATTAGCGAATCCTTATTTTTCGCTAATAAGGAATCGCAAATGCCAATGTTGATGCATATGCCCCTGAGTCTTTTGCAATTACTGCTTTACAACAATTTATTCACCTTTACACCACATCTACTTAAATCAAAATTGTTACAGATTGCGGTCATTATACACTGGAATACTTGCAATTCAGGGGGCAACAGTTCATCAGTTGTTCAATCAATCAATTCATACAGTGACTGTCAATACAATGAAAGTATTTTGTTTCTAAGTTATCAGATTCATAAGAGAGAATGCATCATCACAGGGGCTGCTTGTAAGGAGTGAGCATTTTATTTTTCAACATAACCAAGCCTTTAGAATTTACTGGTCACTAATGTCATGGCACTGTACAAGGGATTGGCTCAATCAAATGATCAAGACTGCCAATCGCATCTCGAATGAGCTCCAAGAAGAAATACACACCATCAATATTAATTTGAAATCTTTCCTGTCATTGTCTTTTAATAACTGTGACTGTGAGATCTGAATCAGAGTACGGCAGACTTTGAGGCAGCCATAAAAGAGGACACATTTGAGAAACTGAAGAAAGATTCTAGTAGGTTTTCACATGAGCAAGTGTATCCTTACAAGAGGGCAAACAGAAAAGCACATGAGGTAATTCCCAGCTCCGACCCAACACTGATTCATCTATGACAGATCAATGAATTTGGATACCAACAACTGGGACATGGATGAACCCATTACAAGACTAGGGGGATGCAGGAGCAAGAAAGCGGCAGGGACCCGCATAATACTCCACAAATGCACTCACCATCTTACCTTTATGGTCCACCACCATATATGCACCATATTCCAATCGACACATGGAAGCCCATACAAGGTTACCATGCATAACCCCAATACAATCAAAGGAGACCTATCGAGGTGGAGGCCAGGGCGACCAGAGGAATGAGGGAGAAGAAAAAACTAAGGGGAAGATTTATAAGCCCTTTGCGCCTCATTTACGCCGCCGTTGCGTCACTTTTGTGACGCAGCGGTGGCGCAAATCCTGCGCCATGGTGCGGGGTATACTTACAACGTGACGCATCTGGGAGATGCGGCACGTTGTAAAGCCCTGCGCCAGAAGTAGGCATTCCTGCGCAGGGGGGGGCGTTCTGTCGCGTTCTGTCTATAAGATTTCACTCAGTCACTTTTAGGCCCATGCTGCGTCAAAACCCTGCGCCTGCCTGAAGCAGGCGTAAGGATTGATGCAGCATTCACAAGATAGGGCCCCCCAGAGCATTGCTGGAGCTGCGTCGCGCTTGCGACGCAACTCCAGCAATGCGCCACTTTTACGGCACAGATGTGTCACGCATCTGTGCCGTTTTTGCCCCATGGTGCGCCGCATTGTAAATGCGGCACATCTATGGTGGCGGAGCTGTGGCGCACAATAACTGGCGCATCCCTGCTGATATGCAGGGATGCGCCAGTTATTGTAAATATGCCCCTAAGTACATTGGGTGGTCCAACCTGAACCCCAAAGAAGTGGTCACGAGGAGCATGTAGAGGGCAATCAACTGGTCCTGAGCGGCACAGCCTTATCATAAACCTCTCAGGGAAAACACTGACAAAACCACAGACAAAAGTACTGGAGAAGAGTTTAGGTTTTGTACCCAGAGCATCCTTGGACATGGTTAAACTACTTTGTCAGGTTAAAGAGCGTATGAGGAAAATTAAACTCAGAGTTTTCTTTGAAGGGAAACCACAAAGTAAGACAGACTAGGGGAATACGGGACTGAAACTTAGATCTACATTCACACCCCCACCCAACACAGTACCGGTGGGAGCACAAGCTTTCTAGAAGGCAGTAATAAAAGAATTAGGGCTTTTCTCTTAATAAACGTATTTCTGAACTTAAATAAAAAGAAATAGGGGTAATTGATCCGACCCTATATTAAATCTTTCATAACCAGAGAAGAAAGCTTATGAATAAAGGAGCTGAGCAGAGATTACACAATTGTTATCAAACTAGCAGACAAGGGAGGGGGACATTTTGTTCAATCTACTAAAAAAGTATCAGAGGGAATGCCTCCATCTCCTAAATCCTGAGAGAAACTATGAACTTTGGAAGTGTATACCACAGAGGATCTGAGTAGACAAATTGATAACATGAGAGAGCAAGCACTGGCTAATGACTGGATAACTAAAAAAGAGGCAGATTGTTTTGAGGAACAAGACATAAATTACACCATATTTGTATACCATCCCAAGGTTCATAAAAAAGTGTCTGCTCCCCATTGTTTCGGCCATTGTCTCTATTTTAGAACCATTATCAACATTTGCTGACTACTTCTTAAGGCCATTAGTGCAAGATACTAGGATGCATCTGAGAGATATCCTGTGCATTATCCGTGATATGGACTTTAATCCAATGTCCAATTTACTTATAGGGCTAGACATAGAGAGTCTCTATACCAGCTTACCACACACTGAAACTCTTGAGGTAATTGAGGAACTTCTTTTTGAAGTTGACTGGAAATAGCATACTCCCAGAAATGTTGCAATGGAGTGTTGTGCATGGGCACTGACAAAATCTTTTTTGGAGCTTGAGGGATCTCTATTTTTGCAGAAAAATGAGAAGTACCTTATCCCCAATTACAGTGGGATTAGACGTCCAGCATCTAGAAATACACAAAATTCAGAATCTCAATAATACTTTCCTAGCCAATTGACTTAATACCAAGAATCCATTATTAAAATTCACCTATTCCATAAGTAATATAGAACTGGTGGTCTTTTCTTAAATATCAGAGCAGAATATGGTAAACTGGAAAGAAAACATGAGAAACCTACAGCATGGACCAGCCTGCAACAGTATGTCAGCTTCCACCCCTGCCACTTAAGGGAGAATTTCCCTTTTGTACAGTTTTTAAGAGTAAGGTACAACTGTACTGATGTCCAAGACTGCAAGATACAGGCGGCTAGACTGGCCACTAAATTTAAGGCCAGAAAATATCCGGGTAAGGTGGTTCATAAAGCCATGAAGCAGGCCAGAAATAAAAAAAGGGATGCTCTCTTGGCTCACGCCCCACAGAGAATAGTAGAAAATCTCCTAATCTGTGTCATAACATTCAATGTCACATCTGACAAGGTTAGCAAAATATTCAATAAGAATTGAAAGATTATGAACAGTGGTACCCTTAACCTACCAAAACCTATGTTTTTGCACAGATGAACAAGTAGCCTCAGTGATTCTTTAGTCCATACAAGACCACTGAATCAGGGTGGTAGGAGGACACCAAGAAGAGGAATCTACCCAGAGTAGTGAGGAACCACCATGTGGGAGATTTAGCATCTGTCCCTGGCCAAAACCACAAAAAAATTTAATTTGGGTAACAATACCCAATGGGAATTAAGACAATTTACTAACTGCAATACCCCAAGAGTACTGTATATGATCACATGTCCATGTGATGTCTGGTACATAGGCATGACCGCACGTAAAGTCAAGATAAGATTAGTGGAATACTGGAGCAATCTGAAATGTGGGAGGAACATGACAAAGATATTGACACACTTCATTGTGAAGTGACACACACTGACTAATTACAAATGTCTGATTTTTGAGCATATACCCGACTTCACAAATAGTGAGAGAAGACTACTGAAAAGAGAAAAATATTGGGTTTTCAAACAAAACACCCATGTGATTGGCCTAAATGACAATAACCCCCTCGGTCAATTTACAACCCTTTACTACCGGAAGCTTGATTATTTGTCACCCCTTTGGTCAAATTCGTCATCACCTCGTTCATTATTTTCCTTTGTTAATCATCCTTCAATATCGTTTTTGTTTTGTTTTTTAATTATTTTTTTTTATTCTTCGAACTATGCCATTTGCTGGGATTATGACACAGTGTTGACCAATCCCTTCTTAATATCCATTTAGTAAATGGTAAAAAAGGGGTCAGCTTTCCACAAGGGTCCACCCATTATTGCTAAAGAAGGTTAAATTAATTCTACAGCATCCAGTATTCTGATCCCTCTTTGCAAATATAATGTCTTCTCTACTTAACTTCAGTGAAAAAAAAATATTCTTCCTGTAGAAGGCCAACGGGAGAAGAGAAATGGTTCCACTAGCAGCCGCCATTGTGGGAAGGTACCCTGTCTAGTGGATCAGTACCCATCAACCATTGCGTGACATGCTTTTAGTATGGCAATCCAATGAAATCTAGTTAAAAGTTCAGGCAACATCTTAGGGCTAATATGCTCTCCTCCTCTCCTGTGAATATACAGAGTGTGATTACAAGATCACTTCGCGTCCATGGACCTATGGAGCACTATTAAGTGTTTTTTTATGTATGTACTAAGCAACACATGAGTGCAGAGTGGTATGTTTGAGTGATTGAACCCTTAGATTGACATCCAGCATGTGGATTAGAAGTGCTCTCATTTACTAGATCGCACACAGTCTAGATGTTTTTGCGCCATTCATTTTTAGTTTTCACAGGACATTCAAAGCACAATTATAGAGCTAATGGCTAATTTTCCTCATTGTGTGTGTGGTGTTTTAGTTCATATCACATGAGGGCACATATGTTTATGTTTCCCAGGACTTCCAGGCTAACTCTCCCCTCTTTTACAGAAACAGAGGAACAGGCACCAAGTAGTGTACATCTTTCATTTTGAAAGCAAATTGTGTAATTGGTATGTACTTCATATTAATGTAAGGAGTGGTCTCAGGGAGTGATATATAAATGGTCCTGACGATGCCACAGTGAAGGGTGACAGAAACATATAGAGCAGGCACTAAGAGGAAGTTAGGGCCATTGAACCACCCCTAAATTCCTTCCAAGATTTTACTCATGCTGACTGTGGCGTATATATTAATATAAATATATGTAATTCAATGGTAGCAGCATGCCCGTTTCATAGCAGAACAGGAAGTGACCTAATGATCAAGCATACCACCAAGGAGTAACCCTAGTGGCTGAGGGTTTTCCATACAAAAAGCATTTTCTCTTCTCCTAAGGACATCTGGTTAGTTCAACTAATAGATTCATGTTTTTAAACATCAGGCTATAGTTTGGGCAGGTTTTTAGACTAATAGGATTGGGTTGTGTGATGAAATATGGGTTATCCAACCTTAGGCTAATTAGTTTAATAATTATTGGGGTAATATATACATTCATTATAATGTACATGATTTGTAAAAAATTAGGGCTCATTACTTTGTCTGGCAGAAAGCCTCTGCCCTGCAATCGGAATCTCCTTGACCGTGTCGGAGCCCTTCCGACCGACTCAGTCAGTTTACAGTCCGACCTCCCAATTACCATGTCTGTGTTCAGAATTAAACCAGGCAGTCATTTCGAATCGGTCCCAACCGACTATCAGAGTTTCCTCTCCATCGGAACTGCACCGTGACCCCCCCTATGGACCCCTTTTCCGCCATTTTGATTAGGATGTTGCTTTCCAACGGCCTTTCCGCTTCAGCCTGTCCGACACAGAAAGGCTGTCGGAAAGTTACTTTTGGGGCCCCTGGCAGGGCCCTCTGGCCCCCGCGGCCTATGATTGCGGAACCCCCTGTAAAATCCTACACTGTGTAGCAGGGACCATGAGGTGCCGGCGCCAGGGTGCAGGATTTTCCACACACACCCCATTTCCCTGTAGGTGCCAGTGTTGCTGCCGAATTTCGGGTGTAACACGTGCTCCCATGGGAAACAATGGGAATCCAACTGAACATTGTTCAGTCGCATTGTAATCCGGTGGTCAGAAACGCCACCTGCAAGTCGGTCGGTCCCGAATCCGAGAAGGTGTCGGTGGATGCTTTCCACCGACATCGTAATGAACCACTGTCAAAGTCACTTTCCAACAGCCTTTCCATGTTGGACAGGCCGACGTGGAATGGCTGTTGGAAAGCGACATCCTAATTCCAACGGCAGAAATGTGGACCATAGGGAGCCACGGTGCGGTTTCGACCAACAGGAATACTACGAAAGTCGGTTGGAACCGATTCGGAATGGCCGTCCGGTTTACGTTCCGACAATGAACATCGCAATCGGGCGGTCGACTGTAAACCAACCGAGTCTGTTGGAAGGGCTCCGACATGATCACGAAGACTCTGACAGTCGGACAGAGGCTATTGGCCCAACATCGTAATGAGCCTCATAGGGTAAAATAACAAACATCGTATGTGCTTAGTGATTTCGGAATACAGATCAGAGCTCTGCATATTCCACTTAGAGAGATTCTCTAACTGATTAGTCAGATTCCTAACACTTCCTCGTACTGTAGCATAGGTTAGTAGGTAAGGAAAGAGGAGCACCTACCATTACACTTTTCTCTGAAAAGGTCATTGTTATCTTTTTGGGCTTAGAAGATCTACTGAGCATGACCCCAGTAGTTTAGGAGCAATATGACTAGAACTTTTTGGCCCACATTAATAAAGGTAAATATACATGTTTAAAGTTACGTATGTGTAACTGTACTACTACATCTGGTAGTAACTTTAAACTTTTTTGCTCTTGACCATTCCAATGTGCAAAGGTACTCAATGATGCAGGCTTATGTTTCCACTCCTCAGTGGAGCCTTCTAGAACAGAATTTATTAATGTAAAGTAAGTCTAGTAACTTTCCACAAGTAGGCAGAGGTTTCCATTACCAGAGCTGAGATCTGCCTTTGGTAAAGTATAGAAAAATATTTTAACTTTAAATATTAAAATGTGTGAAAATATTTACCATAACCCATTAATTTAAAATAATTTGATATATTTATTTTAAATCCTGAATTAATAAAATCAATTGTTACAGTACATTAACTTAAATATGAGTTAAATATTAATTATCTAAAAATATATTTATTTAACTTAAAAATAATTTCCCTAAAGAAAAAAGACCCATCTACATTAATACATTTATTTTAATTTAATATGCATTTAAAGCCACGTATCGAACTTTAAAAAAAATAATTATTATTATTTCAAATGTTTTAAAAGCTATTATAATTTTAGTATGGAAGCTTAATATAATTGTATTTAAAATATTAATTCAAATTAAACAAAGTGCAAAATATGCATATTTAATAACATATTTATTTGTTAGGAGCTGCATTAAAGCCCTGGGGGGGGGGCATTATTTCACTAAATTTGCATATAGAATTTTCACACCATTTTGGTCAGTGGTCCAGCAGTTGGACGCTCACGCGTTCACGCTACAAAGGTGCTTCATGATGCGACCACACAGCGGTATGCTTTGACTAAGATGAGCTGTGTTAAGGCTCGGGGGGATTTTTTAACTAGCTTTTATTCTTAAACTTTGGCACTTTACTTTTGCACTTCCATTGTTAGGAGCTGTGTTAAAGCCCAGAGGGGGCATTATTGCACTAAATTTGCACATAGAATTTTCACACCACTTTGGTCAGCGGTCTAGTAATTGGACGCTGACGCTCATGCTACAAAGGGGCTTTATGATGCCACTGCGCAGCGGTATGCTTTGACTATTACGAGCTGTGTTAAGGCTCGGGGGCATTTTTTAACTTGTTTTTTTCTCTTTTTATTCTTAAACTTTGGCACTTTACTTTTGCACTTCTATTGTTAGGAGCTGTGTTAAAGCTCCGGGGGGCATTATTTCACTAGATTTGTATAAAGAATGTTCCCAATATTTTGGTCAGCGGTCCAGTAGTTGGACGCTGACACTCATGCTACAAAGGGGCTTCATGACAACATCACGCACAGCAGACGCGCGCAGCTGGCACTCCAAAGGTGCACCTAAGGCAAGCCCGTCTTCGCCCGTTCACGTCCGACCAGGGCCAGGGGCCACAACCCCTGCTTGTTTTCCTACAGGTAATCATGTCTACTCATCGGACCAGCTTCGGCATTTAATGGGAACCTACTGACGGCAATTGTTTACACTTCATCTCTCCCATTAGCAATGACAGCCGCTGCTCTTATTGTCCGTTTAAGTTCTGCCCGTCCTCTAAACCCCAAGTTGCTTCACATTGCCAGGAACCCTATAAAATGTTCTTGTTAAATTGCAGGTCAATCTCTGAACACTTTGCAGAAATGTTCACACTATTAGAGGAAGAACACCTGGAAGCTCTGGTTCTAACTGAAACATGGCTCAATAATGAGTCAGACCCCAACCTGGTTTAAGCCCTCCCTCCTGGTTACCTCATTCAGAGGCAAGATCGGGAATCAGGTAAAGGTGGCGGCATGGCTATTATACTTAAAAGTTCATTTAAATGCTGCATTTTCTCAGGCCCCTTACCTGATTGTGAGAACCTCTCATTCGCGATAGGATTCTCACCCACTCTTACCTTTTCATGTATTTTAATTCACCGCACCCTGGCGCATGTGGACAATTTTGTAAACTTATCCCTGAAACGGTAGACAACTAAGCCAGCTCCCCCTCCAATTTTACGCTAATAGGGGATATTAATCTCCATTGTGATAATCCCTTTCATGTAGCCGCCTCTGAGTTGGGTAATGACCTGGCAGCTTTTCAGCTCAAACAAAACGTTATCGGTCCCACCCACTTGAAAGGCCACTTACTGGATCCCATTTTCTCTAATATTGAAGAATTATTGGTAAGGGATTCTATTCCAGTGCCTTGGTCTGAACATTTCTTGATTCTCTTTACCTGTGTTCCCACATGCCCTACCCTGTCTGTCAGCCCGGTTAGAAGCCAAATACACTTATGGTCTAAACTCTCGCCAGAACCCTGGCTCTCAGCTCTGGAAAATACCAGGCGGATCCCTAATCCTAATCCTATCAGTGCTGATGATAAATTTAATAAATGGATTGAGTCCTCGTTAGACAAGGTCCTTCCTAAGAAGTGGATTCAGAAAACAGTTCGGACCAACAGAATGGCGTGGTATGACCCTAAGCTACGTGAGCTTAAACAAATTTGTAAAAGACTTGAAAGAATATGGAGAAAGGACTTTTCCCTATTTAGTAAAGGAAATACAAGGAGGCCATTTAAATCTATATAGTGGAAAATAAATTTGCACAAGCCTCATATTATGAAGAAAGAATCAACCTGGCATCTAACTCTCTACGCGAAATTTTTCGCATTGCTAAAAACCTTTTTAGACCATCTTCGCCCCCAGTTAGTACTGATGATTCCTGTTCTCGTTGCAATTAACTGGCTGGTTTTTACAACAAAATCCAAGTTATTTACACCACCTTTCCTCAGACGGCTGGCCATAGCAGTTGGTTATGTCCGGACATCGTGCCTGAGATCAGTGAGCACCGCCTGGAGGAAATCCCTCTGATGGACCTCAAGTCGTTTGGAATTACATCGACCCTGGTAAAATCTAGTTCACCTAAAGATTCAGCACCCCCCACTATTTTGAACCAAGTTGCTGGAACAGTCTCTCCAGTGATACTGGAGTTGATTAAAGCCTCTAGCTCTACTCGAGTAGTCCCCCCTCCATGGAAAAGTGCCATGGTGAAGGCTTTTCTAAAAAAGCTGAGTCTCAACCTCGATCTCCTGGGGAATTATCACCTCATTTCGCTTCTTCCGGTGATCAGTAAGATTGTTGAGAAGCATGTCAACTCAGTCCTCTCCACATTTTTTGAGTCTCACAATCTTCTTCATCCTTCACAGACTGGCTTCCATCCCCAACAGGGTGCAGAAACTGCTCTCTTGGCAGTTGTCGAAGAGTCCAAGAGGATCTTGGACTGTGGAGGCTATCATCCTCTTAGATCTTAGTGCAGCCTTCAACACTGTCAACCACCAAATCTTGGTCTGTAGACTCAGGAATGTGGTGGTGACGGGGGGCCAATGTGTGGCTGTTATCTTTCTTGGGAGACAGGTCATTTCAGGTCTTTGAAGGAGATGCTATTTCAAAACGCATGCCTCTTAGCTGAGGTGTTCCACAGGGATCTTCTCTGAGCCCCACTATGCTTAATGTATACATGAGCCTGTTAGAAGAGATAGTGCACCCTTTTGGGGTCCAGAGTGTCACCTATGCTGATGATACACAACTATTTGTGGCCCTAAACCATTCTGATAATTCTTCTCCTGGCCTAGGCCCTTGCCTGGAGAAGGTGGCCAAGTGGATGGAGCATTCATATTTGAAATTGAATGCAGATAAGATGGAGCTGATGCTCCTAGGTAATTCCCCCATTTTTAATACTGGATTGTTGTGGCCAGTTTGTGTTGGCCCCGCTCCCGCTCCCACTCCCAAGAACCAGATCAAAAGTCTGGACATCTGGCTTGATCATGATCTGAACTTCAATTATCAGACCCTGAAATTGGCAGCTACATGTTATGGAATCCTTGGGATGCACAGGAAAGTTCTTTCCCTTTTACCTTTCCTCGCAAGAAACTTATGGTACAGCCTTTCATTCTCTCCCACCTGGACTACGGGAATGCTCTTTATTTGGGAGCTCCTTGTGGCACCATCGCAAAGCTACAGACTGTGAAAAACTACGCAGCGCATATGCTCCTTCGGATTCTGAACCACCAATCCGCGAAACCAGCTCTTAATACTCTTCACTGTATTCCAATACAGGAGAAAATTAAATTTAGGGCTCTCTGTCTTATTCACAAGACATTACCAGGGAAGGGACAGCGTATTAATCGGTCCATTATTGTGCCTTACCGCTCAAACAGGTGCCTGCAATCAGACAACCTCCATCTCGCCGTAGTTCCTAGAATTTAAAAGGCGAGAAGTGGGGGCTGTCTGTTTTCCTATAGTGCTGCCAGGATGTGGAATACCCTTCCCCTTCACATTCGTCTTGAGCATAATCATTTGGCCTTCTGGAAATCTCTTAAAACATGTTTTTTCCTTAACGCTGCTAAGTACTTGTTATTGTCTGTGCTCCTATTAGCGCTGGTATGCCCTCAGGTAGCTATGCGCTTAATAATTGCTTTTTCATTCATTTATTCATCCATTCATTCATTCATTTTAGCATTATTTCCTAAAGGGTTATTTAAGCCCATGCTGTTTTCATTGGGTGTATGTTGTTGTACCTGAGAGTGGTCATGCGAGTTACTACAAGTTCTTCATTTGGATGTGGCAAAGATAATCAATGGGAAAAATCTGATCTACAGGAAAAAATGTCCTTTCTTACTGTATTAAGTTTAAGATGGCTCCTCAGCATGTAGTGGTCTACTGCAGTAGTTAGCCACAGAGGTCCTATGTTCTGCCGATATGTAAAGCTTTAGGATGATCTGTGCATCATCTGCATGGTTGTAGCAGGTGAGTTTGAAGTCATTGACATGGTGATAAAGTGGTGCCAGGAAGACATTAACTAGGAGAGAAATGATTGTTGAGCCATTGGAATTCCTACCTTAGAGATGAATCAGATCAAGCAGAATGTGTTAATGTGAGATTTCTCCAATTGAGCACATTCCTTACATTCCACTGTATTTTACTCTTTGCAGGAGTGGTACATGGTCTATATTGTTGAATGAGGATGAAAAGTCTAGATTAGTGGTATTTCTTGCTGTTCTTAACAGATGTTCTACATATAGTCTGTACTATTGTCTTCACAACAGAATCTTATACTTTTAATCACATTCCTTCCTCCAGTATCTATTGTGACATGACTTTATTTTTAAGTAATCTTCAGTTTGCGTCAAACCTAACTGCTTTCTGGTGATAAGGGCAATAACATGTTATTTCTATAGGGACCAGTGAACCGAGAGCGAAATTGCTTTTTAAGTAATCTTAAATTTGTGTTAAACCTAACTGCTTTCTAGTGATGAGGGCCATAACATGTTTTTTTCATAGAAACCAGTGAACCAAAAATGGGATTGCTGTACAAACATTGTAAGACCAGCAGCTAATTCATCAAATGTTGCATGCAGTTTCTTTAAGTTCATGTTTCTTCTATGATGTATTAGTTATTCCTAAAGGAGTTTCTGCTGGTGTTTGGATGTGTATGAATAAGTTAAGGTAAAGTGGATGACACCATGATGACTTCAGGCTGTCTTGTTGTTTAGTCCGTTTGATTCCAAATTGGCATGAAGATATGGCCTAATTAATGTGTGGGTACTAGTTGATGCAAGTTCAATAATTCAAGGTTAACAATGATGTTGATTTTTGATGTAATGCTGATTTGTCAAACCCAAAGTTGAGATCACCTTAAACACACAGGTGTGAGATATCTTTATTAATCAATGCTACTAACTCAAGAAGAGAATAAGCAAAGCTGATTTATCTGGTGGCTGAAAGATGCTGAGAAGAATGCAGAGAAGGTAGTAGTAGTAGAAGGCTTTATTCGAGTTATAAACTCATAAAAGCACAACATGCATATTATAAAAACATCACACTTAATCAGGGCATTTCATTCAATACATTAAAACAGTTGCGCAAGCTTAATCATTGTAAAACAAAACATTATACAAATAAAACATAATCAAGAAACATTAGGAGAAACAGAAAGGGCTCTCCGTCTAATGGACCAAGCCCACCCCAGGTACTTTGCTATTCCCATAACAATAGGCTCCTCAGAAGTAGTGCAAATAATTCTCTGTGCCTCAGCCGCACTGGATGTCCCAAGGTTCTTGCAGATAGGGGTTAACCAGACCCTTCTTGGGGAGGCATAAGCCTTACAAGCAAATAGGAAGTGTCCCACACTTTCCTTAGTTGCGCCGCATGCTGGGCAGCACTGGGTGTTCAAACTCTTCCACCTGCCTGTTAGATCTCTCAACGGGAGGGAACCAGATCTTAATTGGAAAAACAACTTTCTGTCCATAGGAACAGTTATACTGTCCCAGTAATTTTCTAAAGCAGGACACATTTTACTTTCCAAAAAGCGACCTCCCATTGAGTCAGATTTAACCCTTCTCCAAAGCCTCTCATCTATCCATTCCCAATATAGTGCTTTAAGTATATTTTTGCTTGGGAACACTTCCCCCGACGGATTGTCCCAAAGGTTGGAAAGACCTAGTTCGCCTAGCAATACCCTTAGGTTTTTTAGCCATGATATTTTATGGAATGTATCACTCTTGATTATTGCCAGGAAGCCTTCCCCATAATGCCTAATTTCAGGGGTGGACCAAAGTCGCCTCCAGTATAAGATGGGACGCAGTCTGGCTCGGTCGGTTACCGATCTTCTTCCCAGGTCAAGACTAAGGGGGATTAATGGTGTACTCTGGGGCAATCCCGTAATGCCCCTAAGAAACCAGTTCTCAGCTATCTGTAATGAGGTTAAGTTGTCAAAGCCAAACAGCTCCGCCCCATATAAGGCCGATCCTATTGCCTTAGCATCGTATACAGCGAGGACAGGTTTTATGGGTTTTGTTTTGGATCTATTGTGCTCCACCCGTAAGGCCCCCGATATTTGCTGATGTTTCAGGACCGCCTTTTCTATGTGGTGGGACCAACCATAATTACTTGCGATTTGTACCCCTAAGTAGGTGAACTCCCTTACGACCTCAAGCCCGATATTATTCAAGTGTATCCTAGGGCGAGGCTTCTGTCCTTGGGAGAAAGCCATCAGCTTGGTCTTGCCTATGTTTACTTCCAGGCCATGCTCCTGGCAAAAGTCATCAAAAACATTCAGGGCCCGTTGCAATCCAGCTGGGGTTTTGGATATTATCAAAGTGTCGTCAGCGAACATCAGGATCGGAACCCTGATGCCCGCCAACGAAGGCGCATCCACACTAGCGTCCTGCATCCTGCTGACTATCCCATTGATATATAATGTGAAGAGCAAGGGCGCCATTGCACAACCTTGGCGCACCCCACGCTCCACAGGGAAGTCAGTAGAGGATTGGCCATTTGACCCCCACTGTACTTTGGCAAAATTGCATTCGTGCAACCTCATAACCAAAGTAAGCAATTCTGCGGGAATGCCTATCTTACTTAACACTGCCCAGAGCTTACCCCTTGGGACTAGGTCGAAGGCAGCCCGCAGGTCGACAAAAGCGACATACAGGCTGCCCCCACCAAGAAGAACCGTCCCCCACCGTAGCATAGTGAAGCGAAACACCTGGTCGATGGTACTGGTAGCCCTTCGAAAGCCTGCCTGAAAAGGGGAAAGAGAATCATTTTCGTCCACCCAGTCCATAAGTTTGTTTACCACCATCTTCCCAATTACTTTTTGGACGGTGGCAATCAAACTTATGGGCCTGTAGTTAGCTGGAAGGGATCGATCTCCTTTTTTGTGGACGGGTATAATGATGGCTCCCCTCCACTGTTCCGGGACTTGCGCACCCTTTGCAATTGCGTTCCCCAATAGGAGCACATATCTGCCCCACCTATCTTTATCATTTTTAAAAACGTCCGAGGGTATCCCGTCTAATCCCGGGGCCCTACCCCCTTGAACGGAGCTAATTACAAATTCAACTTCCTTGGAGGAAAACAGATCATCCTTAGGAAATACAGCCAAGATTACATCCCCACCACCCCACTCCTTTGTTTCAGCATATTGGGGCCTAAAGTAATTCACCCAATCGGATTCAGCAACATTATTATCCGGTTTGTTTGGGGTACCGCCTCTGCCCCACTTTACTATCTTCCAGAAAAGCCTGGAATCCTTTGCTCCAGAAGCCTCCTTCAGTTCCTCCCAATGCTTCTCATCCCAGTCTTTTTTGGCCAAGAAAATGCTAGTATTGTATTGCTTCCTGGCAGTTTTGATTGCTACACTGTCCCTGCTTCTAATAGCATTACCCAGTGTTAATCTGGCTGCCCTGCACTGTTTGTTAAACCACCCTGCTGGTTTAGAGGAAGCTGTGCGATTACCCTTACATGTTCTCATAAAGTATGGTTTTAGGGTGGCGAAAAGATTGTTATGGATTTCAGTGATCGCCCTAGATCCTGGCAGTGTTGCACTAGCTAATTCCATGGAAACAATTGCTTTGTCCACTTCAGACCCAATAAAATCCATGGAGGCTGCATTCGCCAATACCGAGGGCCATTTCAATCTACGCATATTATTCGCCATGTCTGGGAGCAACCCATTACTAGCATGTAGATAAGGCTGAGTGTGCTTCCACCAAGTGTGGGTCACACAGAGGGGGTTGTGATCACTTTCTATCCTGCCCTTAACTTCCATGTCACAAACCCCCTGCCAAAGATTAAGACTACAAATAACGTAGTCTATCCTGCTTCTATTATGACCATTATCATATGTGCACATACCTTCCTTATCTCCCTTTGTTCTACCATTGAGGGCACGCATCCCATATTCTAAACACATAGCATTTAAGGAAAGAATATCTTTTGACCAACGTTTGACAGGGGCAAGATTCAGGGAGGGAACACCCCATAGATTGTCCTCTTCCTGTCCTAATGGGTTTTCGGTACTGTCTAGAGGCTCAAAAGTCCTATTTAAATCCCCAGCTATTACTATTCTGTTTCCAAGGGACTTTGATTGCAGAAAATTAAATAGAGCCTCTAAAGTGGGGGAACTCCCGTTATTACAACCTCTGGCATAGACATTATATATATCTATCACACCCCACTCTACTGAGGAAATTCGTAGCATTTGAATATCTCTGCAGCCCAAGTCCCACATTTTCACAGTAAGTCCGAAACTCTGTCTAATCCAAACTGTGAGGCCTCCTTTGGGTCTACCCCTAGGACCTCGACATGCCGGGATTGAAAAATTTAGATAGCCTTGGAGGTAAATAGGATCACAGGCCCAAGTCTCCTGGAAGAAACACAGTTCAAACCCGTTAATAAAGTCGGCCCACGATTGTAACATCAACTTACTCCCCAATCCTGCAACGTTCCAAGATACAAAGCTTTCCATAGCAGGGCTATCACTACCCATTATATCAGAAATGGGCAATCCCATGGGACTCAATTGTCCATCATCCTCATCTCCCAAATTGTGAGCATTGTCCACAGTATTCTGTTCCATTAACACCTCACCACTCATGTTTTGCATTAAATCCCCGGTAATTTCCTCTACAGATGCAACATTTTCATCGCCTTCTATTACCTTCAACACAGCATCAGTAGTCATTTCCGGGGTTTCGGGGACCCAAATTGGCTTCTGGTGTGGAAGGCATCCCCTTATGTTAAGCTTTGGTCAATATCCCCAGTTCAAACATTCAGTGCCTTCCAGACTATTATAATTTGAACCAATATTTTGGGGTTGCCATTGCAGTAGGGTAGAGGGTGAGGGTGCAATCATTACCAACGGAGGATTGGTGGAACTATTTAGATTCATGGGCCCACCTTTTAGTAAGCATGTTTGTCTTGGGTAGAAAAAAGAAAGATCCACGATACCAATTCCACCACTACTTATACCCCAGCCCTGCCTTGTAATCCAACCAGCCACCCTGGGGTCTTGAAAATTGATGATAATACAGTCACCCCCCAAGTTTTTACTGGTGTACCCAATCCAGTCGATCCTCCTTACCCCTATTATCAACCCGTCCAGCCCCCCCGGGAGTGGTCTATTTTCCTTCAACCAGTGCATTACTTTATTTTTGAGCATCTGGAAGTTTTCTCCTTGACCGACTAAAAGAGGTGGAACATTAGTGAGAACCGCCACGAAAGGGTGGGAATCCGGGGTAAGATTCACAGGAGGAATCTTTCGGGGTTGTTTCTCCAAATAAGTCGGTGGTGGTCTATTAACCGGGGCACTAGGACAAGGGTTAGGGATATTTGATTTTTGCTGAGGGTTTGAGGATAAAGCTTTAGTTGTCCTGGGGCCATTAAGGCCCTCTGCTCCAATATTTATGTTGGGATTGGAAATACTTGGCATTGGCCGATGGTTACTTGCAACAATGTTGCTGTTTTGTAGGCCCGTCTTATTCTTGTCCTTTACCATAGGGTGTTGGACCTTAGATGCTTTTTCCCTTGCACTAGTGCTCGGACAGACCTGCTCTGGTGAAATAAGCGGTTGACTTGGTCCCTTTGCCTGGGTCTTACTTATAGTGCAGCCTGCTTGGGGGAGTGTTACAACAACAGGCAGATTTTGTGCTTTTTCTGAAATTTCCTCAGCCCTACTAGACTCAGTTAACTTGGGCTGTAATTTAATTAGTGACTTAGTATGGAAAAAATTATCCAAGGTGGCCTGCTCAAAGTGGTCTAATCGATCCATTAGCTTATTTACTTTGGCCTCAATGGGTGTCAGAAGCAACCTTAGTAATTTCTCCAGCTCAGGTATCAATGAGTCTATTGGAGGAATGTTCGCAGCCAACCCGTTCCCCTGGGGATCACTAAATAGTGGATTAGAACTCTCTATAACTACATTGTCCCCCTCATTTAGTAAGTCGCCACTTCCACTTACCCCACTGTGTGCCTTTTGTGTAAATAAAGGGTTTTTTACCACTTTTCTTACCTTGTTAGGGGGTTTGGAAGGATGGAGTTTCCTTGGGGCAGTAATCCTTTTCCTTTTTACACATGGTTTTAGGCCTGACATACTAGTTTTAATTATGGTTTTCACTGTAGATGAATGAACAATGGGGTCTAAAGGTAAAGATGTGGACAGAGTGGCATTGTCCAATCTTTGTAGTGGGCCGTCCTCAATCTCCAAAGTAGAGGGAGAAGTGTTTTGTATTTCAATCACCCCAGGCAAAGTTATAGAGGACAGAGGGGTTACCAATGCCGGATAGGCTTGCGGCAACCTTTTTTCCATAGAGCTTTTAAGAAGCTCAATGGACAGCCTACGGTCTGCACGTTTCTCCGCCAGTGAGATCTCTTTGTCTATATCTTGATTGGAACGATTGAAAAAGAATTTGTCCAAGGGGCCTAGAATGGTCGTACCACCCTCAGAATGGGGAGGTGGTAAGCTGGTAGTATTTAACATGTGAGACATTATTGGTAGGTTTTACGAGTACATAAACACAGTGGGGCACACAATATAATGGATCAATGGAGTCCCGAGAACAACGAATTACAAGAAACAGATCTCGAGTCCTACTCGTCAGTGGGATGGCCCAGCCCGGCCTCCTTTGGCCCCTGACGGCCACAGACGGTCCCGCCCTTGTCCCGGGCTTCTCCCGGCGCCCTCCCGCGCGCTCCCGCGCAGCGGAAGAGCAGAGCCCGTAATATATGCACGAATAGGTGAGAAGGGGGGAGGGGTCGGGGAGAGCGGCCCAGGTGTAGCAAGTCAGGCAGGCAGGCGGGCGCTCCTGGGATATGTAGTCCCAGTGCAGCGCGCGCGCTCGCTCGCAGCCCCTACCAATATCCTTCCCTCAGCATCCCCCTGTAAACAATGGCAGGCAGCACTCCAAGCGCAGCGGGACCCGCGGAGCGGGTTCCGCAAGAAGTGGGTTGATGGCTGATGGCAAACTCCAAGCTCCCAACTCCAACCAGGTCACAGCAAAAATGCAGAAAGGCGTCCCACTTGCCAGATCCAAAGAACAGCTGATAAATGCTCGGTGAGAGGGGGGAGGGGTCGGGGAGAGCGGCCCAGGTGTAGCAAGTCAGGCAGGCAGGCGGGCGCTCCTGGGATATGTAGTCCCAGTGCAGCGCGCGCGCTCGCTCGCAGCCCCTACCAATATCCTTCCCTCAGCATCCCCCTGTAAACAATGGCAGGCAGCACTCCAAGCGCAGCGGGACCCGCGGAGCGGGTTCCGCAAGAAGTGGGTTGATGGCTGATGGCAAACTCCAAGCTCCCAACTCCAACCAGGTCACAGCAAAAATGCAGAGAAGGGTATGTGGGTGAGCAACAAACAAACACTAATTCAATTCTTAGAGAGACAATTCTTCAATACAGGATACTTCAGTACTGCTTTTGTAGACCATTGCTAGTCCTCCACCAGTTTTGTCAGCTATTGATTTTATAACCTATGCCTGAAGGGCTAAAATCATTCAACTGTGTGCTGAATATAGTGAAACGTGATACTTCTTCAGTAGTCTCTTTTAGATTAACTCTCTGTACTAGTTCTATCCATGATATTTTATCAAATTCATCTTCACCTGCATATTATCTCATGTTGAGACCCTATGTTGGAAATGTTACAACATATTCTCTTTTAGGTTTTTAGGTTTGATATGAGTCCTTACATCAATTACACCTTAGTCTGATCAATTCACCATATTGTGTTGAGTATTTAAAAGAATTAGGAAGTGAGCGTGTACCACCAGTGACACTATTAACTGTGGTTTCATTCCTTTGCATCGACTTTATTATTGCATTCTTTACCTTCATGGAATAGCCAAGTCTAAAGAGACCGCATATGGTCTGATGTGCTACACATTAATGTGGTAGAATGGGTTGTAAATTGTGTGCCAACTTTTACCATCTCCATTCTGTTTTTACAAGCCAACCAATGTAGTAGGTCGGTTCACAATAACCTGATTCATAGTGGATCTCAATTTTACTCACCTCATGCATATTAATGAGGTGGGTAGCAAATTGCGGTCGACTATGAATCGCAGCCATCACAGTGACGGTGGCCTCTGATGAGGTCTGCAGACCATTGGATTAGTGATATAATATTGAGCACACAAATATCGTGACAAAAATATCATTTACAAAAATATACATTTTCCATACTTATAAAGATAAGTTCCTAAAATATTGAATTAAATATATAATTTACACTAATATCCGTAAAAATAATAAAAAATATCCTTTAAAAAAATACAAAGTTTAAAATAGTAAAACATTAACATTTCAATCCATACCTATCATATAATGTATATTACACAAGTTTAAGTGACAATTAATATAAAAAATAAATATATACTTATGTAAACAAACACATAAAAACATATGTATGTGTATGTATATATATACATATCTATAATAAACTACTAACACTAAAGTTATTTACAATACATTACATTATTGTTGCAGATTTCTTAATTTACTAATATAAAAAGCATATATATACATATATATATTTACATATTAAATAATGTAAACAAATAAAAACATAACATTTTCTAAAACTATTTATTAAAAAATAAAAAAATTACAAATTTTATCTCCAAGGGACCAGGTTCAGGCACTGATAAGTTCCTCTTCTAATTTTTTTAGTCTTGCTTTTCTGCCATGACGTGTTTCAGTCACAGTCGGGACCTTGTTCACATACATATATATCTATACAGATAGTATGAAATTAAAAAAATAAACAAATAATAATATTACATATATTTAAACAATAATAAAAATATGGTAAACTCTATAAAAAAACTACACATACTGTTTCCACTGCAGTCTGTGCAACACTAAGGAAAGCATTGGACTTCGAAGGGGTAAAATTTACTATTCTCACTCCATTCTGTGCAACAATAGGGAAAGCATTGAACCCCAGAGGGGTGTAATTTACTATCTCCACTCCAGTCTTTGCAACAGTAGGGAAAGCATTGGACTTAAGAGGGACACAGTTTTAAATTCCCACTCCAATCTGTGCAACAGCAGAGAAAGTATTGGACGCCAAAGGATAAAATGTACTATTCCCACTTCAGTCTGTCCAACAGTGGGGAAAGCAATAGACTCCGGAGGGGTAAAATGTATTATTCCCACTCTAGTCTGTGCAGCAGTAGGGAGAGTGTTGGACGCCGGCGGGAGGGGGGGGGGGTTAAATTCACTATTCCCACTACAGTCTCTGCAACTGTAGGGAAAACATTGGACTACGAAGGGATAAAATGTACTATTCCCACTCCAGTGCAGCAGTAGAAAAAGTAGTTCACTTCAAACACATAACATATCTTAATAACTCTTGACTAAAAATATAAGATATTAATGTAAAAATTATATACATGCATTAAAAAAATAATGAATTATTTTACATAATAAAAAAAATCCAGAGTTAAATATTTTTTATTAATTGATCATTCAATTAAAAACACACATTATACTCCCACAACCATAGCAACACACAATTAAAATATCATTAAAATAAAAGAACAATTAACATACTAAGCAATATATAAACTATTTGTTGATAAATTATTAATTATTTGTTAATTAATTATAATTCAATAACTTCCTACCCTATTCTCTTACAAACACAACACAAAATATAATTATTAAATAATTTACAAAATTATTAATTAATTGTATATGTAATTAAAACAAATATTTAATTGATAAATGATTTTTACTCAATTAACATCCCACCCTATAACCTAACAAATAACACACACACACACAAAATAATTACACAATTTATTTAATTAATGATCAATTAAATAATTAATATTAAATTAATAATTAATTAAGTTCACACCCTATACCCTTACAAATGCAACAACACACCAAAATATCACTACATATATATAATAATTACACAATTTACATTATTAATTAGCAATTGACTAATTAATAATAATTAATTAATTAATAATTAATAAATTATTACTTAATCAACTTGTTATCCAATACATTACAAACAAAACAACCTGCACCTGAAATAATACTTAAAAATGATTAAGTAGCAGCTAAAGCAATAATATTGATTAAAAATTAATTATACTTGATTAACTTTCCACCCTATACCCCTTGAAACCCCACAGCTAGCTGCAACACTATAAATTACTATTAACACTTAATTTAAAAGCATATACATAATTTGAAATTCAAAAATATATTTAAAAATATTAACAATTATACAAACAATATATAACATAGATAATTAAAACATAAACTAAAACACTTTAAAATACAACATTTTCTACAACAATATTACTGCACCCAATATTAAAGATCTAGATATTTTTGCAAAACAATCTTAATAACCTAAAATTCGATATTTATGTCCACGATATTTCTGCATCACAATGTTAATGTGTCATGATATTAAAATCTTAGGTCTCACGCCCGCCGTATTACGATGCCCGGCCATCCAAAATGAGCTCACCTCATTTGAAAAAGCCTCAGGGTTTAAAGTAAATCTATCAAAGTCCCATCTCCTTAATCTGACACTGTCCAGGGAAACCATGAGGGCTATAGAAGAGTTGTCTCCTTTCCAAAGCACACATAAAGACATCACTTATCTGGGCGTTAAACTCACCCCTAAGCTATTCAATCTCTATGGGGCTAACTATCCTCCCTTGCTGTGGCAGCTTAAAGTGGATCTGGCCAGGTGGAGAACTTCCTATACCTCCTGGATAGGATGCGTTCATGCTTTCAAAATGAATGTTCTTCCCGGGCTGCTTTACCTCTTTCAAGGCCTACCGATACTGGTAGAAAGAGTTCTCTTTGCTGACCTGAAAAAGATGATCACTAAATTAATTTGGCAGGGTCAAAGGGTGCCTTTATCCTACTGACTGCTAACTAAGGTGAGAGTGGAGGGGGGATTGGCACACCCGGACTTCTTGGGTTACTATAGGGTAGCGCAACTCTTGGTGATCACAGATTGGTCCCTTCGTGAATCTGAAAAACTCTGGCTACACATGGACCAACAAATAGTGGGTAGGACGATTTGGGATCTCCTCTGGAAGCCAAAACAAACCTGGCCATTAAATGCTTATATTAGCACCCCCACAGCTACCACCCTACAGGTTTGGGATGACCTTAACAGGTCAGTGCCCCTGACCACTTTCCGTTCTCCCTACACTCCCATTCATTTTAATCTCGAGTTCCCACAGTCTCACCAGGAGGGGGCGTTCGAAGTTTGGCGGGAGGGGGGTTGCTTATGATTTCTGATTTTTTTTTTAAAGATGCGGTTAATGACATTTGAGGAATGTCCCAAAACTTCAAGCATCAGCCCTCTGAAAACTTCCACTACATACAACTCAAACACTAGGTACAACAACCTCAGATCCGGTTAGCCATAACCAAAGACTTCTTACTGATTGAAAAATTTGCCCACTCAGGGGCATCCCCAAGGGGGACCATCTCTTTCCTTTACTCACTCATAGGGACTATGAGCACCCGCTCCTGCCCGAGACACCAAGGATTTTGGGATTCTCTTCTTGCTACTCCTCTGGGGTAAAAACAATGGTGCTCCCTGTATAAGGACATTTCCAAATACAATTGTTCCATGTTTTTAAGAGAGGCCCACTATAAAATTATGTACGAATGGTACATGCACAAAATATTCCCTAACACCTCCAATAGATGTTGGAGTGGTTCCAGGCTCCTGAGAGACTTCAGGCATATCTGGTGAGACTGTCCCTAAATCGAGCCCTTTTGGAAAGAAATCTTATCCCATATTAAAATGATCCTGGGTTATCCAATTCCCGCTACAATGGAACACACTCTCTTGGGGATTTGGGACCCTAACTTGAAATGCCAAACCCATGGGGACCGCTCTGTAATGTGGCTGTGCTTAGGGGCTTAAGAATGTGGAGACCCCCTCCCTTACACTGTGGCATGACAGGCTATGGCGAGCACTGGCAATGGAAAGAATTGCAGACATAGTAGAAGATGCGAGAACAGGGTTTGACTACACCTGGTCACCCTGGTAGAGTACTTGTTAGAGGGTTTCCCCCTATTCGCTTGAGGCCCCAGAATAAAGGTTCTTCATCTCTTTCATATCTAACACTCTGGATGACTGAGACTCTTGGGCTGGGAGACTTGAGGGGACTGCTTCGGGCCCTGCCCACGTTAGTCCGTCCTCCTTTGACCAACTGTGATTTTGTGCTACAGTGATATTATTGTTTGTTTAGTGATGTTTTTCAGTTATGTGGGAAGAGTGGGTGTGGGTGAGAGACGCAAATGTCAAAGAACAACATGACCCACACTATGAGTAAAATATGATGTGAAATTTGTCAACTCCAAATGCAATCAGCTGGGGTACATAAAGGTTTCTGCTATTTCAGGTTGAGACCTAGTACACAAGATGAACATGTCATTTGAGTTTCCTATATCTCCTGCTCTGTACGCTATGCTGGTGCCTCCCACCACTGTTTTCTTGTATGTGTTTTAAAACTGAAACCAATAAAATCATTTTGAAATAAAAACAAAATCACAAATATCCCTTGATGTTTTTTGTTAGTCATTGTCACCCACTTTAAATTCTAGTTATTACAAAAGCAAAATCCATGTTTTTTCAAGGCTGAGTGGCAGTCATGCTGGATGAAATAATAAGAGTAGAGACACAATTGTAGGAGCCCAAATCCAACATACTCCTCTCAGTATGAAAATGGAAATGTAGACAAGGACAGTCATCAAAGTGAATGGTGTAGGAAACAGCCTGTGCACACTGCAGGAAATTAAGAGGAGGTGGCACGGCCTGAGGGAAAGGTCCTTTCCCTGGTCTCCAGGCATCACCTGGAGGCCCAGAAGACGGGTGGTGGTCCCAGTGCCCCATTACAAATCTTTCTCTGGGAGGAAAAGGTCTACACCATCCTGCATTCTGAGGGCTAGACAGGAATAGCTGGGGTATTTGAGTCTGGTAAGTTACACCTCACTAATTGTTACAACGCTTTCATGCCCTGTATGTTCTCCTTTCAACTTTTGCCAATATGTTTTCTATCTACTTTACTAACATGAAGTACTCAAAGTATCAGAATCAATGTTTGATTGCCAGTTTCAATACGTATTGTTGCATATACGATCACATGTATCAATCTCCATTACATGCAACATGTTACAACGCTGTCTTTAGGTGTATTACTAATAAATTATCATCCCAGGACCCATGATATGTTTCAATAAGTAAATGTGTGGTCCAGTTCAACTGCATTTTGGCAACAGGTATGCTACACTATCCATCTGTTATGTGTTGTGAAGTAGAGATAGAAATGGTTACAACTACCATGAGACCCTGTTTCTGTCACTCCAAACAAGATGCAGTAGTGTTGTTTGTCCACCCTCATTTGTCAGCCATGTTACATCTGACTTTCACCTCTCGTGGAGTTACCCATTTGTCAAGTGTGGGGAACCAGAGATTGAAATGACAACAACTACTATGAGGGTCTGTTTCTTTAACTCTCAACAAGATACAATAGTGTTGTGTTCCCATTCTCACTTGTCAGCCATGTTACAACTGATGTTCACCTCTCATGGAGTAAATCATTTGTCAAGTGTAGGGAAGTAGAGATTTAAATGACTACAACTACTATAAGGGTCTGTTAATGTAACTCTAAACATGATGCAATGGTGTTGTTGGCCCATACTCACTTGTCAGCCATGTTACAACTGATGTTCATTGCTCATGGAGTTCTCCATTTGTCAAGTGTGGGGAAGAAGATATTGAAATGACTACAGCTACCACAAGGTCCTGTTTCTATAACTCTAAACAAGATGCAATAGTGTTGTTTGCCCATACTCACTTGTCAGCCATGTTACAACTGATGTTCACCTCTCATGGAGTTTACCATTTGCCAAGTGTTTGGAAGTAGAAATTGAAATGACTACAACTACCATGAGGCCCTGTTTTCATACCAGAAAACAAGATGCAACAGTGAATTTGCCCATACTCACTTGTAAGCCAAGTTGCAAACATGTTCCACTTCTTATAGACTGAGCAATCTACATGCATTGCTCTACTCAGAGACTTGTCTGCCAACTTAGCTTGATGTTGTCCTGGTCTCCTCAACTTAAACTATTGAGGGCATGAGTGACACCATACCAAGTGTGAACCTCAAATATATATAAGACATTAAGTTAACTCAGCAGATTAGAAGCGGCAGGTGACCCATTGACTCTGCACTGCTTACATGATGAGTAATGCTAAATATACAGCCAAGTATTGTTCACCTGTATTTTAAACAATCAGGCTTTAGAATGGTCAAATACACATATTACTTCTACACTGTGCTGGCTTAAAAGTTTGGGAGATGTTATATTCATTCCTCAATCCAAAATGAAACCTATCAGCACATCTAATGAGCTGCTCAATTCTTCTACAAGTATTGAATGTCTCCAAATGTCTTGTAAATAAGTTCAATACCAGGGAAATAGATCACAATAGTAATCTCTACCTATTTTGTTTTTTCCTAGGTCTTTACTTACTGTGACACAAACGATATGGATGTACATACCACACTTCCACCAATACCAATGTTCTCTATTTCTTAAAAGGTCAATCTGGCATAGCACCTGGCCATGGCTTGGCCACCGAACAGACTCCCACTCCACCCCAGGATCAAGCCCTTAGTGATGACAACACTCTGGGAGATGTGGGCATGGATTACCTTCCTGGCACATATGGTCAGCCTGGGAAGACGGCAACAGTGGGTCTCACTGTGCCCACAACAACACCTCCTACCCTACCTGCAACACCTCAGCCAACCCCTGCCCCCGAACCTTTGTGCCTATCACAGTCACTAACATCTTGTGCCTCCCAGTTCTGGATTCTGGGGTGACAATCACCAACCCAGTAACTGAGGAACAAGGACCAAGTGGGAGGGTGCAGCCTGGGGCCAATGGCATAGGCCCGTGGTGGTAAGGGTCGTGGGAGGGTAACTGTGAGCCCACTGAGTGAAGCCACTAGGGCCACACACACCCATGCCATCATCAACCAATTTATGGGAGCCTATCAGGACTCCCAAGGAGTGATGGGTCAGGAATGGAAATCTGGGAGATGAAGCAGCTGCAGAGGGACATACACCAGGAGTTGGCCACCCACAACACCAACATGGGCCAGCTCATTAGGGTGCAGCAGGCCATCAACACCACCCTCAGGGGGCTTTTCCACCACCATCTACCTCTTCCTGCATTCCAACTACATCTGGGCCATCTACTTCTGAGGCGGCCACAGGAAGGGAGGCCCTGTCAGAGGAAGACCAATTTGCAGACACCCCTGTCTCAGCAGCAGCGGACCCCCCCACCACAGAAGGGGAAGTCCATTTAAACATCCAGGAGGTGTGGATGGCATGACACCCACCAGCACCGGTTAGAAACCTCACACCTAATTTCCCCCAATGTGTGCAACACATTCACTTTGCAACCTATTTCTGGACACTTTTCCATTTCTGATGGGAGTAGTAGTTTGGGCTTCGGACTTTAGACAATTCGACTGACATCTTTACTTTTGGTTTTGCACATTGTTTATTTTCTGCTTGTTCTCTGCAGTAAATGTCACCAGTCACAAACTCATTGCCTCCTGTAGTATCTCTCGCATCTTGCAATGTATATATGTACTCTCATATGGGACATACACAAGTAGCTTGTCTTGAGGTTCATATGGTCCTCAAGACAAGCTACTTGTGTAAGCATGGATATGTTGAATGAAAACAATGTTTAACTCTGGATCACAACCATGTCACACCAACACATACATACAGTGTCTGATCTTAGAACATCTTTATTCCATTGTTTCACTGATAGGCTGACATGATGCTAGAAACATAGCAAATCATACATGACTCAAATTTTCTGTGTCAGGGAAACTAGGATTCCATCTTCCCTCGGTTACTCGATGTTGCACTGTGTATTTCCGTAGCATAATCCCAACAGGCTTATTTAGGAAAAGGTTTTGCAATTGTTGACATTGTCAGCATCTTAACTATGAATGCCCATCTCTATGCATCCCTTTACATATGTTGTTCAGTGGATGAGCATTTTGTTAGATCTCCCTGTTAAACCGCCTGTGAGCTCTCAGACATAGAGAAACTCTTAACACATATTGAGACAAGATGCCTAATTTCTTCCCTAGACAGCCATTGTTGTTTTTTTCTTAATTTAATTTTCATAGTTCGGTGAGCCACAGTGGCTGCGGCTACCTTGTAGCTTCAGAGAGTCTAAGTTTATTTATTTATTTGCAAAGTTTTATCTAGCGCTGGCTAGACCCGGAGGTATCAGAGTGCTCTACATAAGGATCAGTGAGTTACTGATTCCATAATTACATAGACAAGTATAGACATAGGAGAAAAGAAAAAACATGAGATTACACAATAATGTGAGATTAATAGAACGTACACACATTTTATGGGGAGTGAAGAGGTAGAGGGGTAATGGAATGCAGGTAGGAAAACACAACAGGAAGGGAAGTTTGTCTCCTCCTACAGGTAACCTTAATTGCGCCTTTACTCACCAGTATGTCCCAATTTTTCACCGGATCCTTTTTAGGAAACTTCAGGACATTGGGGTCCAAGGGAATGCACTGAAATGGTTGGCAAACTAGTTGACTGATAGAACTCAGACGACTAACCTGGGTCCTCTTTGCTTCACGACTACAAGAGAAACCAAGGGAGTACCGCAGGGCTCCTGTTTGAGCCCTACTCTAATTAACATTCATGTTACTCCATTGGCGGGATTAATGAGGAAATTAGGATTTAGTCCTATTTCTTATGCTGACAACACTCAGCTCTTTTGATGAATCTAATCCCAACATCCAAGTCATCTTCTCGGAGGGTTTAAAGGCCATTGCTGATTGGATGAGGGACAACTTCCTTCAATTTAACGCAGAGATGTCAGAGATTATGTTGTTTGGGGATGCAGCGTTGAGCTTGACTCCTAGCTGGTGGCCAGAGGAATTGGGCTCTTCCCCTACTCCTAAAACAGTGGTCAAAAACCTGGGAGTCCGCATGGACTAGAAACTCACACTAGAAGAGCATGCCACCAGTACTGCGGGAGCATGTTTTCACACACAGCCTACTACGGAGAGATTTCCCTTTTTTACCCTCCTCTACATGAAAAATGTTGATCCAGGCTCTAGTGTTAAGCCGCCTGGACTACTGCAATGCCTTGTTGGTTTCAGCCAACGAAGCTTCTTTAAGCAAATTGCAGGTAGTCCAGAATGCTGCAGCCCACCTAGTAGCAAGTGCCCCTCCCAGAACGGCATCTTTACCCCTTCTAAAACAACTACATTGGATCCCAGTGCGGAAGCGGATTAAATTCTAAATCTGCAGCACTGTTTTCAAAGCTCTCTGTGACCTGGGTCCTAACTATCTATCTGACAAATTTGTAAAAGGTACTTACCTTCTAGGTCCTTGCGGTCAGGATCTAAATCACTTCTTTGCATCCCTCGGTTTAAAAAAGCTTGCATGGGTGGCAAAGCCTTTTTTCATCTTGCCCCCCCTTTTTTGGAACCAACTTCACCCTTCACTTACATCAATGTCCAGACTACTTGCAATTCAGAAAGCTGCTAAAGACCTATCTGTTCTGATGTGCGTTTGCTTGGCTGTTGCTAGCAGTCCTAGCACAGAGACACCCCTGACGGGGTGAATCCGGCGCTATATAAATTATTAAATATCAAATATGTTTGGTATTTTTAAGAATCATCTATGAAGGGTTGTGAATGTGTTCGTGGGAAATAATATGTTTCACATAATTTATATGGGTGAAATGTATCATGCTCTTTCTTGTGTTACAGATAGAGATGGCGTATTAGTTACCCACGTCTCTGGTGCCTGCTTTTGAAAACGGCCAGTATAGCCATCTTATCATATATGAGTGTTGTATATATTCTTAAAGAGTGACTAGTATGAGTATTTGGTCCTGAGGAATGCCTATGAACTCCATCTGGAGTCTAAGAAAGGCAGAAACATGTTGACCTTTGAGGGGGTATATATATTTTGAACCTCCTGTCCTCTGCTTTTTTAATCCTATCCAAGGACACTACTGAATAAATGATCTGAGCCCTTGAGATAGTTTAACCCTTGCATGCACTTTTTCACTGCACTCTGTCCCTCACTCACCTAAATCACTTTGTTGCATCCCTTTGCCTTAAAACACCTTTACTCCTGTCCACACACTATAGTAGGTGGGGAGTTGTAGCCCACACCTGGGACCTTGCAAACCGTTGTGCAAGGGAGCCCAATGATGAAGCATGTCACCTTGGGGTGAGTGAGGGTTCTCGTCCATTAAAAGGATCTTTTTCCCACATACACATCACACGATCCCTTTTTTAGTAGGACATATCTCCAGTGAGTTGATAGATTCGGATAGGGAGTGATATGTTCCTTGTTGGACTCCCTTGGATCCTAAGTGTGGCCTTATTTCCTAGATGTAAGACATACATGAGTGCAACAATGTTACACACTTTCTGAAGATGCAATCTTATATCAAGCACACAAAGTTAGGACATACCATACTTACCAACACACCAGGCCCTCTCCAGTAGTAGTTGTGACATCAGCTGGAGTATGGTGCTGTTCCGTAGTATGAAGGAATCATAGGTGGATCCTGGGAACAGGGTACAGACGTTTGAGATGTACAAATCCGGTAAACAGACAACATGATAGAATGGAAGTGCTTCTTGTTACCGTACACTTGTTCCCTGGCTTGTGGGGGCACAAAAGCAATATTTGTGTCAGCAATGGCTCCAACCTCATGTGGGATGTGACCAAATCCATAGAAACCTCCCTTCACATTGACTAAATCCTCAAGTCTGGGGAACTGGATGTAGCTGTCAATGTGTTTCATCATTGCTGAAAGCACACCCTGTAATATACCACTGAACACTGGTTGTGTCATACCAACAGATATAACCATGGTGTACCGGAAGGAACCTGAGGCCTGAAAATGCAATACTGCCTTAGGTCTCACAATTGGTGGAATACATGTGAGATTAGTGTTTTGAGGAAGGAAACCAGGCTCAAAATAATTATATAAATCCTGAGTTGTTTGCCGATTTAAATAAAAATTCTTGATGGCATGCCTTTTTTTCTTAGCTTGAAGGTATGGAAATGTGTGGTACTACCAATTTGTTCTCTTTAGCAGATACCTGGCTGAATGAACTGATAATAAATATCATGTTCTTTGATGTTGTTGGTGACAATTATACCAAACAGTCCACTTGCCTTCATTGTGCAAGGAGTGATGTTCTCTCACTAATGTATCTTATGTAATGGTGGCCCTATTATGCAGTGACTGTATAGCACTTCCCATTGGTAAATTGTGATTCAACGGTGACATGAGTGTGCAAACATCACTGGTGCCATCTGCATGATTGCCTAGATGTTGCTCAGTGTTCATTTCAATGTTGTTAGTTCATCTGCAATAGTTTTTCAAAATGTATTCACTGACTGGTGACCTGCATCAGGGAGTGAGATTTTGAACTAGAGAGATCATATGTGAGTGTCTACACTCATGTCTACACGGCAATTTGAGTTTGCTATATCAAAGAGTGCTGTGATGTGCCATCCCATTAGGTCTATAGTGATCCCACATCTTCGTGTCATAGATATTCACTGACACACAACAACCTTCGAAGGTGGCATAGGCGTACTCGCCATCGCCACTACATTGACCACAGTTCCTTGGGGCAACTTGCTGGTGTGACGAGCAGAGTGCGACCAACTTTTGATTCATTTATTACGGCTCCCTTGAGCCAACGGGCTGACGAGCCTTGGACCTGCACCTGCGCGCCATGAGAGGTACTCTACCTGTTTTACTTACATTTTGGCAGTCCACGCGGCACCCCTTTACACTGACCTGCTCCCTGCTGACGAGAGGCAACTACCTCGAAACACGTGTCCAGGGATGGCTAATGCGACACATACTTTTCTACATACACCGTGGCATAGGCGTACTCGCCGTCGCCACTACATTGACCACAGTTCCTTGGGGCAACTTGCTGGTGTGACGAGCAGAGTGCGACCAACTTTTGATTAATTTATTACGGCTCCCTTGAGCCAACGGGCTGACGAGCCTTGGACCTGCACCTGCGCGCCATGAGAGGTACTCTACCTGTTTTACTTACATTTTGGCAGTCCACGCGGCACCCCTTTACACTGACCTGCTCCCTGCTGACGAGAGGCAACTACCTCGAAACACGTGTCCAGGGATGGCTAATGCGACACATACTTTTCTACATACACCGTGGCATAGGCGTACTCGCCGTCGCCACTACATTGACCACAGTTCCTTGGGGCAACTTGCTGGTGTGACGAGCAGAGTGCGACCAACTTTTGATTCATTTATTACGGCTCCCTTGAGCCAACGGGCTGACGAGCCTTGGACCTGCACCTGCGCGCCATGAGAGGTACTCTACCTGTTTTACTTACATTTTGGCAGTCCACGCGGCACCCCTTTACACTGACCTGCTCCCTGCTGACGAGAGGCAACTACCTCGAAACACGTGTCCAGGGATGGCTAATGCGACACATACTTTTCTACATACACCGTGGCATAGGCGTACTCGCCGTCGCCACTACATTGACCACAGTTCCTTGGGGCAACTTGCTGGTGTGACGAGCAGAGTGCGACCAACTTTTGATTCATTTATTACGGCTCCCTTGAGCCAACGGGCTGACGAGCCTTGGACCTGCACCTGCGCGCCATGAGAGGTACTCTACCTGTTTTACTTACATTTTGGCAGTCCACGCGGCACCCCTTTACACTGACCTGCTCCCTGCTGACGAGAGGCAACTACCTCGAAACACGTGTCCAGGGATGGCTAATGCGACACATACTTTTCTACATACACCGTGGCATAGGCGTACTCGCCGTCGCCACTACATTGACCACAGTTCCTTGGGGCAACTTGCTGGTGTGACGAGCAGAGTGCGACCAACTTTTGATTCATTTATTACGGCTCCCTTGAGCCAACGGGCTGACGAGCCTTGGACCTGTACCTGCACCTGCGCGCCATGAGAGGTACTCTACCTGTTTTACTTACATTTTGGCAGTCCACGCGGCACCCCTTTACACTGACCTGCTCCCTGCTGACGAGAGGCAACTACCTCGAAACACGTGTCCAGGGATGGCTAATGCGACACATACTTTTCTACATACACCGTGGCATAGGCGTACTCGCCGTCGCCACTACATTGACCACAGTTCCTTGGGGCAACTTGCTGGTGTGACGAGCAGAGTGCGACCAACTTTTGATTCATTTATTACGGCTCCCTTGAGCCAACGGGCTGACGAGCCTTGGACCTGCACCTGCGCGCCATGAGAGGTACTCTACCTGTTTTACTTACATTTTGGCAGTCCACGCGGCACCCCTTTACACTGACCTGCTCCCTGCTGACGAGAGGCAACTACCTCGAAACACATGTGCAGGGATGGCTAATGCGACACATACTTTTCTACATACACCGTGGCATAGGCGTACTCGCCGTCGCCACTACATTGACCACAGTTCCTTAGGGCAACTTGCTGGTGTGACGAGCAGAGTGCGACCAACTTTTGATTCATTTATTACGGCTCCCTTGAGCCAACGGGCTGACGAGCCTTGGACCTGCACCTGGGCGCCATGAGAGGTACTCTACCTGTTTTACTTACATTTTGGCAGTCCACGCGGCACCCCTTTACACTGACCTGCTCCCTGCTGATGAGAGGCAACTACCTCGAAACACGTGTCCAGGGATGGCTAATGCGACACATACTTTTCTACATACACCGTGGCATAGGCGTACTCGCCGTCGCCACTACATTGACCACAGTTCCTTGGGGCAACTTGCTGGTGTGACGAGCAGAGTGCGATCAACTTTTGATTCAACCTTCGAAGGTGTATTGGCTTGTAGGAAAGCAATATATGAATGACGCTATCACATGCATCAAGCAAGCTTGGGGATGTTTATATGGCTATATGAAGTCTTATGCTGTGTGCATTTAGAGTAGCTAACTCCCAAAAACATTGTCCCTCAATGTTTCAAGGCTACTTTTCTATGCTGCATGTGATATACATTGCTAAACTACTTCAGAGCAGATTTCATTAGACTTTTCAGGCAGTGGGCATATGATGACATTTCAAGTCAAAAGTGTCATCAGTGTGAAATGAGCATATGCATGTGATATGATTTCTGCTACATCACATATTGATGGTACATTGGTCTTTAACTTGACCTTCAGATCATGATGTTTTATAAGGACAATGAATATTTGTTGAAGTTTGTGCCTTGTGTGAATATTGTTTAAATCTAAAAATGTTATCCATCCTATTTGGTAACATAATTTTACTATGGTATACTACAAATGCCAAAGTATACAAGGTGATCAACTATCCTAGTATGGACAAAAGGATGGAGTGTAGACAAGTCAATCAATGCATTTGGAGCTGTTAGGTTTTACGACATAAGTGGAACCAACTGTTTGAAGGTTATGTAGCATGCATGCATTTGCTTATGCTAATTTTGAAACCTATATAGTGAACAATGAAGCTGGTGTGATATGTGCTGTAAATACATGTTTTCTGTTGATATGTGATGGTTATGTGTGGAAACGCAGTTGCAATAAACCTATTTTACATGTCATTTCAGATTCATCCAGGACAAGTGAAGGAGAAGGGGTCAATGTTGGGGACACAGCTGGTCACAGTAGTTTCAGACATGACAGCACAGACACAGAGGTACCCAGTGATCAGGAGGGTGTGGGGAGTGCAATGAGGGACACAAGCTAAAGTTCTTTATCATCTGAGTCATCCTCTGGTGGATACTCCAGAGAGGTGGTGGACCCCACAGGATTACTTTCACCTTCATCCTTGTCCGTCACCCCCAGTTCCATCGCCATCCTCCCTGTTGTTTACAAAACAGTTGGCCAGGCCCACTCCCTGAAGACAGGAGGTGTCTCCGTGGCTCCAGGCACATCAGCCCTGGCCCCTGTTTCCCCTGCTACCCTAAGTGAGGAGGCTATTGACCTCCTCAGGAACATTTCTTTTTGGCCAGACTGCACTCCTGAGTGACACCCATGGGCAATGCAGCCAGTTGTCACAAATGGTGGCCTATATGGAAGACATCCACAGTGCTGTGCCTTGCCTACAGAGGTCCTTGCAGGCTCTGGCCTCCTCCCTCATGGCAGCCTTCCAACCATCCCTACCTTTCACCCCACCTCCTGCTCTTTCTCCATCTAGATTTCCTATATCCATGCCTGTCCCACGTACACTCACACATCTGCAAGCACACACTTTATCAGACCCAAGCACCGAACACAAACTAAAACAGCAGAAAAGAAGCAAGCATGCAACCACTTACCAGATACTAAACCCCCTTAATACCACCACCACTCCCAACATACCACCAGACACCACACCCTCAAATTCATCCCCAACTACTAACATACCCCAAGATACTACACCAACACCCTCAGACCCATTCCCAACCACCATCATTCTCACAGATACCATATCAAGACCCACAGACCCATCCCCAGCCTCCAGCATTCCTGCAGACATCACACTAAAACCCACAGACCAATTCCGAATCACCAACATTCCCACAGACAATACGCCAACACCCACTGACCCATCCCCAACCACCAGCATTCCTGCAGACATCACACCAATACCCACAGACCCATCCGCAACCACCAGAATTACCACAGACACTACACCAACACCCACAGACATATGCACAACACCCAGCATACCCAGGGCATCCAGATCACACACACTCAAAAAGCACAAGCGCTCACACTCAACCACACAACAGACACCTACAGAACACACAGAAGATACAGAAAACACATCTCTCACTTTCTCTTCCTCTACCTCCCAAAAACAACTCCCTCCAAACATCCTGCCCATTTTTCTAGTGAACGTGTCTTGTATGGCCTTGCCCTTAACCATGTGAAATTCAACCCCCCTTCCAAAGTAAAAAGTAAAAAAACTCTCCCATACCCCAACCCACCCCTTCCACATCCAAATCACCCCCTGAAAAAACTGATCCCCACCTCACTAAACCCAGCCATACCCTTAAGAAGTCATTTTAGATGTCATGAGTGATGTCACTGACCATCTCATGAGTGATGTAATAAGTGAGGTCATAAGCAGTGCATTGCGGGGGCACGAATTATAGTTAACTGCGGAATTTCTCTGGTTTTGTACAAGTGAAATATCAGCCTAACTATAGCGTCCCTGTAAGCTCTGGCTTTTTGAGCGCATATCTAAGGTTTTTTTTAAACCCTATTTCCTAACTATGACGTCCCTTTAACCTTTATTTATTTGAGTGAATTTCTATGGTTTTTAAAGTAGTAGTCGTGTTTGCAGAGTGGTGAAGAAAGATGGCAAGGCCTCCGACCAGGTCTAAGGAATTCTGGTGTGTAGGATTAACAGAACAGGCTGTACCAGAAGGGCTTCTTGGCCCCCAAAGTCCCTTGGGAGTAAAGTGGACTTCATCCCCCAATCAGTAGTCCACCAGGAGCTGTGTTTGCAGAGTGGTGGAGAAAGGGGGCATGGCCTCCGAACCCCTCTTAGTAATTCTGCCGTGCGGGACTCACTAGAGGTAACAGGAGAGGTAGTTGGCTCCAAATGACATCCTGTTACCTCCAGTAAGTCCCACACAGTTGTCAAAGACCACTCCCCCTTTCTCCACCACTCTGCAAAACATTAACCCCCAAACTTTCTATGACACACAGAACCTACTTTTACACTTTTTTGGGAAATTTCATGAAGATTGGTCAAACAATGCCAAAGTTATAGGCAAGTCAAAAAATGATTTTCCTATGGAAACTAGATCCTAACAATAACTACCTAATGGTGACCTACTGGCCAGTAGGTAATATATATAAAAAGGCCAGGGGTGCCCACAGAATGTGTATCAAGAATGAACAGGGGGGGCGTAAAAGGGCTTTGCGAAAAAGGTCCAGCTAAGTGTGCCCTCAAAGTGTACAAGAAAAAATAACAAAGCTGTTCCTGGAAATGGGTGAAAAGGACAATGTGGTGTTGACGGACAGTAGGGGTATTGGATATTGAGGCCCTCACACAACCTGTAGGGTGTCGTGAATCACGTACCCCTTAGGATGTATCGCGTCATCATCGGGCTGCTCCTGCGTCGAGTCGGCTGGTGCAATACCCGACGGGCTCTTGTTTAAGGAGCACTCTTGTGGAGATCTTTTTATCCAATGAAGCCGATGGGTGAATGGGTGTGTGGGGCTCTAGAGTGATGTAGATGAAGAATATTAATTGTTAAAAATAGGGGTCGGAGTGCTTTCTCAACCAATTTATTAGGAAGCCTCCTCCCCTAATTAAAAAACTGTGAGGTTGAGTGTCACTAACTTAGGATTATAGACTAGGTTATGTACACTGCCTCAATCGGGTCGACATGTTTCTCGCTCTATTAGAGAATTACTCTGGCGATTCCTCAGGACCAAAAGATGTTTTCTATCTACATCTAGAATCTATCTTAATATCTTAGCTAACAGTGAGCATTCTTAGTCACAGTTGTAGTGTTACCTGCAGCTCGGTCTACCCTAAGAAATCCAAAGGCTAGTCCACTGCAGTTCCTGGTAGCTAACGCAAGGAGTTCCTCGCGTTTGACACGCCGAGTCCGTGTCTCCAATACACCTACCCCATTCTACCAGGACTGGGTGGCCACCTTTAGCCTTTGGATTTCTTAGGGTAGACCGAGCTGCAGGTAACACTACAACTGTGACTAAGAATGCTCACTGTTAGCTAAGATATTAAGATAGATTCTAGATGTTGATAGAAAACATCTTTTGGTCCTTTGGAATCGCCAGAGTAATTCTCTAATAGAGCGAGAAACATGTCGACCCGATTGAGGCAGTGTACATAACCTAGTCTATAATCCTAAGTTAGTAACACTCAACCTCACAGTTTTTTAATTAGGGGAGGAGGCTTCCTAATAAATTGGTTGAGAAAGCACTCCGACCCCTATTTTTAACAATTAATATTCTTCATCTACATCACTCTAGAGCCCCACACACCCATTCACCCATCGGCATCATTGGATAAAAAGATCTCCACAAGAGTGCTCCTTAAACAAGAGCCCGTCGGGTATTGCACCAGCCGACTCGACGCAGGAGCAGCCCGATGATGACGCGATACATCCTAAGGGGTACGTGATTCACGACACCCTACAGGTTGTGTGAGGGCCTCAATATCCAATACCCCTACTGTCCGTGAACACCACATTGTCCTTTTCACCCATTTCCAGGAACAGCTTTGTCATTTTTTCTTGTGCCCACAGAATGCCAGCGCCCAGGTGTGTTTGACTTATAACACTCTTCCTTTGTAAATAACGACCGGTATGTCACTCCTCCTAGCTTTAAATTAAAGTTTATTTCCTTGGCAGATACACACTAAAAGCATCAGACATGTTTTGGCAAACTCAGCCTTTCCCACGATGGCTGCGCACACTAGGCATTCTGATTATATTCCCATATATCAACACTGAAAAAGGACAATCTATATGGTTCTTTGACAGCAGCCATCTTTACACGTTTTCTTACATATGCTTTATATTAGGACCTTAATATGCATAGTCGAATTCTGCCCCATTGAGCAAATGCAGTCATTTTATATTCAAAACAAATTTATATTGAGAAGAAATTTCTTACATTATGGATATAGGGACAGTGTCAAATTACACTGAAGACATTTTAATAAAATAGCGGAAAAATACATTTAAATAAAATAAAATAAATTCAAATTAAACATGTTCATTCACATATTTCTCACTTATCAGTTTTTGACTGCATATATTTATCTCATATATGTATGCTCTCTGTTAGACCTTTAATGTTGTTCAATTGAGCTACATAAACTGTCAAAATGTTGTCCCAATTCAATCTAATCTTGGCTAAGTCACAACCAATTGGCTATCAATGCACAACATGATTGGCAATACAGCACTCAAACACAAATCCACTGGGTCATGCCACAATGGGCATAATCTATTGAGTCCAAATTGTAGGATAGTTCAAACAGACAAAATGGCTGAAAAGACATAATAATCAATAACAAAAATGCAAATAAGCAATATATAATTTTAAGAAAATGTTGATATCTTAGTTCTTTTGCATTCATATGACACTGCTCTTTTATACTCCAAACATTCAGAATTCCAAAACGTCTACATTCAGACCAATGGCCCTGTAAATGAACAGATATTTAAGTTAAGCATATATGTGGAGAAAAACACGTACTCAGTTGCATTCATCACATCATTTCAATATGCTACTACTATGCAAAGTTAAAAAACAGATTCAATTTATGTGAGGCTAGGGTTTGTCTATTTTAGGCCTGGGCGAAGCACTACGCTACGCTCGCGTAGTTTGCGAAGTTCGCGCTACTTCGCACTACGCGAACTGCACGTAGCACAGTGCGAACACGCGTAGCGTAGTGTTGCGTAGTGCTGCTTTCATTTTTTGCTTGCTCGCGGTCCTCAACGTCAAGTTGGCGACCGCGAGCAAGCAAAATGACATCCTGGCGAGACTTTTTCCTTGTTCGCGATCGCGAGCATGGAAAATAAACCTCCCGGCGAGATTCCCAACGCGAGAAGGTCAGGTTTCTCATTGCGAGGGGTCGCGTATGCTCGCGACCGCTCGCGATGAGAAACTACCAGTTCGCGTTGAGAAAGCTGCAGCTCGAGGAAAAATCTACTCGAGCAGCAGAAAACTACAGCTCGCACTGTGCAAGATGCCATTTTCAATGATTGCACAGTGCCGGTTGCTTGTCCGCACTGTGCAATCATTGAAAACAACATCTTGCACAGTGCGAACATGTTACTTCGCAGTTCGCGAAGTGCTACGCGTAGCTCGCGTAGTGCGAACTTCACTTTGCGTAGCTTCGCGAAGTGCTACTTCGCGAACTACGCCCACCCTTATTTGGCTATTCCTGAAGTTATGGGTACATCTCTTCATCCACATTCAGTCCTGTTGGTTCTTTAGTGTTTAATCGTAAAATGTATTTACATTCCTACTGCCTTAATGTTTTTTTCTCTATCCCCTCCCCGTGGGGATTTTTCTACGTGATCAATCACACTGTAAGTCAGAAGATTTGAATTACCAACATGGTGTTCCTTAAAATGTCTTGCTACAGGATATTTTTTATCCACATTCCTTGTGGCCCATTTGTGTTGTAAATTACGTTTATGCACCTGTAATATGGTGCTGCCAATATATCTTTTGTGACATGGGCATGTTAACATATAGATTGCAAAATCAGATTTACAGTTGTATGTAATCGATGGTTTCTTTTTGATTTCTGATCCATGCACTGGAGTGTGCAGGATCTGATGGCAATGTCTCTGTAAGATTTTTCTCACTTTATTCTGCGACTTATTATATGTCGTAATAAATCTGCACTCCATTTCCTTTTCAATTTTTTGATCAGGTTTCTTTAAAAGCCAATTTGCTCTAGTTTTTGTAGCCACCTTTAATCTGGCTTGTCTGAGATTTGGTTCACTCTACCCTCTTTCACGCAATCTGTTGGTCATCTCATCTTCTATCTATCTAAAAAGAATCTGTGAACTGCAGATCCTCTTGGCCCTTTATGGCTCTCCATATGGTATGCTCTTTTTTAAGAGCACATCGATGTGAACTTGTGGTGTGTAATGTGACATTACGAGAGGTTACTTTTCCAAATACTCTCGATGTGATAGTAGAATTTATTACCTCAAGTTTGATATCCAGAAATTATATACTGCTGTTACTGATACGGCTAGTAAAGGAGAGGTTCAAATAATTGTTGTTAATCTGCATTACAAATTCATTTACTGATTCCTGATCACCTTTTCATTATAGAAAAAGGTCATTGATGTATATAAGACAAATTATGGTATTGGATGATCAGTCATGTAATCCAGTACTGCGGATCACCTGCTCCTCCCACCAGCCCATATGCAACTTCGCATAACTAGGGGGAAAGCATGTGTCCATTGCATTCCCTTGTAGTTGTTAAAACAGTTAATTATTTTTTTTTTTTATTTTTTTTTTTTTTTATCCTCATTTGCCTTACCCTCAGTATGGGAAATTTCAACCACCTTACATGGCCCAAAAGCGTAGAATGTTATAATGGTGGCGTACATGACCCATTTCCGGAGGGGCTTTCAACAACTCCATCTAGGTGTGTTACAACCTACAGGACCATTGATGGACCTAGGCAAAAACTCGGTCCAAGGAGTATTCAAGGCATAATCATAGGATCCGGGAAAAAAAAAAAAAACCCCGGACATTAACGCCAATTGATCAGAAAATTCCAAAAAGCTGAATTTTGTTTGCTACAAGCTCTGTTAAGGTCCGCTTTAGATGTTTCATATAGAGACGAGAGCCACCCAGAGTGTGATGGGGCAGTTTTCTCTGTCCAATGTATACAAATTTGCCTTCTGGCTAATAAAATTGCGTAGAAAAGAAAGGATCTTGCTCTACCAATGATGTTATCTTCCAACCCAAAGATGATAAGTGATAGGGTTATTGACAGGGATACCTTTAAGATAGAATTTAAAGTGTTCTTCACTTCCTCCCAGAATCCAGCAATGACCGGGCAATCCAAGAACATATGAACGTCGCAGGCTTCCATAAGGTCACATTTATTGCACTTCTTATCTGGAAGAAATTTGGAAAGTCTCAACGGTGTTATATATGCCCGATGCGCTGAGAATAGATGGTTTCGTTTTAGCCATGATGGTTTCACAATTCGATGGAGGAGGCCGAAAGAGTTTAACCAAAGCTCTTCACAGTGAATACCGTTGTCTGGGAAACATTTAAGGCCTTTTTAAGAGGTCAGATAACCAACAGAGCCTCTTTTAGGCGGAAGATATATAGAGACAGGGTGGCCAGCCTTGAGCTTGATATGAAACTTCTAGAGTCAAGGATTGGCTCATCCTCAGGAACATCAGAGGATCAAGAAAAATTGGCTGAGCGGAAGGTACAACTTAATAATATCCTACAAGAGAGAGTAAACAAGAGATGGGAAGTGCATAAGACCTCCCAATTTGAATTTGGTGAAGCCGCAGGGAAAGTGCTAGCATGGAAGATAAAATCTGATCAAGCCCTCAAATTTATTAAAGAAATCAGGATAGAAGGGGAGGTAGTGACAAGATCCACTAACCTAGATATAGGTACTGCCTTCTTTGAATTCTTTGAGGCAATATATAGGGAGGACCTCCCCAACAATCAGCAGGCAAGAGATAGATGGCTGGCAGCTATTAAGCTTCCAACCCTCTCGACATCGCAAAGTAAGGCTTTAGAGTCTGAGATCACAGAGGCTGAGGTGACTAAAGCTATTCGACAATCAAAAAAAGGTAAGGCGGCTGGTCCAGACGGTCTGCCGGGGGAGATTTATAGATCTTTGGAAAATGCTATCGCCCCTGTCCTGACGACCCTATTTAATGGAATCCTAATAAAAGGAGAGGTGCCACCTAAATCTTGGGGGGAGGCCACAATTGTACTTATCCTGAAGCCAGGGAAATCTCCACTTGAATGTGGGTCATACAGACCAATATCATTATTAAATAATGACTACAAAATTTTTACATCAATTCTCTCAGCTAGACTGGCCAGTGTCATTGGCACCATAGTTCATACAGACCAAAAAGGCTTCATTAAAGGACGACAACTTTCAGATTTAATACATCAACTGATTGGAGCCATAGACATTGCTACAGCCTTTTCCATACCCTTAGCCACTCTTACCTTAGATGCTACTAAGGCATTCGATAGGGTCAATTGGCTCTACCTGAGTGAGGTACTTAAAAAATTCAATTGTGGGGATGGTTTCTGTAGAACTATAAAACTGCTTTACGCTGCCCCTGTGGCCAGATTGCTGATTAATGGCGCTCTGACAGATGCCTTTAAGATAACCAGAGGTACAAGGCAGGGTTGCCCGCTTTCCCCTCTCCTTTTCAACTTATACGTCGAACCATTTGCCCAGTTATTGAGAGAGGAAGCTAACATTCCATCTTTTAGCTTTCTAGAATGGGAAAGGCGGGTCGCACTTTATGCGGATGATATTGTGATTTTTACATCCGACCCATCAAAAGCATTTCCTGCGGTTATTAAACGGGCAGAAGAGTTTGGCCATATCTCGGGCTACGATATCAATTCGAGTAAGACCGAGATAATGGTTTGGAACCTTCCTGATATACAACTGGGAGTAAATATTTCGACATCCATGCGCTATCTAGGAATAAGAGTTACCCAAGATGTGGGCACCATCAGACAATCCAATTTGAACAGAGTATATATGGAGACTAAAAAATCTTTAAAATCTTGGTCGCATCTGCCACTCTCCATAACGGGTAGGGTAAATTTGGTAAAAATGTCCATTCTCCCTAAGTTTACGTTTATTTTTAACGCAATCCCCTTGGCACTTGATTATAGAATAATTGAAAAATGTCAACAAGAAATCAACTCCTTCATATGGAATTATAAATCTAACAGTTAATTATTAGAAAAAATAAATTATTTTTCAGACACCTTTCGATCATACTCGGCAACATTTCTTTGTGTTCATGGAAATGAATCAGCCTAGTTTTCTAAAAAATATTGTACTGCAATTAGTCCATCAGTGTGCTTAATACTTGTGTAAAGGGAGTTGACATCTAAGCATACCATCAAGTAGTTAACTTCTCAATGGATGTCTAATATGTGTTTCAAAAAGTCAGTGCTGTCTCTGAAGTAGGAAGAAAAATTCCATACAAAAGGTTGTAAATAGTAATCTGCAAATTTTGAAACATTTTCTAATAATCTGCGAATAGCCGAAATAATTGGTCTGCCTGGAGGACATTCTCTGTTTTCATGATTTTTCGGCAATAGACATAGTAGAGGCAATTTGGGAAGAATTCTATTCCTCAGAACTGAGTAGATTAACGTCTTACCACCCCTTCAAAACTTTATAAAAGTTCTCTTTAAAATTCTCATACTCATTTCTCAAAATTCGACAGTAGCATCTCTCATCATTTAGCTGAGTATATGCCTCTTGTATGTACATTGCTTTAGGCCAGATAATGAAATTACCTCCCTGTCAGAACTATGAATAATGTATTGATTGTTGTCAGACCATATGTCAGACCATATGTGTGTATATATATATATATATATTCACTGGAAAAACCACAGGTTTCAGAGACGTTATAGTTAGCTGTCCATTTCACTTATATCAAGCCAGAGAAATACGGGCGTTATAGTTAAGGACATCACATATTACATCACTGATGACATGGTCAGTGATATCACTGATGACATCTTAAATTACATCACGGATGACATCACTGATGACATCATCCACATGATCCTCTGATGCACTGCCTCACAGCCTAATATAACCTTTGATACACCCACTCTAAAATACAGACTGCCATTCTCGAAACCATAGACACACCAATACCAGTTACTACATACCCACTTACACACCACCACTCACCTATAGAGTTACTTATACAGCTAGTTAGTCATGCAAAGAATCAATCACTCTCCCATTTACTCACCTATATAGTTATACACACACCTCCTCACTTATTCACACAGATACTAACACATACCTACTCTCTTATACAATTACTGACACAAACACACACTCATCCACACAGCCAGTCTCACAATCACTCACTCTCACATATAGTCATTTATATAATCCAACACTCACATATACTGCCTTTCACATATGTAGTTACTCACACATGTACCACTGAGACATCCAATCTCTTACCAGCACACCCCTACACACACTCACCCGCCCATAAAGCTGTTTCCACATACACTCTTGAACCCATACACCCAGTGAATCAACCACTCACACATCTATGCACAGAGTCACACACCTCCCACCCACCAACACACACACACAGTCTCCCATACAAATACAAATAACCAATCAATAACCCATATAGACACTCATGTAGCTACTGACCAACACATGCAGCAGCTTATACAACAACATACTAACTGATACACACATTCAGACAGTTTAGTCACTAACCCATGCTCCTAGACAGGGCACAGGTAGAAGATAGGGCAGATTCACTTCACTTCTTCTAAAGTACATAGCCAGTGTTGTACCCCTCTCTGGCACTACTCTCATCGGGTGTCCCTCTTCCGCAATCCCTTCTAGATAATTCGATTATCGATCAGTATCTCAAACTCTCGGGCAGAGTTTCTGGTAGCAGCAAGGTCTGAGACAGCGTCTCGGACAGAATCTGCAGCAGCATATGCGTTGGGTCAGTGACGAGTCGGAATGACAGTTCTGACAAGTCGGACGAGGTCTCTCGCTATCTTACCTCAATTATACTGTTCTTGATTAGCGTACCACCCCTCCATGTATCAATTCTTATGTTTTCTCTTATTCCGATTGGTCAGAATGAGGAGTTGAGTTCATCACACCACTTAAAAATAAGCTTTTTCTCTATGAGCCATTGTTTTATATGCCCGTCCCTTAATTTTCTTTTCCCATTGTTATATTCCGACACGTATTTCACATTACTCAGTTAATTAAACATTTTATTCAACATTGTTGCTCTCTCAGGGGTCCTCAGTTGAGCTTCTCAGGCTTTGTCATTCAAGGTGGCCTTGGCTGAGTGACACGGGAGCCATAATTGTTTCCGGCCAGTCTCTATGCGCATGCGTGCAGTTTCAAGTGAGGTAGTGATTCCGGTCACCCCCCGAGGCCCAAATAAGAACTAATAATAAAATCAGAAAAAGACATGTTAGAACACTGAAACAAATGATTTTGCTGTATACCACTTATTTCTACTCTATTCCCATTTACTTATTTAAATATTTTGCATTAGTGTTTAATAAAACTTACGAGGTTAAGTTTAGCAGTAGCAGGTGTATTAGCATGTGAGTTAAAAGCGGCCATTTTTAGTGCCATTGCGCAGCTGCAAAAGTTTCCCACCAAAAGCAAGAGTCGTACTACGTTGATGCAGTAGACGCATGTGCAATAGAAATCCTGCATTATGTCGGCCATTTTAGAACATTCATGTTACGGGTTAGTAATGCACTTAGAAAGCTTCCCGTAGATAAAAGTGTTCATGGTGTATTGCGGTTTTAGTATTCATGAAACAAATTGGTTACATTATTACATGTTATTTTAGAGGATTTAATCCAAGCAAGTTTCTTTCACGAATCCTTGCTCCATCAATCCCCTCTCTGATGGCATTTATTGCCATCATTAATTTTCTACTAAAACAGATGCCAACTTTAGCACATCTCCATATTTTCTTCAACCCTTTCATTTCTTTTCCTTTCGTTTTTGCATTGTAATCCTCACACTCTTTTATAAAAGTCTCCTTTTAATTCTTCTAGCTGTATTTCTTCAAGTTTTCTCTTCTTACCTCTTTCATTCACTTCACATTTCTTTCTTCCTTTACAACATTTGTGCCAACACATTATTGCTAAGACTAATAGGGCTATTCCCATTATGGGTAGTATTATATGACCTAAAATACCTATTCCTAAATTAGAAAACCAACTACCTATGTTGGAAAAGCTATTTGCAAATTTATTCCATACACTTTCAACTTCCAGTGGTTTCAACTCTTCCTCCAATTTCGTAATATTTTTAATATATATCCAATTTCAACACTTTTATCTGGAATATATGTGCAACAATGTTGCGTTTTAAATAATATACAGACTCCACCCTCTTTTGCAAATAATATGTCAAGGGTAAGTCAATTTTGCATAACCATAGATCTGACTGCAACCAATTCAGTGCGGATAAGCAGAAATCCTCCAACAGTGTCAGTAGATAACCAATCGACTACTGTAGACAACTGGCACATTTTTCGTGAATTCAGAAGAACTGACACTGAAGGTATCGATGCACCAAAAATGTCACCTACGATCTCTGATAAAATAGCTCTTTTTACACGCGTTAGTCCATTTGCGTCTTCATTGTTTCCAGTGAGTCTTTTTACATGATAAACTCCCATACCAATGGTCAGGCAGCCTTAAGTAGGCTTTATTGACACACACATAATAAACTCCAGAAAATACTGGATCTGTTCCGCATTTTAGTCCCCATCCCCCGATTATTAAGAAATTGTGCTCACATTCACTGGAACCAATAAACATATTGTTATAGTCTGTTTTTAACCTATGGAGACAGATTTTCCTTTTCTTTTCAAAATGTAAAGACATGGCAGCATGAGTTTTGCCACTTGCAAAATGCTCTTCTTCCTCAGCCCATTTCGTTATCTGAGGTTTAGGTTCAGAGGCTCTTCGTTGGAAATCCTGTCTCCTTTGTTCCACTAAATTCAAAAATATTTTCTCTTCTTCATGCAATTTACAGGTTAAATTGTATTATGTGTATCTATTGCTTTCATGGTTAAGAAATATTCACCCATAAATTCTGAATCTCTCATACTAAGAACAGGGTTCATGCTTTTTCGCATAGGAACCTCAGAAAAAATCACATCTATGTTAGAATAATAATATTGCAATTTTCCAGTTTTATTAAACAAACTTGCTAGAGCACTACAGGATATACCATAGGTTTAGGGTAAATGATGATAAGTCACTCCCTCTGCTGCAGATGCTGGTAATTTCATGCAGACATAGGAATCACTAACTTCCATAGTTTCTACATATTGTGCTAATAAGTTTGTGAAAACATTTAAATCAGTGCCATTTTTACTCACAGAGTTATGTAAATCTTACTCATCTGGTGCTGCTAATTCTACTCTATCTCCTTTGATAGTAGCTACCTTTTCACGTGGGTTAGTGTTATTCTGTACACTTTTGACCATTAAATAAGGTATGGCCACTGTTAATATTAACCATATTATGAGTATTAGAAATATGCTACATATACACATTCTGCAACATTTCTTTAAACAATTCGGTTTTCCAGCAGCTCTATCCTCAGCCATTTTCTAAGGGGAAAAGAAGATTTCCCTTCTTTATTTGAGTGATTCAACTTCGGAACAGAGTTACAAGAGGGGAAATCTTTTCAAGGTGGTCTCGCTTCTTCGTCAATTTGCTCTGCATTAACATTTTCAATTTCTTCTTCAATTATCCCTAAATTCTCAAAATCTTCAAGAATTACATATGTCCATTCAGGACCTTTGAATTTGTTATTTACAAATTTTGCTCTAGGGCTTCTTCGTTTTGAACCGACAGCTGCGTGCCCAGACCAACTGGATACCTCGTCTACCAGCTCTGGTTCTTCAGGTATTGTTTTGAGGTGATATTTCAATCTTTTGATAACACCTGGCCTATTATCACCTTTTCTGATTCGTTTAGCTTGCACAGCACTTGTACCTTCTTTAGATGTTCTTTTGTTTTCATTGATTTGTGGCACTATGTGAATATTTCTGTCCTCAGATTCTTTCTCTGTCTGATCTGGTGCAGGGCGTACTAATTCACTACTTCCTTCCTGAATGTTTTCTCCTTCACTAACCCAACCTAGTTCAGGTTCTGCCGGAATGTCTGTAACTTCTCTTATTTGCTCTTGCTCAATTTCCTTTGAATCTTTGTTGTCTTTTACCTGTTCACTCTCTGTAGATTCCTTCTGTTCTTCCCCAGTTTCTGGTTCTATAAATTTGATTTCTTTGGTTTGGGTAATTGGTACCTTTCCTACCTGGTCCTGCTCAGGTTTATAATCTAATTTATTTTCTGTTTCTTTAGCACTTTCCTTTCTGCCTATCTGGTCCTCACTCTCTTCCTGACTATTTTGTCTAGTTTGGCTTCTGGTTCTTACAATTATCTCTGGTATGTCTGCTACAGGTATCCAATCTTCCTGACTGGTGCTCAGTTGTTCTTCGTCAGCTACTTCAGGACCTATTACTTGAGATCCTTCAGCTGTGCAACCTTCATCCCCCTCAACCGCCTGAGTCACTTGAGGTTCTTCCTCGTCAGGTGCTGGTACTCTTTTAGTGTGGCTTGCATGAATCCAATTTGGCAAGCCTGCACATTTTACAGCTGTTGTTGTGACTAATATAACCTGATGTGGTTTTTCCCACCTTGGTGCCAGGCAAGTCTCTCGTGTGTGATTATTCACTACAACCCAGTCACCGGGATCCAGATCATGCGCTTGAATCGACTGCCTGACATCTGCGTCTTCTCCAACCTGGTGAGACATAGAACGCACTTGGTCAGGCAATTCCTTGCAATACTCCAGTACCAAATCATCAGTTATATTCAACAATTTGTGTCCTGGTATACGTGCCTGCCTCATTGCTCTTCCCATGATGATTTCATGGGGACTCAACCCAGTATTTTTGTCTGGAATACTTCTGAGTCCCATCAGAACAAGAGGTAAAGCATCAGGCCAGTCCTGTGGAGTCGATGCACACACTTTCCCCAACCCCGACTTAATTGTGCCATTCAATTGTTCTACCACTTCAGATGCCTCTGGGTGGTATGCGCAGTGCAGCTTCTGTTCAATTTTAAATGCTGCACAAATTAATCGAATTATTTCATTATTAAAATGAGACCCTCTATCTGATTCAATAGTTACTGGGAAACCGAACCAAGGAATGAGTTCTCTCAATAGGAGTCTGGCTACTGTTAAACTGTCATTCCTTTTGGTGGGGTATGCCTCTACCCACTTTGAAAAAACGATGACAAGTACATATTTTAATCCTCGACAGGCAGGTAACTGTATGAAGTTGATTTGAAGTCTTATGAATGGTCCTTTAGCCTTTCCAATTTTTCCCATGTAAACTACTGTTCTCTTGCCTGGATTCATTTGCTGACATTTCAAACGTCTTTGGCAAAGTCTTTCAGCAACATTTCTAAACCTCAGGTTAAACCAATCCTGCCTGAAAAGTCTGATCATTGCATCTCTGCCTATGTGAGTGTCTCCATGATACATTCCAGCCATAGGTGCAAGCATGCTGTCTGGTAACATAGGTCTATCGTCTAAGTAGACCCACACACCATCTTCAGTCCTTTGTGTACAACCAATTTTCACCCACTCCTCTTTCTCTTTTGTTTCTGCTTCATTTTTTTAATTCTCTCACTTCTCTCCATGTTTCAACACTGAGAATAGCATAAGTTGGCAGCTATTTTGACAATTTTAAATTTTTATGTTTACTGGCATTCGGTATCTTGCACAATGTTGGGTGACCTGGTCAGCGTACCGATTGCCTGCAGTCACACGGTCATTTCCTGACTGGTGTACGGCACACCTGACCACTGCCACTTCTTTTGGTAACTGTATTGCCTGAAGCAATTCTTTTACAAATTGTCCATTTTTAATTATAGACCCTGAAGAATTCAGAAAGTCTTGCTGCATCCAGAGCTGGCCAACGTTATGCACAACCACATAACCGTACTGACTGTCAGTATAAGTGGTTACTCTCCAATTTCTTCCCTTTCTGCAGGCTTTAATTAAAGCAATCAATTCAGCTATTTGTGCAGACCTGACTCCTGATAATTAGGATGCTTTAACTATTTCGACCAACATACACACAGCATAAGCAGCACTTAATCCTCCCTCTTCATGACGCATGCATGAACCATCTACAAAGAATTCATGCTCAGCATCTTTTAACAGCTCATCTTGTATGTGTGGACGTGGTTTTGTACTAAGTTCTGTTACATCAAGACAGTCACATTCGGGGTCATCTTTTACTTCTTCATTGTATGGATCTAGTAACAGAGTAGCCGGGTTAAGTACAGTACATCGAATAATGGTCACATTTTCTGCTCTTAAAATGATCCTTTCATATTTTGTTAATCTGCTTGGGGTAAGGTACTGTGTACGAGTTTGTGTTAAAAGAATAACAACTGCATGGGGAACATATACCCTTACAGGGTTTCCCATCACAATTGTCTCACTTTGTTCCAGACTTACACATGTTGTTGCCACAGCTTTTAGGCATCCTGGCAAAGTAGAATGCTACAGGATCTAAGGTAACAGAAAAGTATGCCACTGGACGCCGCAACAGGCCATGAATTTGAGTTAAATCTGAGAGGGCACAATTATCTCTCTCACAACAAAATAAAGCAAAATCTTTTGAATAGTCGGGAATACCTAAAGCAGGAGCTTCACATAAACAATTTAGCAATTTCAGAAAAGATTTCATGCTCTCATTATCCCATTCTATCTGTTATTTTGCTTGTTTCTTTGTCATCTGTATCAAGTGCTTCGCCAGCAAAGAAAATCCCATAATCCACTGCCTGCAAAACCCAACTACCCCTAGGAACATTCCTATTTCCTTCTGGGTTTGCGGTAACTTCATTTGTTTTATTATCTTTATTCTTTCTGAGGTTACTCTCCTTTCTCCTCGTTCTATCTGGTGTCCCAGATATTTTACTTCTGTTCTGCAAAACTGTAGATTCTCAGGGGACACTATGGTGCCGATTCCGATCCGTTAAAAATATTCCCCGTACGAATCGTATCCGGATTTTTTTACGTACGAATCGTACAAGTCCCGTACAAACTGGCAAGTACGATTCGTATGTAAAAAAATCCATACGAATCGCATTGGGAAAATTCCCCGACACGTCCTCGGGTCGGAAAAAGTGTCCGACACGTTCCCGGACAGTTTTACGTACGAATCGGGAAACTGAAGTCTGAGCGCGCAAGTACGATCCGTCCCACCCGTCCGAATGCACAACCGTATGGAAAAAACACCGTACGGTGCGAACTCCCATAGCAACCATGGAGACGTCCAAACATGTGCCTGCATACGCGCTGTACCCCCAGCCCACCCCGTAGGTATGCACCGTACCCCCAGCCCACCCCCGTAGGTACGCGCCGTACCCCCAGCCCACCAGCGTAGGTATGCGCCGTACCCCCAGCCCACCCCCGTAGGTATGCGCCATACCCCCAGCCCACCCCGTAGGTATGGAGCGTACCTCCACCCCCGTAGGTACGGAGTGTACCTCCACCCCCGTAGGTACGGAGCGTACCTCCACCCCCGTAGGTACGGTGCGGGGGTCCGCACCGTACCTCCGGGGGTGGGGGTACGCACTGTACCTCCGGGGGTGGGGGTCCGCACCGTACCTACGGGGGTGGGGGTCCGCACCATACGTACGGGGGTGGAGGTACGCACTGTACCTCCGGGGGTGGGGGTCCGCACCGTACCTACGGGGGTGGAGGTACGCACCGTACCTCTGGGGGTGGGGTTCCGCACCGTATCTACGGGGGTGGAGGTACACTCCGTACCTATGGGGGTGGAGGTACGCTCTGTACCTACGGGGGTGGGCTGGGGGTACGGCAGGTACCTACGGGGGTGGGCTGGGGGTACGGCGCGTACCTACGGGGGTGGGCTGGGGGTACGGCGCATACCTACGGGGGTGGGCTGGGGGTACGGCGCGTACCTACGGGGGTGGGCTGGGGGTACGCTCCGGACGTACGGGGGGGCTGGGGGTACGGTGCGGACGTGTAGGGATGGGGGTACGGTGCGTACCGGGCCCCCTTTTCGTCATGCATCGCGGCGTACTTAGCTTTTCCGGCACTTTTTGGGTCTCGTAAAAATGTTGCCGTGCGAAGGGCTGTGGGTACGAATCGTACTTGCTGATCTGTAAAACGCTGCCTGACTCCGTGCGAATGTCGCGTACGCGGTGTCCCAGATCCGATTTGTATGTATTTTTTTGCCGGTCGGTGTTTTTTACGATTAGTATGGAAAAGGTGTTTCCGTACGAATCGTACTTGCATGTTTGTAAGGTATTTTTCCCGAGTATGAGTCGGACGGAGCAAACGCTCCGTCCGACGATTCGTACCCGTTTTGTCCAGGATCGGAATCGGCACCTATATGTTAATCGGCACCTAAATGGTTTAGCAAGGCTATGGAATCTGTCACACAGTCACTTTTTGTTTTTGAAGCGACCAAAAGATCATCAATATACTGTACAAGGAGAGATTCTTTAGGCATTACTAAAGTCTCAAGACATTTTTTCAAAATCTGATAAAAAATGTAAGGACTCTCTGTGTACCCTTGAGGGACACGATTTCAAACGTAAACACGATCCTCAAATTAGAAAACTGGCTATCTGGATTAGGCCTGGGCGAAAGTTCCGTTCTGCTCGCGGAAATTGCGATAATTTAACATTTTCGCGTTCCGCGGAGAGCGCGAAAATGTCAAAATTCCTGAAATCCGCATCTTACTGGAACTTTTTTTCTTTCTCGCGATGTAAAAAAATACATTCTTGCGTGCGCGCCGTCGCCTTACCTGAATCCCCGCGTTCGCCGACAAGTTTTCCCGATCCGGTTGCGTTCTCCACGAGATGTTGGATTGTTGGTAGCCATTTGCACTGTCTCTCGACAGTTCGCGCCCGCATTAACATTATTTGTCGCGCGATCACGTCATTCGTCGCGATCACGTCTTTCTTCTCGCGATCATGCACCACGAGATAAGTGAAAACAAGATTGCCGCGCCCGTGAGCAACCGCATGGGTAAGTTGGCGAGCCGCGATCACGCAGAAAATACCGCGAACGGGCGGGAAAAAAACTTCTACGTCTTTGCGATATTTCCGCGTGTTTGCGGAGATTTTTAACATTTTCGCGATAGTTTGCGAAAGTGAATTTCGCAAATTCCGCCCACCCCTAATCTGGATGCAATGGGATGGAGAAAAAGGCATGGCATAAATCAATCACTGTAAACCACCTCGCATTCCATGGTATTTGTCACAGGATCACTGCAGGGTTGGGCACCAACGGACAACAGGGCACAACAATTTTATTAATTTTTTGTAAATCTTGAACTATCCTATACTTGCCGTTTGGTTTCTTAATGCCAATTATAGGTGAGTTACAGGGACAAATCAAAATCTCTTTTTTTATATGCCTTGTACGGTCATTTCTGCTGCAACACCGGCTTTAACTTCAGGACTAATTTTGTATTGCTGTGTGTTTGGAAAAACCGCACCTTCCTTTACGGGCTCTTTTACAGGGTCTACATCTGTCATTAATCCTACTTCTTTTCCAGTAAAATCCCACACATCTAGATTTACTGTCAGTTTTACCTCTTCTGGCAAGCCATCCTGGGTTATTATTGAATACAATTCATTTACTTCCACTCCTTGCTTGGCTAGCATGATTTTGTATATTCCGTCTTCATCTGGGGTTTGAATGGCAACACCATCCGGTGTGCAGAATATAGTGCAATTCATTTTACACAACAAATCGCTGCCTAATAAATTCACGAGACTGGAGTCGCACACTTCAAATTTGTACATTTCTTTGAAGTTTCCAGTGCATACTTCCAATGGCTTTGTAATAGGGGTCCTAATTTGTTTATTACAAACGCCCACTACTTGGATCACTTCTCCCGAGAGGGGTAGGTTCGGAATGTCTGCTGTTCTCACAGTACAATGGGTAGCACCAGTGTCCAACAAAAAGGTAATGGTATTTCCCTCTACCTTTCCGTCGATATATGGACCTGACTGATCTACCGGTAAGGATGCGCCAAGTACGCATTCCTCATGCCCCGTCTCAGGCACCGTCATTGATCTTGGTCCTCGAAATATGGATCCGGCAAAAGAAACTGTGATGTTAAGTAATTTTTCTTATATATCTCACACGTAACAGGGTCCAGGGAAGAACTAGGCTACATGATAGACACTTCTATCCTATATGTCTTCTAAAACTAATACTACTCACACATCATATAGGATAGCGCTACTTAAGGAACTGAGGACAAACCATGAAGCTGGGCATTACCCGGTTATGGACGAAAACCCTCACTCACCCGAGGGTGACATGCTTCATCATTGGGTTCCTCCAACACACGGGGACTACGACTTTACCCAAGAGGGAAAGAGCAGGAGTTCAAAGCACGTGTTGGTTCTACCAACTCGATATGGTAAGAAGGGGCAGAGTGCAAAAGAAAAAGAAAAGTGGAATTAAAAACTATCTACATAGGAGCAACAACTTTATTCTTCCTGCCTATGTGGTAGTAAGTTAAAATGCAAGTGAGTATAGGGTTAAAAATAAATACCATATCTAATGATCAACATGTTTCTGCCCAAGTGACAATGTTGTTCAAGGCATTCATCAGGATCAAAACACAGTCACTCTGCTATATAAAGTGCATGAATCATAATGTGATACTTAGGCCTCAATTTCTTGACCATCAAGCGCAATGTCGATCAATATGATAGGTCAGAAGGCTCTGTAAATCAATAATAAAGCCATGTCTTAACAGTGTTCAAAACTTTCACCCATGTATACCATAGCCCAAAGTACGTGTCCAAAAAAATTAAATTCTTACCTAAAGCATATTATATATCGGGGTGGGCGGAATTAGCTAAAGTGCCTTTCGCAAAATATCGCGAAACGGCACAAAATCTCCGCGATCTCGCGATAGTTCGCGTGATCGCGGAGATTAGTGCTTCCGGTTGGGCTTTAATTATTTTTGTGACAGGAGCATCGTGCCAGAATGAATACTGCCTTGCATATTTACCCAAGAAGATGCCACCGTTTTATGCAATACCTCTACTCAACTCGAGTACTTTCTACTGGCTAATCAGTAAATGCTACCTCGTTGGGTAAATGTATAGTGTTTTTCCTACACTACAGCTGCGTAAAGGGCCAGAAGAGTTGTCTCCAGTCACAGTGGCAATGTGTGTCTATAACGTTGCCACGGCGCTGACGGCCCTGGGGTCCCTCGAGTCAGCTGTCCATCATAGTGGGGGAAAGGGCGGGAAGACGTTGCCCACCGCTGGTGTGTGTGGCGGGGCTTCCATGCAGTTCACATGCCGCTTGTTTAAAGGGCCAGAGACCGATCAGAGCAGCAAACGAGGAGACAGAACCTCCTGGTGTCAGGAGCTACACGGGGATTGCGCTCGAGAAAGTCATGGGTGCACAGAGCTCCATCAAAGATCACAGATAATTTTTGACGGTAGATATGGGGAGAAAAGCACACCTGCCCAGCCTCGACCTAGCTCCCGAATGTTTTGTGCTGATTAATGCGTTACTGAATTTGAGCTTCAACTCGGGCCCCTGCTTTACTTATATCTGTAAGTGCTTCCTGTTGAGGTTTAATTTTTGTGACAGGAAAGGACTCAAGGCGACAATTTCCGTTCCCTCGCGGATCGCGGAAATGTCGAATTGTCGCAATTTCCGCGAGCGGAACGGAAATTGTCGCCCACCCCTAATTATATATGTGTCAACTCAACCTTTTGCAGAGTCTCACACCATGTCAGATATGCTATTAGGAAATATAGATGTATAAACTTGTTAGCATGATGGATTTTGCTCATATTACAGACATCACCGTATTAAATCATTTAAAAACCCAAAACAATGGGCGGTCAACTAGGACTATACCACTAGTGGTAGAATATCTTATCAACCAGTGGCTTATAGCACTTGCTACATGCTGTCTATAGGCCAAAATCTTTCTATATGAGTTTGTCATCTCTGTGTGTGAATGCTTGTATAGTACTTCTAAAGTGTTGAAATATTAAACCCCAGGGGTATAAAGAGTCTATTGTCAATCTAAAGCACGTTGTGCTTGTCCCATGAATATAAGTTTAAAATTAAGCCAATCAGCTAAACGGTCACATAACTGATAGCTTTTAGCTCCGGTGTTAGTCAGTAGTAAATAGCGTTTGTCCCGTAAGTTTAAACTCCAAAATATACTGACCGTACAAATGGTACCAAACAGATGTAAAATGTCTAATAGGTAGGTTACAAAGTCCGCTCTAAAATCATTGGGCCCGATTCACAGAACTAACTTAAGACAAAATCCTAAACTTACTACCATTTTGGTATTTACAGAAGGCACTTACTCATTTTGGAATTCACAGAAGGCACTTACTCATTTTGGTATTCACAGAAGGCACTTACTCATTTTGGTATTCACAGAAGTTAGTAATCCTAACTTTAGGACTCCTAAATGCCTTCTGTGAATACCGAAAGTCTTTAAGTTAGGATTTTTCTCAGTTTAGGAGTCGTAAAGTTAGGACTCTTAACTTTAGGACTCCTAAACTGAGAAAAATCCTAAGTTTAAGACTTTCGGCATTCACAGAAGGCATTTAGGGGTCCTAAAGTTAGGACTACTAACTTCTGTGAATACCGAAATGAGTAAGTGCCTTCTGTGAATACCAAAATGAGTAAGTGCCTTCTGTGAATACCAAAATGGTAGTAAGTTTAGGATTTTGTCTTAAGTTAGTTCTGTGAATCGGGCCCAACGGTACCAAATTGTCTAGCACTCGCTCACCTTATGGAACTATGGCGCTTGCTCCGAAACTGTGAAGGGAGCCCCGAGCACTGCTTCGGCGCTATCATTTATCTGGAAGTAAAATCATAGTGACCGTGCGTGCAATAGTCATAGAAATGGAGTAAACACGGTCTCCGATCGCCATCGACTGTGTTATGACCTAGTCTTACTGGGAATGTACGAAAATCAAAGGAAAAACAAAGGAAAACAGCACGGTAAAAAAGTGTGTTTTCACAAGTATGCATATAGTGTACGAACTCGCCAGTAGCCTGCAGGGAACGTGCAAAATATGAGAAAACGCTAGTATGATAAGTTTAGTTCAATCAGGTGATTATTAGACTTAAAGACATAAAGTCTAACTGTTTATATTGTGAAAATTAGCCAGGCATAGATTCCAGAGGCACTATGCAGCCTCATAGCGTATAAACATGTATCTGTATAGATATTAATGAGAAGCCACTGCACACCAGGGTATATCATCATTAAGGCCTTTCAAATGGCTACCCAATCTAAACACCCAACGTTGTTCTCTATGAAACAATATAGTCTCAAGGGGTCCCATATTCTTATGGTAATGAGGTTTCTCCAGTACCACCCATTTGAGGTCTTGTTCAGTGTGGCCAACATCCAAAAAGTGTCTGGTTAATTTTGTATTCGATTTCTTACGCTTTATAGAGCTCTTGTGTTCAATCATCCTGGTTTTAACTTTACGAGTAGTCATGCCCACGTAATACAATTTACAGGGGCATTGTAGAAGATAGATAACTGCCTCTGAATTGCAATTCATGTGGCTGGTTAATACCCAGGGAGTTTTTAATCCTAAATCCAATTGTAATGTCCTCATCCTCCAGTCTCAGAGGATTCTGCAAAAGAAACTGTGATGTTTTTTGTAATTTTTCTTACCTCTTCCTTCTTAAAATCCGGTGTGCGTACTGTACTTGGCTTGAATTTTAGCATAGGGGCAGGTGGCGATTGATTCTGCAGGTTTACAACCTGTTGTGGTTGACTCATTATCACCTCATTCTGCGTCTGTGGATTTAAATTTTGATTTGGGCTATGATTATTTTGTATACTCTTACACTCGTTTTTCCAATGCCCCAATTTTCCGCACCCGTGACAAGGGAATCTTTTCTTTGCCTCTTCTCTGCTTAATCGCCCTTTAGGTTTTCCCCCATTATTCTTGCTATTTCCTTGCCCTTTTCCTGGTTTCCCTGCCATGTTAGCTAACTGGAGTTCTTGTTGTTCTGCCAATTTAACTTGAGCCCACATCCCTTTCTCCTTTAAATTTTTTCGTCTATTGTCAATTTCATCTCCACAGTACTTTGCATATTTTAAAATCTCATCTATGGGCTTTGCTTGCCAACACAAACTATGTTGCTTAATCATTTCAGAAATTTCCTTCTTTAATCCATTGACAAATCGATATACAAAATTAGTCATATCTTTATTCCCAATACTTTCCACCCCACTATACTGTTTGAACACCTGTAGGAGATGCTCATAGTACGCATGGACTGATTCATCTTTTTCCTCAGTTGTTCTATCTATCTTTACCCAATCTGTCTCCTTCGGGTGAATTTTCCCTTTCAAGAAAGTTATGACCTGATTATATTTTCTCATTACTTCTTCAGACAGGGCTCCAGTTTTCTTGTCTCTCAGGTACTCATCATTTGGCCAATCAACCGTAATTTTACATCCAGCCCACAAATCAGCCGGTACCACTATGTCAAACAAACCATCCAAATCTTTCAACAGAACATTCGAAACCTTCACAAACCTTTCAACTTGTCTATACCATTCCAGAGGCTTCTCCCTAAACTTTGGGAAATCATTTGTAAATGACAAAATATCCTGTCTAGTCCATGGGACATGTACATAACCTCCACTGGAACTTCTCTCATTGGGTACAACCCTTCTGCTTTGTCTGTTTCTTTCATTAAATACTCTGATGTTACTTGAGTGGTCTGTGCTTCTTCCTTTTTCTTTGTCCACCTTGCTTTCCACCTGCTTAGGTCTCCCCATTTTTGCAATATTGTCATTAATTCTTTAACTTCCAACTTTCTCCCAGACACGTTCATATTTTCTAAATCCTTATCAGAAAATTCTGCTCTATAAGGTTTTTGCAGAACCTTGAATCTTACTACATCGATTCCCATTTCCAAAGCTAGATTCGTTAATTTTTCATGAAATATTTTTGTATTTCGAGTTATACTTCTGCAAATGAACAGCAATTCTTCCTCATTAAAGGTATTCAACCTTTCCAACCCTACATTTCCCGCTATCATCTCTTCCAATTCTACTCTTAGTTTAAAAACTTCTAGTATTTTTGGTAATGGATCGGGCTTTTCTATGTCCCTTGTCCATCTGTCTAACTCTTCTGGTGTTATCAATGTGGCACTCTTTGTTCCAGTGGATGTCTCAAGTCTCACTTCTTTTGAACAACCTGGTGTGATTCTTCTGTGGGTGTCATTTATTTGCCCTCTTATCGGCAAGTCCATTAATGAAATTACAGCCTCGCAATCACTAGCTTGATCATCTACTATTATTTTTCCTTTTCTAGGTTCAATGATCGGTGTGGTCATGACAGGAGTTTTAGGATAGTTTGATTTATCTCCATACAACGGGACAACAGGACCTATAGTCACAGGAATAGTTAGAGCTTCAGGATGTGTGTTTAACTGTGTTATCTTCTGTATTAATTCTTCTCTATTTTTATTTCTTGCCTCTCTTTCCTTTTCTTGGAGTACCCTTTCCATTGTTTTCTCATGTACTATTTGTAGCACCAAAGGTGTCTCTAAGAATGGAGCGCTTGGGGTAATTCTGCTTGGCCCTTCCTGATATGGCGGATGATTTTTCATTAATATTTCTTCTAAATATTCATCTTTGGAGTTACCCTCACATGTGGTCAATAAGTGTTTTTTCTTTTCTGTACATTTACCTCCTGTCTGTTTATCAGCCATTAATACAGGCTATAATCCCTCGGTTAACATGGCCTGCCTCCATTGTTTCATCTGTTTGTCTCGGGTTTCACATGCAAATTGTGGGTAAAAACTACTCAAATTCCTGTTGCACCTTGGTCTATCTCTTTCAAATGTCTCAGTTTCCCATTTTCTAATACCTCATACTGATTCAACCTAGGTCTGGGTTCTAACTCATTCATTCTTGTATGTAAATTATGTAAACTTCCCCCATTAAATGTTCTGTATTCTGGGAAAGCCAAAATTCCATCATCTTTCGTGTATTTGATCCAATTCTCTAACCATACACAGGTATGATAACCTCTCTCTACCATCATATATGATGCGGGAGTTTTCAGAGGAGGAATGAGGATTCCTTCTCTAGTTTTAATGGGCCTATCTGTTTGAAATAATTCTTTATTTTCTGCATAAACGACATTTTTCTTTTCTCACCGTACATTTTTCGTGATCTTACTCTCAAGTATTGCTGGTAAGCTAACCCTAAATAATTTCTATCTGGGCGACTCCCAATTAATGTGGGATCGTGCATACACAATCCGTTATCTATTATTATTCTTGGGATTTCTAAGTTTATATTTTACTCAAATCCGTTTCTTCAATACGAGTGCGTTTCTTATTTTCGTATCCAATTAGAATTCAATTTACTCTGTGCCTTTAGTCAATGCTAGCGCGGCTTTAAGTGACGTCAGCATCACTCCTTTCTACTGGCCCCTCCTTTACAAAAACTTGCTTAAGTCACACACCCGCTGTCCTACCAATCCCAGCGCGACTCTTTGTGACGTCAGTGCAGCACCCGCAACTGATCCCTTCTTTGCAAGGTAATGCGGAACTTAAATTTCTCAGTATTTTGTACGTATTTTGTATAAATCAACAACATAAAACATTTGCTACTGTGTTAGATTCTCTAAATTCCAAAGAATAGTCAGTTTCTTTTACTGCGAGTAAAACCTTTCCGCTTACTCTCCACACACTACAAGAAAAACTTTCCGCTTACTCTTCACTCAAACATCAGAGAACCTGCTACTCCTTCAGTATTACCCTTTCTAGGTGATATAAGACCAAAGTTTCACCAACGAACTCTTGAGCTACCAGTTACTCTCACTTACATACAGAAAATAATCCCTAAAACAGTTCTCCTAGTTTTACCTAATTTTCCGCACTTTTCTTGAATCCTGACAAGTAACCTCACTGCAGTATGGCTTCCATTCACCATCCGCTATTCAATATTCCCGGGAACTTCCGACAACATGAATAACGATGACAACAACAACAAGTGTTAATGCATATATCAATAATTTCAATTACAATATTCCCTACCTAACTATAATCTAACCTGATTGAAGGGGGGAGAGAGACTGTTTTATATTGATGCTCAGACCACCTTTTTAAAATCTTAAAAATTATTGATTGTTTCTTGCCGAATTTGCACTGTGTTTTTTAACGTGTTTAGCGAGGGGAATCTGTGTGTCATCACTGCTTAGCGCGTAGCCCATTTCGGAGCAAGCCCTTCCGAATTGAGTCAGCGCTCTAGTTCCCGGGTCGCACACTATAAAACACGCAATGACGCGACCGCGCAGCGGGCGCGCGCAGCGGGCGCGCCGGCGGCGCGCCGAAGGCGCGCCAAAGGCAAGCCCGTCTGCGCCCGTCCGCGCCAAGATCGCGGCCAGCGCCATGTGCCGTACGGTCCGTATCAGACTTGGGTATCAGCCGGATGAACTACTAGCCTTAAACACTGGTAAGTGTCAGCGGCCGACTCCTCTGCTCGACCATGATACAATAGGCCCTAACTGCTGCTCAATGTGCGGCCTAAAGACGGCTTTTATTGCGCCTTATGGTATCTCCGCCCCTTTGAACCACTCCGGCTTCAGCCCTCCCACCCAATGTTTTGAACAAAAAGCTCCCTATGATAGGAACGTCAGCTCTGTTAATATCGCAAAATCGTCTAATGAGTTGCACTGTATTCTCCTTAACACTAGGTCAATGGCAAAACATAAGTATGAACTGGAGGATCTCATCTCAGCCACCAGTTCTGACTTGGTTTTTCTTACAGAAACCTGGTCATCGGTCACCTCTGCCCCAGATTGGAATAATGCTGTCCCCCCGGGATACTCACTGGCGCAAGTAGACCGGACAGGATCGGTCGGGGGGGGTATTGCGCTTATCTATCGCTCCCACCTCAAAGTTTCTTTTAAACAAGAATCCTCACTAGAGGCCGAAGCCATGTCGTTTATTATAAAACTTAATAATGCGGAACTTCTATCCGGTCTACTGGTCTATCGACCCCCTGGAGCAAGAGCCTCTTTTACAAAATCTCTACAGACCTTTCTTGAATCGTGTTATGATACCACAACACTCACAGTCCTAGGTGACTTTAATTTTCACCTAGAAGACCTTACCAATTCAGACTCCTCCAACCTTATTGACATCATGTCAGGATATGGACTTTGCCAAATCATAACACAACCCACCCACTTGGCAGGCCACACTTTAGACGGAATTTTCACCAATAACGATAGGATTGCTGTAAAAAATATTCAACGGGTCCCTTGGACGGACCACGCAGTAATCCTTTTTAAGGTGAACCTCCATCTATTTATAATGGGACGGAAATCCCGCCCTCGGCTGGTCAACACCCGCCCTTGGAAGGACATCCAAGGCATCGAACTAGCTGAAGCCTTGCTAGAGGGTACTCCTCACCCTAAGGACAGCAATGGCGGGGCTACTATATTTGATTCCTGGATCAGTAAGGCAATTGACAAACTAGCCCCAGTGAAACTCACTCAGCCAAAAAAACGACTAGTGACTTCACCCTGGTACACACCAGAGTTGAAACTTGCCAAAATCAAATGTAGACGGCAGGAACGTCTTTGGAGATCAGATTACAGTCCTGCATTAAAGAAGGAATATAATCATACTCTGGATATGTACAAGTCCTTAATAAAACAAGCCAAAGTCACATACTTTACTAACAAAATTCAAGAGGCTAATAGTTCCTCGAAGGAACTCTTCAAAATAGTGACATTGCTATCTAGGAGTCCCAACGATTCTATTTTCTGTCCTGATCAAAAATTCATTGATAATCTCGCCCTTTTCTTTCAACGCAAGATCCAAGATGTCTATAAGGAACTCCAGGAGCTGCAATCTGCTCCTGAGAATAACATAGGTCAGCCCTTGGAGTTTCCCACACCGCCCAACAGCCTGTCCCAATTCTCTCCCCTCAGTGAGGAACAGGTCAGTGACATACTACTCCAAATTAAATCTGGCTCTCCCCTAGATCCCTGCCCTCCTCGCATTTACCACTTGGCCCCTACGGTGATAAGTGCATCTCTGACTCCCCTGCTAAACGAGATCATTAGCTCAGGTGTCTTTCCTTCAACCTGGAAAAAGGCTTGTATAAGGCCGATTCTTAAGAAGCCTGCACTTGACCCCCAGGTCACCAAACATTATCGCCCTATATCCTGTCTTCCTCTGCCCACCAAAGTTTTAGAAAAAGTGATCAATCAGGAGCTAATGCAATTCATCGATACTAACAGCGCCTTGGACACCACACAACACGGTTTCAGACCGCGCCACTCCACTGAATCTGCCTTAATAATGGCTACAGAGGAAATTCGTAGAGCCATGGACAGTGGGGGCAGGGCCACTCTTGTCTTACTCGACCTAACGGCGGCGTTTGACACCGTTAATCATGCAGTTTTACATGATAGATTGATCCAGCTAGGCATAAAGGATTCTGCTCTGGCGCTCCTCCAATCTTTTCTCGAGTCCAGATATCAGCAGATCCACTGGGATGGTCTCCAGTCTGAAGAACTTCTTCTTCCTTGTGGTGTGCCTCAGGGATCAGCATTATCCCCCACATTGTTTAATCTATATGTCACCCCACTAGCTAAATTAATAAAGGATCATGGGTTAAATCTGGTTTCTTACGCCGATGACACACAATTAGTAGTGTCCCTGTCACAAAGTGTTGAAGTTACAGCGGAGAAATTTAGAACCTGCCTCTCCAGAGTGATGAGTTGGATGAGTCTGAACTTCCTAAAACTTAACACTGAGAAGACGGAGGTGATAGAATTTGGTCACAAGCCGTCCATCTGGAACCATCTTTGGTGGCCATCTGAAGCGGGCATCTGTCCAGTCCCCGCACCCAAAGTAAAGAACCTAGGTTTCCTGATGGACAAAGACCTCTCACTGACGTTCCAAGTCAATCAGGTGACCTCGGCCTGTTTCCTCATGATTAAAATACTCCGGAAGATCTTACCTTTTATCCCGTTCACCTTGCGGAAAACAGTAGTGGGGGCCCTAGTCCTCTTCCGTATAGACTACTGCAATGCATTGTATGCCGGGATAGGGGAGCGTCAGCTTTCTAAGCTTCAATCCCTGCAAAATGCGGCTGTCAGAGTCCTGCTTGATCTCCCGAAGCATCATCCCACATCTTCCTACATGAGGAGACTCCATTGGCTTCCTGTTCGTAACAGGATCCAGTTTAAGACCTTATGTCTAGTGCATAAGGCTGTACATGGAGGAGGGGCTGACGACATGAAATCCCTATTTCCTACCTATGCCCCCTCTCGCACACTCAGATCTTCTACCATGGGCCTAGTCTGCCCATCAAAATTTAAGAGGTCGCGATGGGGAGGCAGGGCCTTCTCGTTCCAAGCAGCAAGACTTTGGAACACCCTACCAACAGCACTTCGACTGGGAACTAACATGATCCCATTCAGAAAGGCCTTGAAGACCTGGCTGTTCACCAATTCTTAATCTAGCTCCACCTCGTCCCTTCCATCATAGTGCCAAGACGCCTCGGCATAAGTGCGCTTAATAAATAACTCAGTCAGTCAGTCAGTCATGCCTCTACTACCAAGCAAAACCGATGGAGCGTGGGTCACCAGCTCTGGTCACACATACATCTAATACTCACCTGGGCCCAAACCACATTCATACAATTAGCTAGTAAACACCCGCTGACATCGGTTGTGTGTAATTCCTGTAACTGTGTTATTCACCATTACCAAGTCTTACCAACTCTATAAATATAGTTTCCTTTACTCAATGAATCAGATTGCTGAGTTAGTTTAAGGTAGAATGACCTTTACTTCTTTACTCTGAATAACCACAGACTCAAAAGGTTTTGAAAACCTTTATCTGAAAAAAGTGTGAGTCAAAATTCAATTACAGTAACCACCTTCATTTCAAGATGCAAAATACACCAATAATCATATAGCAGAGTCAAAATTATCAATGATGACGGTACCTGAAAAGGGAGGAGGGAAAAAGAGAAAGTAGGCATAAAGGACAGATTTGCAGATTATATTTACCTATGGTCTAAGATGAACCCAACTCCGAAATAAGGGGCCAGATAGAATCTCCAAGACAGGTCACAGGTCGAAGATTGGGCAGATTCAGATCTGGAAGGGTAGCTTCTTCTAAAGTACAATGCCAGCGTTGCACCCCTCTCTCGCACTACTCTCCTCTGGTGTCCCTCTTCCGCAATCCCTTCTAGATAATTTGATTATCGATCAGTATCTCAAACTCTCGGGCAGAGTTTCTGGTAGCAGCAAGATCTGAGACAGCTTCTCGGACAGAATCTGGTGCAGCATACGTGTTGGGTCAGTGACAAGTCGGAATGACAGATCTGACAAGTCGGACGAGGTCTCTAGCTATCTTGCCTCAATTACACTGTTCTTTATTCGCGTACCACCCCCCCTTGTATCAAGTCTTATGTTTTCTCTTATTCCGATTGGTCAGAATGAAGAGGTGAGTTCATCACACCTCTTAAAAATAAGCTTTTTCTCTATGAACCATTGTTTTATATGCCCGCCCCTTAATTTTCTTTTCCCATAGCTTTATTTCGACACGTATTTCACATTACTCAGTTGATTAAACATTTTATTCAACATTGTTGCTCTCTCAGGGGTCCTCAGTTGAGCTTCTCAGGCTTCGTCATTCAAGGTGGCCTTGGCTGAGTGACACGGGAGCCATAATTGTTTCCGGCCAGTCTCTATGCGCATGCGTGCAGTCTCAAGTGAGGTAGGAATTCCGGTCACCCTCCGAGGCCCAAATAAGACCTAATAATAAAGTCAGAAAAAGACACGTTAGAACACAGAAACAAATGATTTCACTGTATACCGCTTATTTCTACTCTATCCCCATTTACTTATTTAAATCTTTTGCATTAGTGTTTAATAAAACTTATGAGGTTTAGTTTAGTAGTAGCAGGTGCATTAGCATGTGAGTTCAAAGTGGCCATTTTTAGTGCCATTGCGCAGCTGCAAAAGTTTCACACCGAAACCGACAGAGTCATACTACGTAGATGCAGTAGACGCATGCGCAATTGAAATCCCGCGTTTTGTCGCCCATTTTAGGACATTCATGTTACGGGTTAGTAATGCACATAGAAAATCTTCCCTTAGATAAATGTGTTCATGTGGTATTGCGGTTTTAGTATTCACGAAACAAATTGGTTACATTATTACATGTTATTTGAGAGGATTGAATCCAAGCAAGTTTCTTTCATGAATCCTTGCTCCATTACCGGTTATACTTCGATCACCCATACACCTATGATTGTTGGGGCTGCTACTCACTGCATTATCCAGGCCCATAGTGTATCTCTCATTTCCATTGTGTAGGGTATTTGCCAATGGGTCAGTTAGGTCAGCCGGAATTGAGAATCTATTTACATGCTAAAGTGGTGAAAGCTTCGTGGGTGTCTGACTGGCACTGGGGGGTCTCTCTACTGGTACATTCTGGGGGTCTAGTGGCTTTTTGTCAGATTTTTTAAACATGTTGGGTACACGCCCTTTGGATTGTTTGCTACTCAGAATCTGTTGCGTGCTATCCCTAGGGGCCTGGACAGGGTGTGTGGAATCCAATAACCCCTCACATTCGGATAGTAAACTATCTATCCTGTCCAAAACTCCATCCTCAGCATCATTATGGCTAGGACTTTTTCTTCTTCCCTTTTTTACTTTCCTTTTCTTTGCATCACCTGTACCACCTTCACACAATTTTCTCTTCCCCATACTGGATAGCCCTAGCAAGTGTAAAATACAATATTATACAATGAAAAACTCTGTTAGACCAAGATGAATTTGGTTCAATGTCTGTACACCCCTGTTCGTGAAGACTTCCAGTACTCCAAGACCCTCTTGGCCTTGATCACAATACAGGGCAATTACCTTATTTAGGAATGAGTACTGATATTGTATAGTCACCTACTCAAGTGTCCCAATCATCAGGTGTCAGAGAGGTTGCCCAGCCCGGCCTCCTCTGGGCTCTGATGGGCGCAGACGGGCCTGCCCTTGGCCCGGGCACACCCCACACACGTCCCACGCTGCGGGAGCCCACTTCCGATTTCAAAGTGCCTCTCGGCACTGATTGGTGATGCTGATTGGTGGGTGCCGGGCGCCAGAAAGAGCAGGGCAGGCTGGTTTGTGTGGTCCTCCGGTGGTGGTAGGGATAGCGGGACCCGCGCTGCAGGAGCCCGCGTCTGATTTCAAAGTGCCTCCAGGCACTGATTGGTGACGCTGATTGGTGGGCGCCGGGTGCCAGAAAGAGCAGGGCAGGCTGGTTGCTGTGGTCCTCCCATGGCAGCAGGGATAGCAGGACCCGCGCTGTGGGAGCCCGCGTCCGATTTCAAAGCACCTCGAGGCGCTGATTGGTGACGCTGATTGGTGGGCGCCGGGCACCAGAAAGAGCAGGGCAGGCTACTTGCTTTGGTACTCCAGTGGTGGCAGGGATAGCGGGACATATATTTTACTGCAAGGACCGGAGGTTACAGAGATATTATAGTTAGGCTGACATTTCACTTTAGCAGTTATAGTTAGCTAAGCTAACTATAACTCGTGCCCCAGCAATGCACTGCTTATGACCTCACATATTACATCGCTCATGACATGGTCAATGACATCACTGATGACATCACTGATCTTTTCTCTCCTTCCAATGTACACTTTGTCCACTCTTGTTGTTTCTCATAGTCATAATTGTATGTTATTTATTTTGTATTCTTTGCAATTCTCCACATATATTATTTTAAAATGACTCTGTCATCTTATCAGTAGCCTTTTTTCTTTCTGGACCTTTTCTACATTTTGCTGTGTTTTTAACTCATTTCTGCAGGGATACTGTAGTTGCTGGGGTTGCATTTTTGTCTGAACTTTTGTAGGCATTCGAACTGTGTGGAGTTATGTATATGTTGTTTTGTATGTAAAAAAAATATATTTTAATTCTTACCCTAGCCTATGTACAAACTACTTTACTACTGACTTGCACATAACACAAAACTGTTTTAATGGTCTGTTACAGATTTAAATCTACAGATGAACCGGACGCGCAAGCTCGCGAATTTAATATGGCCGCCACCCGGTGAGCTCCTCCGCGTTTTCGCCCGTTTTTGCTCATCTAACGACGAAAGTCTGTCAAAATTTTGTTTAAAAAGAGGTCGCTGCGTTGATAATAGGCTTACCTGTACTGGGAAGCGATTTCAAGCCTATCTGGTTGTGGGAAGTGGTGTTTCTGGCTCCCTGGTTCCTGCTCCGAGCTCTGCACTGGGTTTCTGCCTGGTTAGTCTGTCAGGGGGGCGGAGCATACTTCAGGAAAGGACCTGGCTTGGGCCTAGCCACACCCCTAGTCCAGTTTAGCTGCTGCACCAGTATTTTTGAGGATTGCAGGATTGCTTCGCATCTTTTTGCTCTTTTAACTCATAAACTGTTTATTTTTATTCAAATTTCATTATTTATTCTCAAAAATGGATAATAAAAATCCTCCCAACAATAAAAGAAGACAGCAGATTTCACCGCCCCCAATAAAATCAAAAGTGGTGGAGTCATCTGAACCTTCGCTTTTTTTAATTTTGGAGGAAATTCAGGCTGTTCGTGCTAATACAGAAACTATTGCGACTGAAATAAAAAATGTACGAAAAGAAATGGCGAGTATGTCGATGAAAATCTCAGACAACTCAATTAAAATACAGGACAATAAAGTTAAAGTCGACGCTTTTACTCCACTTGTGGCGAAAATTTCACCTCTGTGCTCACATCTTTTGGACATGGAAAATCACAATAGACAATACAACCTTCGCATATTTAATTTACCAGAAGAGGTTGAGGGAACTAACTGTCGACTATACTTAGAGAACTTAATTCCTGGTCTTTAAAATGTCAAATTTCTAGAAAAATTTGAAATTGATAAGGCTCATAGAATTCCTTCGCGTCGCAATCCTCAGCATACCAAGCCTAGACAAATGATATTTAAAGTTCTTCGTCACCATCATTTGGTTATGATCAGAAAAGCAGCTAGAGAAATTCCTACATTGATGGTCAATGGTCACAAAATCTTTATTCATCAAGATTTTGCCAAGGAAACTGTTGCAATACGTAAGGGATTTACTGATCTTCGCCCACAATTAAGAAGCCTTGGATACCAATATGGCCTTTTTGACCCTTCAACTATGCGCATTTGGAAAGATAATTTTTCAAAATCCTTTCAGCGTCCTGAAGATCTGCGACAATTTCTGGATCAACAATTACAGCAATCTATGGACACTAAAGGTCCTACCACTTGATTCTTTCCTGTATGATCTTCTTTGACAGATTTATATAACTCATAATATTTTGGGCTCCAGCGGTTCTGGCCATGCTTGTAGAGCATGTGTGCGTCTCAATGTTCATATTTATGTATTTTGTTTGTCTTTTTTGCTATGTTTTATTTCTTCCATTCCCTTTTGTGTGTTCTGGAGCTACTTTCTTCTTAACATTTGTGTCTTTTTCTGACCTTCTTCTTTCTAACCCTTCTCTCTTTTTATTTTGTCATGGCTAATATTAAAGTAGTGTCATTGAATGTTAAAGGTTTACGCCGGGCCGGCCCTGGTGGTTGTATTGATTTTTGTGTGCAATAAAGGTTTTTCAAAAAAAAAAAAAAAAAAAAAAGGTTTACGCCATCCTGTGAAACGTACAAACATTTTGGATTATTTGGGTAGTTGCAAAGCTGATTTTTGTTTTTTACAAGAAACTCATATAGATGATAAAATTTTAGACTATATGAAGAAAAAGTGGGTTGACAATATTGTTTCTTCTCCTGCTAATGGCAAGAAAAATGGTGTAGCTATATTATTTGCGAAAAAAGCGCATTGCCAAATTTTGAGCAAAATTACAGATACGGATGGGAGATATTTAATTGTCAAGGTTAAAGCTCATGATTCTATCTTATTTTTATTAAATGTTTATGGCCCTACTGCAGATGACCCTGTTTTTTGGTCTACTCTTTCAACGGAGGTTGTAAAAATTGGTAATGTACCTTTAATTGTTGCAGGTGATTTTAATGTCATATCTGATCCTTTATTAGATAGATTATCTCGTACTAAATTCCACCCCCCTAAGGTTTATTTTGCTTTTAAATTATTTCTTCAAACCACTAAGTTAGTTGATATTTGGCGTTTACACTTCCCTACAGAAAAATGTTTTACTTTTTTTTCTAACCCACATAGTTCTCATTCCAGGATCGATTACATATTAGTTTCGAAACAGCTGATCAACTGTGTTAGTACCCCTAAGATTGGCAACATTGACGTCTCTGACCATGCTATGGTTTCTTGTATTCTAAATTTAAATTCAACCTTTACTAACCAGCCTAGATGGAGAATGAATTCTGTTATAGCTCTCAATGAACATAATAAACCAAAGCTCCTCTCTGCCATTCATGATTTTTTTCAATTTAACCCTGAAGGTACTACTGCAATGGTTAATAGAGGGATGCTTTTAAAGCTTATATTAGAGGGGTTACTATTTCTATTATGGCTCACGAAAATAAGATTTTTAATGCCAATATTAAAAAGCTAGAAAAGCAAATAGCGGAAAATGAACGACTTTTTATTTCGTCTAATGATCCTCAATATAGAATTAAGTTGCAAAAGCTTCGATATGAATTTAATACAATTCTTAGTAAAAGAGCTGGCGTTCAGATTTCTAAGGCCAAAGCTAAATTTAGTTTTAATGCAAACAGATCTGAAAGATTGTTAGCGAATTACTTGCGTATCAAAAAAGATAAAACTCAAATCATTTCTATTCACGGATCCAATGGTAAAATTGCTTTATCTCATAAAGATATTGTGAATGAATTTTTGGATTTTTACTCCAAGTTATATGATAAACCTGATTTTCATAATGAATCTTTAGTTGATTCTTTTTTATCTTCATGTGGTCTACCTAAAATTTCTCCATCAGATAAAATGGGGCTTGACTCTCCAATTACTAAGGATGAAATTTTAACCGCTATAAAATCTCTTAAAAAAAATAAATCTCCGGGTCCTGATGGTATCCCGGCGGAGTTTTATAAAGAGTTTCAATCCCATCTTTTACCCTTATTATTTCAACTTTTCACAACGTTTGGCTCTACAGGAATTACATCAGGATCCTTTACTGAAGCTTTAATTATCGTTCTTCCCAAACCTGATAAAGACCCCACCCTTGTATCTAATTATCGCCCTATCTCTTTAATTAATCAAGATTGTAAATTATATGCCAAAATATTAGCCACACGATTATCCCCTGTACTAGATTCTATTATACATTCAGATCAATCTGGTTTTATGAAAAATAGACACTCTGCAAATAATACAAGAACTTTATTACATGTCATTGAACAGGGTCATACGTTAACTACTCCTTCAGGAATTATGGCTCTGGATGCTGAAAAAGCCTTTGATAAATTGGATTGGCAATTTGTATTCCATGCTTTATCATCATTTAACTTTGGCGATAATTTTATTCGTATGATTTCAGCTCTATATTGTGCTCCTACTGCTCGTCTATTTATTAATGGCCAAGTTTCAAATCAATTTTCCCTCTTTAGAGGTACCAGACAAGGATGTCCCCTTTCCCCACTATTGTTTTTAATTGGCATTGAACCTTTCCTTACTTCTATAAGAAAATTTGATAATATTAAAGGAATTATTATTAATGAGATTATTATTAAAACTTTAGCGTATGCTGATGATGTACTTTTATTTATTAGTGACCCCTTATCCTCATTTCCTTCTTTATTAGAGATTATAACAAAATATTCTATGGTGTCTGGCTACAAATTAAACACTAATAAAACTGAATTTTTCCCTTTAAACATTTATTGTACTCCTGATATGATACCTATGAATGAAATTGTTTGGCAAAAGAATAAATTAAAATATCTTGGTATTTTATTTTCCTCATCCATAAAATCTACAATGACTTTAAACTGTAATTTTGTTTTAGATTATATTAAAGATAAAACGTCTAAATGGGCATCACTGCATCTTTCATGGTGGGGTAGAATGGAATCTATTAAAATGAATATTGCTCCAAAAATATTTTATACTCTTTCCATGATTCCTACTCAGTTCCCATTAAAATTTTATAAAGATATTGATAAACTTCTCTCCAAATTTCTTTGGAATAACAAATCACCTCGCATTAGTTATAAAAAATTAAAAATGTCTAAATGTAATGCTGGATTTGGTATCCCAGATTTTTTTCTTTATCACAACGTTTTTATTTTAAAACAAAGTGCCATATGGTTTATTCATTCCCCTTTACATAATCCACCTTCTTGGCTCCAAATTGAAAAATCTATTGTGAAGCCGTTTCCTTTACCAACTCTGTTAACTATGTCTAACAACTCATCATTTTTTCATAAATCTATCAATCTCAAATCCACTAAAATGGTTTTTAATGATCTAGATTCCATTTTTCTATACCCCATGTATAACAGTGTTGTATTATCATTATGGTATAGCAATATCATTAAATTAAATAGGAACATTAGTTTTTGGTTTGCGTGGATTAAGGAGGGTATTTTTTATTTTAAAGACATTTATTCCAACAATACTTTTATACCGTTTGAGGATCTACAAACAAGGTTTGGTTTAACTCAATCTGATCTTATTAAATATGAATATTTAACTAATTCAATTTTAGATTCCTTTCCGCAAGCTATTCCGACTAATGTTACAGCTGACCTATCCGTGTATATTCAAACTATATCGTTGACAGCTAATGGTGTTTCCATTTTATATAAAAAATTATCTAACACTCTAGGAAGTAACATAACTATGATAGCAACATTCTGGAATAATGAACTTTCACTTACATTGTCTAATGATTCATGGGAAATTATATGGATTAGAAATATTTCTGGTTGGTTACCTGTCTCACTTTATCAAACCAATTCCTATATTTTATTTAATTTTTTATGGACTCCATTACGTTTATTCCAGGCTAAACTCCTTCAATCTGACACTTGTTGGCATTGTAAATTACACCCTGGTTCGTTACGACATATGCTTTTTGATTGCCCTTTAATTTCAAAATTCTGGACAGAAGTTTGGGATTTTATTAAGAAGTTGTTAAATATACATGAAGACTTATCATATAAAATGTTAATTTGCAAATCAGTTACATTATCACAATCTCTAAGTAATCTTGAATGTAGGCTTTTTGATTTTTTGATTTCTGCTGCGTTAAAATCTATTACCTTTTGTTGGAAGGATGTTTCTAAGTTATCAGTTCATGCTTGGTGGTCTTGAGTTATCTTTACAAGAAGAGGTGCTCAGTTATCTTTGTCTGGGGTTAATCATAATCCTATTTCCTATCACTCTTTTTGGATTCCTGTTGATATCTATTTTGCATCTTAAGGGTATATTTATGTATTGTACTACTTTTTACGGTTTTTATATTAATCAATATGTCATAGTAGCTCTATTTATTGCTTAAACAATATTTTGTTATTAGATGTTTCCCTCCCCCCCCTCCTTTTAAGTTTATAAGAATATGACTATTTTCTTTTCTATTGAAATGAATTTGATAATGATTTTGTACGAATTGTATTAGATATTTTAGTTTATTATTACTCTTTTTTGTATGTCTATATTGTTGCTGTTCATTATAAAATTTCAATAAAATATTTTGAACACAAATCTACAGATGAACCTAGCTATATTGCTATATGCACTTACTTCAATATAGTAAACCCAAATCAAAACCCAAAACTGTATTAGTTACCTTTTAACATTTTAGCACCCTGTCCTATGACACAACTGCACCATATCTCACTTCTAACTTATACTCGGTGAAAGACCAGTTTATCCCTTTTGTAGTAAATTTTGAAATCAACATCAGCCAAGGAAGCACATTTACAAGCCCCATGGGCCAAAGCATCACTTTTTTTGACACACCATTGGCATGGTGTGATGCTCCATATATACAAGGTCATGTAAAGCCACTCTGCGTGGCTTTTTGTGGCTTTGTAAATACGGGCCCTTTTCACGCAGCACTTTGTGTGAAAGGAGTGTGACGTGGGTGCCATGGGTGTTGCTGTGGGTGTTCCCATGCAACATCCATGCATTTTGCCACATTCCCAGCTTTACAACGATTCATACACCTGTGAAAGGTAACCTTTATCAATCTCTCAAGTGAATACAAACTTAACCCTTTTTCAATTTAAGGTATAAACGCTGGAACAAATTCCAAACAAACATTATCAAGCCAATGCTATCAAATCCAGGAACAATATGAAAAACAATACAGCTGTTAAATAAAGAATGTCCACTAACTTTTCAATTGCAGGCAGAATCTTATTTTAAAAGCAACCACACTTAAACTCACTAAAATAATGTTTTTCACTTTCTCCTCTTTCAAAAAATAATGGCAGCAAGAAAGGAAGTTAAATACATACATTCCAGCAGACGAAACAGACTTTTAACTCACAGTGGATATGTTTATCGTAAGGAGAGATTAACTGAGCCCTGGTGTCATTGGAGGTGTGTGCAGTATTACTCATCCCATTGCACAGGCAGAGCGGTTACTCTTGATGACACTGTTGAAAGGACCACCGAGCATAACGACTCTGCCTCTGCAATGGAGATAGAGGTAAGAGAAAATATAAATGAAATGAAAGCACTGGCCTCCCCTGTGGCTCAGTTTTCAGGGAGGTTTCTCAACACATTCCAGCACATGTAGCAATTTCTATGCCCACAATCCCCAACCTATGCAGAAGTATACAGCGTAGAAAACAGGCAAGTAACCCCCTACGTGTAACACCCCAAACCTTCTCTGATATTAACATTCCCCCTGAACTATCTGTAACGGTTACTAATGAAACCTTTCTTTGGCATGACAACAAAAAACCTCTTAAATGAATACTAACCTTTAGCACACCCCATAATCTTGTTAAGTTGGAGAGTAGTGATATTTGCATGATGGATGGGACGTTTAAATCCACACTCCATCCATTCACCCAAATAAACACTATTCATGCCTACATTAATCACACAGTAGTGACCTTAGCACCACCCGCCAGAATGCTGGGAATAGGGGATGCCACGGTGGTGGTGGCATCCTAATTGCCGGTGCGGGACCGCCTCACCAATGGCGGCCGGTCCCTGCACCGCTAGGGTGGTGAGCGGATGAAAGTCCGCCCGCCATCCTAATCGACCCCTTAATATCTAAAAACCTGTCCCATTAAAAAAATTACAAAAAATATTACTTTCATGACACTATTGTTTAATAGAAAAAGTCAGCAATCTTTTAAACCAATTCTACTAAACAAAAAGTGTTCTAAAAGCAATCAGTTAAATCATACAATAATATCAAAATACATTTTGCTTAGTTCTTACTACCTCCTTCCTCTCTCCTTACAATAAACTATATCACCCTTAATCTATTTTTAATTTTTGAATTTGCCTTACCTTGACGCAGCTCTTCCTTGCTTCTGATCCGGACCGCGATGAACCTCGCAATGACAAAACTTATACACAAGCGGCAACATCATCTTTTTCCGTAAAAAGGGAAAAAGGACAATTTCTCCTAGTCAGTTTGATGGGAAACCATGGGAAAACCTACAAAGAAAAGAAACAGTATTGTTACAATACATTAAAAAATCTATGTTTCGGAGCCCAAAATCCTCGCTAAGGTGTTGGCCAACTGGTTGGTTGGTGTGGTGGGCGATTTGGTCCACCAAGACCAATCTGGCTTTATACCGCACCGCAATACGGCGCTCAATCTGCGGCGCTTGCACGGGGTGCTCGCGCGTGTCCCATTTGTGCGGGAGCCGGCCATTTTGGCGTCCTTGGACGCCACCATGGCGTTTGATACGCTTGAATGGTCATACATCTGGGCGATGCTGGCGAAATTCGGGTTCGGCCCGGGTTTCATTAGCTGGGTCAAATTGCTATATTCGGGCCCATTGGCGCAGGTGGTAGTGAATGGGCGAGTCTCGGCCCCATTCGCGATGGGGCGGGGTACGCGACAGGGTTGCCCCCTGTCGCCTCTCCTGTTTGCCCTGGCCCTGGAGCCCCTGGCGGAGTGGCTGCGGTGGCACCCTTCTATCCGTGGTCTCCGCTGGACCCCCGAGCATGAGGACCGTGTGTCCCTCTACGCTGACGATATCCTTTTGTATCTCGCCTCCCCGCGTAAATCACTGATCGTCCTGGTTGATGTTTTGCGCTCATTCGGTCGCAACTCAGGTCTGGTCATCAACTGGGCGAAATCCTGTGTCTACGTGCTTTCCGGGGAGGCTCCGGTCCTACCACGGGACTGTCCGATCCAGATTGCCTCTCAAGGTTTTCGGTACCTGGGTATCTATATCACTCTTGACCCGGAGGCCCGCTATGAACGGAATTTGCTACCCCCCCTCCAGCGCTTGAGGGAGGACGTGGCGCGCTGGCGGCGTCTGCCGCTCTCGCCGCTCGGCCGAGCGGCCTTGTTTAAAATGATGTCCCTGCCGCGCTTCCTCTACGCCCTCCAGAATACTATGGACTTGGTCCCGGCGCGCTATTTCCGTGAGGTGGAGGGCCTCCAGCGGCGCCTGTTCTGGGACGGGAGGCCGCGCATTGCTCTGGCTAAATTGACGCTCCCGTGGTACGATGGGGGGGTTGCCCTCCCGGACATTAAACGGTATTACTGGGCCTCCCAACTGGCTGCAATTAATCATGGCCTTTACGGGCCCGCCTTGAACCCGGCATTTGAGATGGATAAGATGCTCCTACCCGGTGGCGATTACAATCGCGCGCTCTACTCCTGCGCGCCCGACTCCCGTTTGACGGGACCGACGCGTGTCATGGTGCGTGTCTGGCACGCGGCTAATGCAGCTATGGGGTGGAAGGACCGTTTGACCCGGGCGTCACCGCTGTATGCGTCTGAGAGGTTGGGCTCCCTGTGGACGTCGAAGGGCTTCGCGAAGTGGGACACGATCGGAATCAGCACGGTGGGAGATCTCTGGACGAGGGGGGGATTCAAAACTTTTGAGACGTTGCAGGCGGAGTTTCAGCTGCAGGGCAGTGAGTACTTTCGGTACCTACAAGTCCGCCATGCGCTGGGCTCCGTCTTCCCGGATGTCGCATCCATTCCGGAGTCTTCCCCCCTGGAGGACAGAGTGCTGGATGGCCATGTACCGGACAGCACGATCTCCCTCATATACAAAAAACTGATCAACGATAGATCGTGCCTGCTGACTAGTCTTCGCGAGGCCTAGGTTGCCGACGGGCTGGAGCTGGACGACGAGGATTGGATTTCCGCGGTGGCCTCTCCGAAGGAGGTGGCCATCCCGGCTCGCCTTCGTTTCGTCCAGCTCAAGATCCTTCACCGGGTGTACGTGACGGGGCCAAGGCTTCTGCGTATGGGTTTTGCTTGTGACGGAATGTGTAAGCGGGGCTGTGGTGCGTTGGCGACTTTTATGCATATACTGTGGGAGTGCCCGAAGGTGGAGCGATTCTGGCGTGGTGTGCATGAGGTCCTGCGTGTGGTGACGCGTGTCACGCTGCTGCCTGAAGCGAGGAGATGCTTGCTGAATATATGGGAACCGAATGACTACTCGGCCCAGCAGACGCGGTGGGTGACTCTGGGATACATGATAGCTAAGCGCGACATTGCTCAATTGTGGGGATCCCAGAGGCCCCCTGCGGTGTCGGCCTGGAAGGAGCATATGGATTGGTGTATGTTTCAAAAAAAAAAAAAAAAAAATCTATGTTTATTTTTTTTAATCATACTGTTGTGGAGATGGGGTTCTATGTGCACATATTGCTATGTTAGCATAAGCGCCTTAGATGTAAAATGCCATCTTGCCACTTTGCTGCTTTTGCACACGACACTGCAGTTAGCTGTTATTACAAGTAAAACTGCTTGCTTGCTTTTTCTTCACATGAGAACGGTTTGTTGTTCACATCCCTAGACGTGCACCACGACCTTAGTCTGAACACTGTGTGCAGAAGCTGTCAAGGTCAAATAACAATGTATGCTGTTGAATTCAGGTTGATCGGCCCACACTCTAGACACAACATGCACACAGCTGCAAATATCTGAAACTCGGGTGCCTTTAATATTACATTTGCATGCATGATTCAGACACTTGGAGAAAACCTTTCCGGACACAGAGAGCAGTGCTGATCCTGTTATGTGATTCACCTAAGCTGATCTTTGAGGTATGGGGTTCCCCATTCAAAAGTTTATAAAACTAGTTTACTAATCAAGGGAGGGTGGTTCACAAAGTATGATAGGACTTGTTTTCCACTATCATTTTAATATGATTTCTCCCTTCATTTTCTATGGTATTGTAACAATGCTGATGGTTTTATTTTTAATCATTTGCCTGCTTATATTAGCCAAAGTACTGCACCTTAGAACACATAGTTAAAAATAAACATTTTAAACGTTTCCGTGTCTCTGATTACTCTTGTTGTGGACTGATATGAGAATAATAACGAAAAGGTGCTTCTGATTCCCTCCATTCCTGAGAGTACTCTAAGTCGCTTGTTCTGGGTTGTCTAATCATCGGTAGCTTCGAGATGATACGGAGAACAAATGAGACACTGATGCTAGTCGGATAGGGGTTCTGGGTACTGAGGTTAGTTTTTTGGTACACCACAATTCACTGAGGTCCTGGTTTCCTGTGCATAGTTCTGTACATGAGTAGAATCTCCGCAACATGGCCCACCTAACGTTTTGATCTTATGATTGAGACGCCTTAGTAGTGCTTAAATTTGTCCACAACCCCCTCACTCTTGTTTCCGGTTGACGGGAGTGACGGTTTAAACCTACCTAAATAGTTAATAACTAGGTTCTCTCAAGCTTGACAATTAAAAAGGTTTCATTTTAAATTCTACCCAATTGTGCTACAGTTAATATAGATTGCTTTTCTTCTCTGTATCCTTATGGCTGAAGGCGCTATTGCAGCGCATAGTCGCACGCCTCACCGGCGTCATTTGACGCAGTTCGGGGTGCCTGACGATGGGATGGCTATTATCTTTGTAGTTAGTGCCGATGCATCGTTTCCCTATGAGTTGTTTTACTCTTTGGTTACTTTGCCGGAGGTGAATGCGGATGATAAGACGTTTCACACTTACACTCGTACGGTGGTCCAAGCTAATTACACGCTGTATAGGACGCAGGAAATTCCCATTTCTGCCTGGCAGCATAGCATTTGGTTCAATGGCGCCCTCCCCCACACGGTTACACCGGTTTGTTTGGGTCCCTTGTCCATTCCAGGGGCCACTTGGCCAGTCTTGGCCGGGTTTACACCACATCCATGTTATTTGCAAGCCCTGCTGGATGACTTACGTAAACTCTGTACCCCCTTGATTACGGTAAATAGGGCTTTAGTGCAATATGTCTCTCGCAATGTCCAGGTGGGGGCACCTGGAGTTGCGGCGCAACCAGCTGACCCAGCCGGGATTACTATTAGTCCCGTCATGGTTAATTCGGTAATGGGCATGCGCCCCCAGTATAAGGACGATATGCCTTATTGACTTGCTGAGAGATTTGTCCAGCTGGAAGCAGTGTTTCCTAACTCTACTCCTATGGAGAAACACAGGATTCTTACCATTAGTTTGCAGAAAGACTTGGTCCCAGAAGTAAATGATTGTCAGAACTGGGGTAAAGTGTTTGCAGCGGTCTACTCAAAGTACTTCGGCACACCGTCTATTACTGTACTGCCCTCCGAGATCAAGCGTGTTCAAGATCAACATGGTCCGGAGGCGGTGGTCGAGTTAGGAATGAGGCTTGTCGGTGTGTTCAACATAGTTGCTGATCTCATCCTTGCTAACGTCAAGGGAGATGCGGTTAACTTTCAAGTGTCGAATGAACTGCGCCTCGTCGCCGATGTCGATAAACCCCGACAAGTACCAAAAATTATTGCGGAGGCTTATAAGATCATTGGCCGCAATAGTTTGGGGCTTAAGCGATCACACTAGAATTAGGTCTCCTGATAGATTTCAGGTTCCTGAACAACGTTCTCCTCGTTCTTGACAGGAAACATCGGTCTCACAGTCCGGTGGAGGAGAACGTGGCAAAGGTCGACCCCCGTTTCAGAAAAAGAAGGTTGCTGCACTAACAGTGAGGTATGCCACAGATAGTGATAACGCAGCTTCGGAACCTGACATGGGCACTAACGCTGCTAGACAACGCGGCGGAAGTTACAATAGTGCGGCAAGCACTGCGTCCATATCTGAAGGCGACAGCAACTGAAACATTTATTACTGTAGAAACTGCTGACACTAGAGTGGCTCCCCCTGACAGACTATATGACATAGTACTTTTAATTAAAGGTGACATACAACGTACCGCAAAAAGGATTGTTTGAGAAAATCTGACCTCTACATATGACATTCTGTTAGCAGAGGAAGATGGCCCCCAGCTTTCATTTTGGCCGCTCCTAGAGGGGAGGAGGTAATCCTCCCATCTTTCGCACACACTGTGCCGAAGGAGCAAGCTCAGAACTTTGCAGAAGCGTGGGCACAGGTGCTTGCTCCGGCGTTGTACCATACTCAGGTTGGGTGGGATAAATTGTCGCCAAACCATGAGATTGCATTACGGTCTATGCCCCAGCCACAACCCCCAATATCCCATGCACCACGAAGCTAGATCTCACGTCGCACAAATCCTTGAACAATTGGAATATCAAGGTGTAATTGAAACATGTGTGTCACCCATGAATATTCCGCTTTTCACTGTAACCAAACCTGATGGGTCGTACTGCCTAGTTTTGGATTACCGGCATTTGAACTCTCATTGTCGGACCTGTGCGGTACAGAATATCCACGGTTCTGCCCTCATTGATAGTCTTGTGAGAAAAAGGTTTAAGAGAGATCACACTTGACATCTCCAATGGCTTTTACAGCCATAATCTGTCCTCTATTAGTAGTCAATGGACAGTCTTTACTTCTGGCGGCAAACAGAAACAGTTTAAAAGAAAACAGTCCAGGTGCCGCACGTGTAGTCTCTCTGTTAGAGAGCATTGGCCCTGATGCGTACTCGTATGTTGATGATATCTATCTTACAGATGACTAATTATGGCCGCATCTGTGTCACGTTGACCGCATCATTGTTATGTTTGCGGACTTCGGTTACAAATTCAACTTTGCAAAATCACACATTGTAGAGTATACAGTGATGTTTTTGGGCTATGAACTCAACAACGAAGGTCGAAGTTTAGCACCTCACTTCCTGGAGAAATGCGCATGTTTGCGCAACAACAACTCTGAAAAAACTACAATCTTTTCTGGGTTTTTTGAATTTCGGGCGTACTTACATTATATTATACCAGCATATCAAGCCGCTATATGCCTTGGTACAACCTACCTTTTCCAAATCGAGCTGGCTGCCTGAACATACAGCTATCCTGCAATCTTTGCAGGCTGAGCTTCTTGCTTCTAAATACTTACTGACGCGTGATAACCACACAAACCTGGTAATAAGAATTGACCTGGCGCAGTGGGTTTCACGTACTTAACGTTCAATGAGGGCGACACAGTCACTATTGCTTTCAAATCACACCTGTACATTTCGGCTGAAATGTGCTTTTCCGCTGTCGATAAAGTTTTGACTGCAGTCCAGATGGCGATTCTGAAAGAGAGAGCGCTGTCGCAAGGGAAACGCATGTTGGTTGTCACACCGTATCCTGCCCTAGAGGCAGTAACGAAAGCCAGTGTACCAAATTCTAAAGCTTTGCATCCGCGTTGGATACAATGGGCCACTTCTTTGATGTCTCCGGATGTCACTTACATCTTTGATGCCTCATTGCAGACTCAGGAGTATTTGCAGTATGAATTTGTTCATCCGGCTCCTCGGTCCTTGCGCCCGTTTGAGGATTACCATTGTGTCATTTACACTGACGGTTAGGCGCAACCTGCGACAGATTCTAAGCATGCTTATTCAGCAGTCTGCGCAATAGTGGCTGGTACTTTCGTGAATGGTGAATTCAAATCTGATGTCGTGCACACGCAGACATTGGGTGATTGTACTACTCAGTTGGCAGAGCTTCGTGCTCTGGTGCTTGCAATAGAGTTTGCTGATCCTCGTGTGACTACTCTAATATAATACTCTTTTTACTGTGTTAAGTCTTACAACGACAATTTATTCTTTTGGTCTTAAAATGAGTATGGTGATTCCAAAGGTAGCACAATCAAGCAAAAAATGCTTTGTGTTCGAGTCACAGAACTTAAACAACGTCTTACGCTCGTGAATGTAATTTATACTCTTGGGCACCAGCGAGTAGGTGTCCATGCTGTTGGAAACAGTTTAGCTGACGAAGCAGTGAAAACCGCAGTGGCAATATATCTAGTAACAGCAGTTACAAGATCCACAAGTAAAATTGATGATGACATCGTGGCAGCAATTGCTGTGACAGAGAAGGGTGATAATTACCCTTGGGGTTTCCCTTCTAAGTCCTGATAAAGTTCCCTATGTAGGAATTAACGACATTGGTGGCAGATTGATTCCCAACGCGGACTGCAGACTTTCCTTGATAACAGCCGCTCACGAAGGTATGGGTTCAGCCCATGCTGGCATTTCTGCGACTATTACTATCTTACAACAATGTTACTGGTGGCGCGGATTGTATAAACAAACTCGTGCTTGTGTCCTTAATTGTGACATTTGCCAGCAGATTAAACCTTCGGCTGTGCGCGTCCACCACAAACACAGTTGTACATATCTAATAAACCACTTGGGTGTATTTATTGAGATCACTGCGGTCCTTTCTCCTTTGATACTGCGTATAAGTACATCGTAGTTGCAGTGGATTCATGCACACATTTTCTATGGGTCCGGCCACAACGGAGTGCTGATGGTCGAACTGTCATCAGGGATTTGTGTGTCTTTGTGGGAATTTTTGTGTGTGGTACCCTCCATTCAGACCAGGGTCCAGCGTTCGCCTCTGAGGCGTAGAAGGATGCCATGAGATCTTTGGGGGTCCAAGTCGAATTTTCATCTCCATACAGGCCTGAGGGCAACAGTGTTGTGGAACGAATGAACCATGACTTAAAGCAATCGCTGACAGCTAGGGTTTTAGGTACTGGCAGGAACTGGTTGGCCCATTTGTATAACGTTCAACGTGCACTAAATAATCTCCCTAGAAGGTCTCTGGGTGGGCGGACCCCATACGAAATGCTCTTTGGCATAAAGATGTTTGTCCTGGACCTTGATGGTCTAGACATGGAGGCGTCAGCGGCACCCTTTGACGTAGATGATCATTCTGCTGTATTACAGAATCTACAAGAGACCCGTAACAGTCTTGCAAAGGAACACTTGCCCTCCACAACTGATGCTGCACTTCAGATTCAGGTAGTCGGCTGGCTACCTCGAGTTGGTGACCTGGTCCGTGAGAAGGTGGAGAACAAGAAGGAGTTTGGCCCCTCTTATCGTGCTGCAGTTCCGGTGCTTGGCGTGCAGGGTACAAGAACAGTCATTTTACCTCCACTTCCTGGTCGCAAGGATAACAACATCTCCATTGACAATGTCAAACTACAACGAGTGACTGATTCTTCTTAGTATGACTCCAGCGGTCTCTTGTACAGCAATGCTGAGAAATTCTATTTTGGCTCTGGCAAATACCAACAGGCCTGACGTTGCCATCGAGATGCATACAAATACTAATCCTTTATTGACTCCACCGGCTGGTGGTCCAGTTGAAGATACTGAGTATACTTATCCCACAGATGTGTCGTTGCCTGGTTTACAATCAACTGCAGTTGACCAGTCACGTTTTTCATTTGACACTAACTCTATAACTTCCAACGCCCCATCGAAAAGTTCTATTTTTGCTGTTTGGTTTCAAAGACATTTTTTAATTCCCCATGGACTTACATTTGGCTGGTGCTCATAACTATTTTTTTGTTTATGTCAATTGGATTTGTGGATGCATTTTTTCATCTAGTAACTGGACACTATCTCACAGAAAGATCTACAATTAGATTAATTGATGGAACTTTGGCTCCCCACTCCTCATCACACATCATGAAGAGGGACCAGACTTTTGTAAATATTACTGCCTGGCCTGTGTTTGATGGGATTGTATAGGATGCTTTCAAATTTTAAATTCATGGTCCCACAGAGGTCGTCGATGTCCCCAATGTACTTCGTGTTTCTAAGGGTGATGTTGTTAAAATATACTCTCTGATGATTGGGATGTCCAAGCCGTAGAGGCTCTTTTTTCTGATTTGAAATATTATGCTGCTTTTGATGCTGAAGATTTATATTTAGACACAGCAAATTATGGAGAGTTGTTTTGCTACCAACACCATGGCAATCATTTCCTGCATAAAGCAAATACGTTTATAAATGTTGTCAATTATACACAATGGGAACATTGTCCAGCACCAATTGAAGGCAGCTCCAAAACTCTAGTGAAGAAATGTACATATTTTACTGATTTCAGTGTATCTGAACCTGCAGCGTTTTATTTTAAAATGACTGCTGAGTCAGCTTCCAAAGTTAGACTGACCCACACTAAATGATTGTATTCCAAGTCCTTTATTGATGAATTAGCTATAGGGGGCTATTAGCTGTGGAAAGATACCATTGATCTTAAATCTGTTAGGGGTTCTAAAGCATGGCAGGTACAAGGTACAGAAGCCCTGCCTCATGCATGCCTTATCCCAAACCACATGTTGTTTTTGAATTCTACCATTTTTCAAACCACCTGCTTTGGATTGGCTACCTCTAAAAAACTGAGGGGCATATTATCAAGCATGGCATTAAAATTATCGCCGCTTTAGCGGCAGAAAACTGCCACTAAAGCGGCGATAATGGGCTTGATAATATGCCGCAGAGAATTCCCATAGAAGCCCCTGTTAATACCAGAACATGGGCTTCTATGGGGATTCTCAAGGGCATATTATCAAGCCCATTATTGCCGCTTTAGCGGCAGTTTTCTGCCGCTAAAGCGGCTATTATTTTAATGCCGTAAGGGCTCTATTGTCCCAAAAAGAAGTCGCCCTGACTTCCTCGCATGAAACATTTGTCCTTCACGTAACAAACACACGCACCAAGGTTCATGCGCTTTTGAATACTGATCTCCCCCTTCATTTCGGTGCTCTGATTCATACTATATTCAATGCCTCGTCAACAACTGGCTCGGTGCATTTTTTCAAAGTTGTGGGCTCCTGACTTGTGACCTCCTTCCAAACAATATTTGGTGTGATACCGGCATTTTTTCATTCTATTTTTTCCAGCGTCTTCGGTGGGCTTCCTTTAATTTTCGCCTTGACTGCTGGTGTGCTGCTGTTGGTTTGCTTGCTCCGCAATGGCTGCACGATCTGTATCACACGACAGCCTGCCCCAGCTGCTTCAACTGCGCAACCAGATGCTTGATTACTATGTAACATTACCACTGGTCACTTTGAGCGTAGCCTATGGATTATCCTTCCGGTTCTCATACTTTACTTGCGTGCAACCTGTTTTCCATTGCCTAGATTGTCCATTCGAATGGACTCTGGATTTGTGTCTGTCGAACACGGCGTCTCCTACCCCGGATTATGATCAACTAATGAGTCCCTTTGTGGCTCATGAGTTGGACTGTTCTGGTATCGGGATTATGGCCTGTGGAGCGGCGCATGGAGTGCTAGGGAATTGGGATATCTATGCGGCAGCATATGACTTCTTGGCGAGAAGTTATCTTGAAGAACACGCAAGTTGTCCTCTGATGGTGCTAGAGGCTCCGATTATCAAAGAACATGTATGTTCTTTTACTTTACTTGACTGGATGGCTGACTCTTTTACTGAACATTATAATGACTTCCTCTTGGAGGCAGTTGCAACTTATTGTGTCTAAACGTTGATGGATAAAATTGACAGTTGTCCATCTTCCGCATGTCCTAATCCAGATTTTTAATTTTTCTTTTTTACCCCACATTGGGCTGTATGCCGCCCCTGAGAGATCTTTTAATTTTTCTTTTTCCCAACAAGTTTTTTGACCCTTCACTGCCAATTATATGGATTGGCAATATATGAACTTGGTTCTGTCTCACTCGAACTTGAACTCTGCGTTCCTACATTGATTTCCTATTTTGTTTGTGGTCCAATCAAGGGAGGGTGTAGTGGAGATGGGGTTCTATGTGCACACATTGCTATGTTAGCATAAGTGCCTTAGATGTAAAACGCCATCTTGCCACTTTGCTGCTTTTGCACACGACACTGCAGGTAGCTGTTATTACAAGTAAAACTTGTTGCTTGCTTTTTCTTCACATGAGAACGGTCTGTTGTTCACATCCCTAGACGAGCACCGCGACCTTAGTCTGAACACTGTGTGCAGAAGCCGTCAAGGTCAAATAACAATGTATGCTGTTGAATTCAGGTTGATCGGCCCATGCTCTAGACACAACACGCACACAGCTGCAAATATCTGAAACTCGGGTGCCTTGGGTGGGCGGAATTTGCGTAATTGCGTTACGCAAATCTCCGCGAAACGGTAAAAAATCTCCGCGAACACGCAGAAATTCCGCGAACACGCGGAATTGCTTGTTCGCGATGCTTTTTTCCTGTTCGCAATTGCTGTTTGCGTGCTCGAGGAGAAATATCTCGCGAACATGCATTTTGAGAACGCGAACAAGCAAAAATTTCGCGAAATCGCGGAAAGCAGACTTTTGAGCAATTTCGCGAGCGGAACCAAATTTGCCGCCCAGGCCTACCTTTAATATTGAATTTCCATGCATGATTCAGACACTTGGAGAAAACCTTTCCAGACACAGAGAGCAATGCTGATCCTGTGATGTGATTCACCTAAGCTGATCTTTGAGGTATGGGGTTCCCCATTCAAACCTAGAGACCTTCTATTAGTTTTTAAAACTAGTTTACTAATCAAGGGAGGGTGGTTCACAAAGTATGATAGGACTTGTTTTCCACTATCATTTTTAATATGATTTCTCCCTTCATTTTCTATGGTATTGTAACAATGCTGATGGTTTTATTGTTAATCACTTGCCTGCTTATATTAGCCAAAGTACTGCACCTTAGAACACGTAGTTAAAAATAAACATTTTAAAATTTTCCGTGTCTCTGATTATTCTTGTTGTGGACTGATGTGAGAATAATAACGAAAAAGTGTTTCTGATTCCCACCATTCCTGAGAGTACTCTAAGTCGCTTGTTCTGTGTTGTCTAATTGGTAGCTTCGAGATGATACGGAGAATGAATGAGACACTGATGCTAGTTGGATAGGGGTTCTGGGTACTGAAATTAGTTTTTTGGTACACCACAATTCACTGAGGTCCTGGTTTCCTGTGCATAGTGCATAGTTCTGTGCATGAGCAGAATCCCCGCAACAATACTACTAATAAAGATTTTTTTTAAACATTTTTGGATTTTTTTTATACTGTTTTATACATTTGTTAAATATAACAATATCTACAATACTATTAATCTGTCAATTGATTGTTTTGTTAACTAATATTTTTTTATATGAAATGTATGTTTTTATGAATTTTTTTATGTCTATTTATGTAAACTTATGTTGTACATATATACTTTTTGAAATTTTTAAAATATACTATTAAACTTAGGATCTTTTTTAAAAATGGCCGTACGCTTTCGTAACTCCATGAATTCGGATTAATTTCTTTTATGTGATACTTGTAAATACTGTATTTTTTAAACTGTACTTTTATGGATATGCTGTTTTTATCCGAATAAAGTTCATATTGATTGATTGATTGACTATTAAACTTAAAAAAAATATTATTCAAATAAGTAAAATTTAAAATTAGCATAAATTTAAAAATGTATATTTATACCTTGATATCAAATCACCCCCTACCCAAAAACACCCTGATATTATCTCCATATCAGTTCTAAAAAATTAAATTATTAAAAATATTTTAAGAATTTTACAATAAAATAACTTATACATTAAGTAATAAATAATACTCAAGTATTAAAAATAAAATCTGATTATTAATCCATTCCCCCACCCAAAACCCCTATTTCCCATGCATCCCGCCCCAGAGGATAGGTGCAAAAGCCTTTTTTAATAATTTTACCAAAAACATTATGATAATTTTTAGTAGAAAAACTAAATTTCTATTAATTTTCAAGCATCTAAATTAATACCTGAGCATCATTAATACACTCCCCCACCCAAAACGTATGTTCCCCATCCATCCAGTCCCAAAGGAAAGGTGCCTAACCATTTTTAATTAATTAAAAAAAATATATATATATTTCAATCACTATAAATAAATATTAAGTAATTTTCAAATATTAAAATTAATACCTGAGTATTAATACACTCCCCCGCCCCAAACCCCTAATTCCCATACATCCCATACCAGGGAATAAGTGCAAAGCACAAATAAAATATTTTAAATACAAATATTATGTTGTAGATGTATATATATATATTTTTTGTAAACTAACAACCAAGGGGCCGATTAGGATGGCGGGTGGACTTCCGTCCGCCCTCCACCCTAGCGGTGCTGGGACCGGCTGCCAGTGGTGCGGTTTTCCCGCACTGGCAATTAGGATGCCACCACCACCGTGGCGGTGGCATCCCCTATTACCAGCATTGTGGCGGGCAGTGCTCACAGCACCGCCCGCCACAATGCTGGGAATGTACGTTGTGCATTGTCATGCACAAGGTGACAGGCACCGCGCGGGAACCGCAATGGGCTCCCAAAGCAAACTCCGCCTGGCATTCCATGACAGGTTCACCACCAATTGGAATCCCTGCACCGCTGCCATTCTAATATGGATGGCGGTGTCTAGGAGACAACATATCCAGCCCCTTTACCGCCTGGATCGACTGGTCGACTGGCGGAAAACCGGCAGACCAGCGGGAGGAAAAGGTACGGCGGATCCCCAACGCCATGCGGGCGTTGGTGATCCACCCAACATCGTCATCAGCCCCTACATTTTTTTTTTTAAAACACTCAAGTATTGAAAATAACAAATGAGTATTAATACGCTACCCAACACAAACATATCCATTTTATCTTATTTATATGATATATATATATTTATATTTTATCAAAGTTATATAATAATTCTATTACTATTAACTATTTCTTTCCTAAAAATCCAAAATATAAAAAATAATCAAAAATAAAAACGTACCTCACTTACCTCCATTACTTACCTAACTATGTGTTGTAATGGCATGCGTTGTAATGGCACATGTGTTGTAATGGCATGTGATATAATGTCACCTGCACTGTAAAAGTTGAGTTGTAAAGGCATTACGATGTAATGGAGGTATTCCATTTTTACAGAACAATATCTATATAAATACAGACAGTTAGAGTGTCTAAAAAAGCGTGGATGAAAAAGCAACAGAAGCAACTACAGTATCTATGCAGAACAGAGATACAAAAGGGACAAAATGCACTAAAAGTGGTGAAAGAAAAAAGGGCTACTGGTAAGAGGACAAAGTCATTTCTTAAATATATATGAAGACACCTGCAAAGATTACAAAATAATGAAAATAAAAAGCAAACAATGAGAAAGAATAAGAGTGGACAAACACTATATTACAAGAACAGGAAAGAATGTAATAAAGATGGGCACACCTTAACCAGGAGACAGAAGCAGTTCAGAGAAATCAGAGCCAGGATGATTTGTAGTAGAGCGGTTGTAAATCTACTAAGAAGTATGAAGAAGTATAGAAGTTGAGAGGCACTGAAACATTAAAAATGAGGGGGGGAGTAGTTGATACGGCCTTTTCCTTGAAGAGGAAGCTTTTCATTTTGATTATAAATAGAATTTTGGGGCTCATAATGATGGCGGGCAGACATCAGTCCGCCCAACATTATAGCGGTGCTGGGACCGCCTGCCAGACGTGCGGTGGTCCCACCAGTCCAATCAGAATGCGCCCACCAGTATGGCGGGCGCATCCTGGCCTTTTAACATTGCAGACGGTGCACAATGCCAAAATGCCACGATGTGCATGGGAATGTAGGGGGTACCATGGGTACTCCCCCAGAGCATCTACACCCTCCCCCCACAATGAGAGGGCCTGCAACAGGTCCCCAAACACAATCCCCACCAGCATTTCCATGGTGGCAGGACACATCATAATATAGCGGACGGTGCCTGCTAGGCACCGCCACCATATTAGTGGCCCTTTTCCGTCCACCAGTCAATCCGTGCGATTGCCACCAATGGAAAAGGAGCAGACGGACTTTGCGTCCATCGTGATACCCACCGCCATACTAATTTGGCAGTGGGTAAAATGCTCAGTGATGGCGGAAGGACCACCGACCCGGCGGTGGCGGCCCTTCCACCATCATAATGAGCCCCTTTGACTCTTGACAAAATGGTGTTGTACATGAGGAGACAAAACCAGAAGAAAAGATTAGTGAATAGAAGTAACTTTCGTACAGTTTTTAATGGTGAACGGATACATAATTCTTCTACAGAGCCTTTCTTTAATGAAGAAAGCTATCTACAGGATAACACATTAGTTCATGCTATTGATGAAAGAGGACATTGTTATGAAATGAAGAATAGTAAAAGGGGGGTAAATGAATATAGACCCAGTCAGTACTATATTTGTAAAACTTGTCCAGCAGGACCGAAGTCAGATATTTAATATTTTAAATTCGAATAGGAACAATACAAACAAGACAATTTGTAAGTGGGACACAAGCCTGCATCCAATTAAACCAAGAGGAACAAACAATGAAGAACACAAAAGGCTCGGGCACAGCTGTAGGTTTGTTAAACACACAATATTCAATGTGACAAACAAATTGCAAGAAAACACCTTTACACATTAAATGACAATTTGGAGCAGTGTATAAGGTGTATCGGGTGTCGAAGGCGTTTCGATCCATATATACAATAAATGGAACATCATCAGGACATTCAGAATAAGAATGACTGTGTGCAATTGCCTTTAATAAATGTTGGCAACTCCCACATGGATAGTAACAAATATGGAACTGAGGGCACGAATGGTGAACAGCCAGACCAAGAAAAATACAATCAGAGTTGTAGAGTAACCGGACCGCTTAGAGCGTCACAGGTAAGGGTGCGGTATTAGGGAGACCCATCCAGTGATGGGAAGGGGAAGGCGCGATGGCTTGAGTATCCCAATGGGGGAAGGAGCCGCAGCCGCATGCTCCTAATTCCAGATATAGGGTTGTGCTAGGTCCGTGTTCCTGGGTTGCAGACAGTAAATGCCAGCTTCTGAGATATGGGAAAACCGCATTTCGGAAGCCGGCATTTACTGTCTACAACCATATCATGCCCCAGGTCTGCCCGGCTGGCTATCATAACGAATGCAGACTGGCGGAAAAGACCGTCCGCCGGGATACCCCCCACCATGATAATATGGCGGGGGTAAATCATGTTGTGATGGTGGGTGGATTGCCACCGCCGGCCAGGCAGTGGCGATCATCCCGATATCATAATGACCCCCAGAGTTGCAGAAAGGTCTAAAAGATAGAGTAGTGTATTGGATTAGTAGGGTTTTCTCAAAATGTTCAGCAGGATGCTCAAGAATTTGTAATGGTAATGCTAGGTCTACTGGAGGAAGAGTGTGTGAATATCAATTAATTATTTGGTTTAACTTATAAATGGAACCATAATTGTGAACATTGCTGATTCACCTCTAGTACTGAAATCAATCTGTAACGATTTCTCCACTTGAATGAGGCCTCTCCTTTTCTTTCTCTCTGCAATGTCAGGCTGCTTCTTGTGGTATGTTTTCAAGCGGTACAACATGCTTGTTGTACCACATAAGTATTTTTTTGCTGTGTCCCGAGATAATGTCTTCTCAGATATTCTGCATCTCACCAATTTAGTTGTTGTCTTCAATTCACCAGATGGAATAGTGAAAAAATCCCAAACTTTGCTTTGATTCTTCATTGGTGGCTCTTCATCAGACGACTGCTCATGTGCATCTTGTCTTCAACAACTACAACCAGTTGTGGGTCTTCCTCTTGTCAATCTGATGCCATTTTATTTTATTAGCTATAGCCAAAAAAGGGTAAAAACCAGCACAATTCAGTTTGGGACAGCCCCTACAACAAACTAACCAGTACCTGGAAAGTTCAAGAAAGAAATTGTAGATCAGAAAAAACGTGAAGACCTATTACAAATCTGTCAAATCGGACAGCAAACAAGAAGTGTTTGTTATAAAGCACTCGGTACAATTTACAAAGATTAAGAAGATCATCAGTAACCGCTGGGAAATCATAGAGCAAGAGACTGACTTCACATCAGTGTTTACAGATAAACCTATTTTTGCCTACAACCGGTCTAAAATCTGAGGGAATTGTTAACCTCTTCTGTGCCCATGACGAGATGGTCTCGTCATGGAGCACAGTCACGCTGTGCCCATGACGAGACTATCTCGTCATGACACCCACCCACTAGGGAAGCGCCAGGCACAGGAGGGGAAAAGGCCTGGCACCCAAGGGGTTAAAAGCTAAATTTACTTCCTCTACACAAACACATAAAGGGATGTGGAAATGCTGGAACTGTGGCCAATGCAGTAACATCATCTCAGGAAACACCTTTCCTCACCCACACACGGGACAAAAGATAAAGCTGAGACACACGTCAGACTGCAACACGGAAGGTGTCATTTATGCTATTCAATGCTCATGCGGCTTGATATATGTAGGTAGAACATCGCGTAAGATCAAAAAGGGGGGAAGAAAGTCAGGGCCGGTGGAGAAAGATGGCGGCCGGTTAGCGTTACCAGTCGTGAGCTCTCTGCCACCAGTCCGATGGAAAACATGCTAGTTCCGCCGTACAACCCCCGGGATCTTAGTGACTACTAGGGTTCGCATTTCTTTTGCTTTTCTTTCGCCTATGCCTATGCCTACGATATGAAAAAGGGCTTACATGCTGAGTCTGTAGAAGCGGTGGAAGCCGTTGGGAGAGGTTCGGGAGCACCACGAACATCGCGTTTGAACGGCGGTGCCTCGCTCGGTGTGTGGGCGGAAGCTAAGGAAGCCAGGATCGGATTCTGGAGGGCGACAGCTAGATTCTCCTTCCGGGTCGGTCAAGGCAGAACAGCAGCTGCAGCATTCGAACCAGCACCGAAACTGACACTATCACAAGAGCGGACTCCGAAGCATTCATCAGGAGTTCAGGATCAGGACCTAAAGACCCTGGTCTTCGGCGCCAGTAGAAGTACAATCAATATACTTTGCAGTGATACCCTGGTGAAAAAGGTAAGAGTAGGGGGCTGCATGAGGAGGGCAAAGAAGTTAGAGGGAGCCCCCCCCACGAAAGCTTCAAACACAAAATCCCCCCCCGCAGCTAACAATCAGACGGAGGACAAAACTCCGGACATTAATCTAGCGCCAGCAAGCATTAACCCGACTCTGGGGGGTTCTGATGAGACCAGTAGTGATATTTGTGAGTGGAATAAGAGAGCTAGCTATTGTCTAAGGAATAAACAATTCCTAGCTGACTGTTCTCCGACTAACCTTAACTTAAAAGTCCCACAGATTACTCCTATTAGCACTAAGAAAAGTAAAGGAAGAAAGAGAGGCACTACGATAGAATTGCCATCAGCCTCCTATTCAAAAAACAGAAGCAAACAGGATAGGACCAATTATCCCATTCTAGAGGCAGGCCTTAAACCTAAAGTTACACCCTCTCTCAGATCCTTTTTTAAAATACAGACCCAAGAGGAAAAACAACTGAAAAAACAAAACGCTGACGCAATCTTGCAACCTAGTGCAGACTGCGCTGCCTTTGATCAAGACAATACTTCAACAGAAACTACCTCTACTGCCAATATGGATCCGGTAGGCAACAGAGATAATGTTAGGAGTAGCTCGAGTGAGACAGAAACAGCGACTATGATCGAATCTATTTCCGATCCAAAGCCTCTACCAGATCCCAGGGGGGAGAGGACCTCAGCTAGTATACATCCTGGTATTACAGACAGTGACTTCTCTCATGTGGATTCACCGGAAGGCCAGTCCCCCGACCCTAACACGGTTCATCAAACATCAATAGCTTCCTCGAGTACTCTCCTCGAGATTGTCTTGGCAGAAATGAGAAACAATTTTGCAATATCTGAGAAGAACCAATTAAAAATCCAAGAAACTTGCGAGGCTTTTGATACCAAGCTGAATGCTCTGGGTGAAAGAGTTAAAATAGTGGAAACCACAGTGGAACTCTTGAGCAAGGAGGTAGCATCCTCGCAAAGCGAGATTAGTATCCTGAAAACTAACGAGGTAGCCCTGCGCGACAAGTTGGAATCGCTCGAGAACCAATCCAGAAGGAACAACATAAAAATTCTCAACATACCAGAGGGCCGTGAGGGTGGAGATACGAAAGGTTTCATCACAGGCCTAATTAAAGAACACTTCCCTTGGGTAGATTCCGCAGTGCTAACAGATGATATACAAAGAGCACATCGAGACCCATTTGGGAAAGACAAACTTAAGAAAAATCCGAGAAAAATCCTTGTTAATTTTAAAACTTACTCTCTCAAGGAAAGAATTCTGGGCTAGGCCCTTAAAAAGGGGGTATACAACAAAGACGATTGGTCTTTCAGAATTAGATCCGATGTCGCCAAGGCCACCCAGGACAGGCAATGGCAGCTTGGACAATACATGTCCGAGTTAAAATCTCTTGGGGCAACAGTACAAATGAAATTTCCAGCTTCTCTAAGGATCAGGTGGAGAAACAAAATGCATAATATTAGAGATCCAAGGGAGGTTGAACAATTACTGATACAAATAAAGGAACAACAATAAGAAATTAAGTTACGGACTGGTAGGCAACGAGCTCAAAACGGGCAAATCAATTTGCCAATAGAATTAAGGGAGGCTTCCTCGGGGTGGGTCTTCAGAGATTATGTGAATCAAACAAGTAAAACAGCGCACAAGAAGGGTGGGGAGCAAAGTAGGGAAAAAAAAAATGTCCTCAAAACAAAAACAGGAAGGTGGAAGGGGATCTAAGGGTAAAAAATATATTCCCCAGCATGAAGAAAAAGGCAAATGGATGATGTAATGACCGTAAAAATTCTATCCTGGAATGTTAATGGACTTAGGAGTAAAAATCGAAGGAGGGTGATTTTAGAATATTTGAAATTGTCCGAGTGTAACATTCTGATTCTTCAAGAGACTCATCTGCTGAAGGAAGAATGGGAGGATATCATAAAAAATCTTAGATGGATAGATTCATATGTCTGCACGGAACAGAGATGCAACACAAAGAGAATATTCATCTTATTTAAACCATCTGCAAAAGCATCTATTGTAGCAAGTTCAGTTGACAAAAAGGGGAGATGGGCGATAGCCAATATAAAATTGCAAGGCTTCTCTTTCACAATTGTCGGATATTACGGCCCTAATTGTGACGACTCTGAACCTCTGCAAAACCTCTACACTCAACTATTATCATCAACAACCCCCATAATCTGGGGGGGAGACATTAATATCATTCTAGATTCAAAACTTGACAGACAGCCTTCAAGGAAAGAAACAAATCTACCAAATATGAGAAGATGGATATCTTTGAGCATTGAAGATCTTGGTTTGGTGGATATCTGGAGAGTAAAAAATCCCGGAAAAAAGGGAACCACCTTTCAGAACAAAAGGCTGGGCCACTCCTCCCGAATCGATTTCTTCCTCCTAGATTCCAGCTTAGGATCAAATACTACTCGAGTAGACCATATTCCAGCACATCTATCAGACCACTCTGCAATAGTCCTGGTCCTACAGATGAAAAAGAACAACGTTCCAGGGCGGTGGACAGTAGATCGCACGATCTTTTTAGACAAACAGACTATAGATCTTCTTAGGACGGAGACCGTAGAATTCTTCAAGATCAATAAAAAGGTGACGTCACCTCAAATAGTCTGGGACACCTATAAGGCAGTTATGCGAGGCAAAATCCTAAATATTGCAGCCTGGAAAGCTAAAACTAGTAAATCCAAGATTAAGCTTATGGAGGGCGATTTAAAAAATCTTGACACCAAACTTGAAGGAGAATTATCAGCTCCAAATAGAGCACAACTGACTGCTGAAAGAACTAAAAAAAAGGCAAATCTAACTGATCTCTTAGAGTCTAGATTAAAGGAGAAATGGGAGATGAGTAAACTTTCGCACCACGAATATGGTGAAGGCTGTGGGAAGTTACTAGCATGGAAGTCAAAAACTGAACAAACTAGAAATAAGATACTCAAGATACGCAAGGGCCTCACGGGAATATTTACAGCAGAAGACGCAGAAATTAGAAAAGAATTCCAAAATTTCTTCAGTGGTCTCTATAAAGAAGACTGCTACCCGACTGAGGCCCAACTCCAAAACTACCTGGAGTCAATAGACCTCCCCTCTATCAGTGAACAAGAAAGGATAGAACTGAACAAGAGAATAGAAGAAGAAGAGGTCAGAGAAGTTATAAATAGCCTCAAGAGAGGAAAAGCACCCGGACCAGACGCTTTGCCTAATGAATTTTATCAGTCGCTAAGCGAAGTCATAATTCCACACTTTACTGAATTAATGAATGACATTTTCATTAATAAAAAGAATCTCCCGACTTCATGGAATGAAGCGACTATCAGCATTATTCTGAAACCCGGAAAAAACCCAGACCTGTGTGAATCTTATAGGCCCATATCCCTGTTAAACTGCGACTATAAGGTTTATACACAAATCTTAACAAAAAGACTATCTAAAGTAGCCAGCCTCCTAATTGATAAAAACCAGAAGGGCTTTATGAAGGGTAGGCAAATTCAAGAATTAACTCAAGAACTTATCACAGCTATAGACTTAGCGACTCAGGAAAAACTCCCACTAGTTATCATCACCTTAGACACAGCTAAGGCGTTCGATAGGGTTAACTGGGCATATTTGAACGCAGTTCTGAATAGATATGAGTTAGGCAACAACTTTCAAGACTCAATCAAATCAATATATAAAAACCCATCAGCTAGAGTCCTAGTCAACAACAGTCTTTCCAATAAGATACAAATCATGAAAGGCACCAGACAAGGTTGTCCTCTGTCGCCACTCCTCTTTAATCTTTATATAGAGTCTCTAGCAATAAAATTAATGAACAACTTTAACATATCTCCATTCTCTTATAATGGATGGACGAAAAAAGTCGCTCTTTTCGCAGATGATCTGATGATATTCACAGATAACTTCTTAACATCTCTCCACGATATCGAGGTGTCTATCAATCAGTTTGGTGCAATTTCTGGATATATGGTCAACCAGTCCAAATCTGAAATCATGGTGTGGAACTATACTAACAACCACCCCTTGATAAAAACGAAAATAAGATATCTAGGCTTAGACATAATTACCGATATAAACAAAATTGCAGAAATAAATTTTAAAAGGCTACTTAGTGAAACTAGAAAATTGTTAAAAACTTGGAGTGGCCTACCGTTAACTTTTATGGGAAGGTCAAATATCATCAAAATGACAATATTGCCGAAATTCACTTATATTTTTAGCACGATCCCGTTGGAATTCGATAGAACATCAATAAAAAAACTACAGGGAGAATTAAACTCCTTTATCTGGGCTAATACATCCCCACGAATCGCATGGAAAAAACTTAGGAAGAAGAAAGATCAAGGGGGTATAGCCAGCCCAGACATATTACTATATTGTTGGGCCTTTCAGTTTAAATACGCTAGGATTTTATTAAATGACTACAAATTCTATCCATCCCACTTGCAAGCTATAACGAAACCTATGGGAAATTTTTTATACAAATTTGGCCACCCAAAATTCTTCAAAAAAATAAAGTTAAAGGTCCTCTTATCTGCAGTTAAACTGTGGACACAAATAAGAAGATTAACTAAAATCCCTTATTATAGCGAATATGCCCCGATCTGGGACTCCCCCGGCACGCCAGATTGCCTCCAAAATAGCCTCTCAACTCCCCTACTATTAAATGGGATTACTAGATGGGGGCAACTGATAAAGCAGGAACATATCATAGACTGGCCTCTCTTGGATACTACTATGGGAGGCTCCCTATCTAAATTTAAGTTCTATCAGCTATCCAGCTGGATTAAGACTTTGACGGAACACTATGAAGGAGATAGAGAACTCGAGCTCAAAATGCTTAACATCGGAGTCCAAGAGAAAGAAGTCTCTATATGGTACTGGTCACTTATAGAATCAGGTGAAGACAATCTTAAGACACTAGAGAAGATCTGGAATACCGCACTGCCGATGAGTGACATCAAAAACATATGGCAAGTATCTATGGGGAAATGCTGGGGTGTTATAAAATCTGCTGCCTTAAGGAGGAACCACTTGTTCACTCTCCATAGAGCGTACTGGACACCGAAAAAACTCTCAAAATTCAAAAACTCGGATCGGAAAAAATGCCCGAAGTGTGACGAGGAAGAGGTCGCCGACTTGCATATGTTTCGGCAGTGCCCGCAGATCGATGTCTTCTGGAGAGAAGTGGCTAAAACCCTAGAGAAGGTACTTAAATATCCAGTTGACGTAAGTACCCACTTGGTTATCTTTGGGGTTAGAGAAGAAGGGGCAAATCTTGCTAAACTAACGAAAGAGCAAGAGAATCTGCTATTTACACTAATTTTACTTGCTAGAAGGGAAATATGTGTGAATTGGATTAGATCTACTCCCCCCTCACATATGGGGTGGTTAAATAATGTTCATAGAATTTCACGTTTAGATAGAAGTGGGAGTGCTAATAAAAGATTCCAATTTTGGGAAATTTGGGAAACAGAGTCTTGACCAACTAAACCATAGGCTGCTTCAAAATGGGTCCAATGATTATGCAATAGCAATACAACCAGAAGGCTTGATGACTGGAGTAGCCTGAATGGCTAGCTATTCCCACCTTCCTCAAAAGGGTAAAAGAGATACAGTGTCCTTGGCAAAAAGGGAAAGAGAGCAACGTAAGTGCCAAGAGATCCCTGAGAAATCTCAAAACCCGGTATTGCACAATGAGGACTAAAAAAAAAAAAAAAAAAGATCAAAAAGGGCATCATAGAACATAAAAGCATGATACGCAATAAAAACTGTAATTCTAGCCTAGCGGCACATTGGGTTAATACCTCACACACTATTCCCCAGATTAGGTTAACAATCTTGGAAAAGATTGATTCAATTCTAGGGATAGATTACAATGTTGCATTAGCACGAAGAGAAACGTTCTGGATTCAATACTTAGATACCATTATTCCAGGGGGTCTTAATGACCATTATGAACTACTGTGCTTTTTGTAAATACATGATTGCCCTCAGTTTCATGTACAGGATTTGCACACATACACTGTATCTTAAGATTCAAACCTTTCTTTTTCTTTTTCTCCTTTTTGTTTCTGGTTTTAAAATCTGGCACATTATCATTTGGAACGCGTTCATCATGGTGTTTATGCAATCTATGTGTAAGTTATGTACAGGATCGCGGGGTTGATGGTTGCTACGTTCACACATTTATTTTTCACCACTCTGGTGTATCATTGAAGTTCAGTCTCTTATACATTTTTAAGTTTTTAGCCTGCTTGCACTTAGAGAGGCGCATAAAGTTATCTTTGAATCCCACTCTCGCTCAAAAACGCGCTGACGCAATTATGTTTCTCACGCTCGGAAACTGCCTGGGGGATTGTTGGCAATCACAGACTGACGGCGCAAACCACGGGTGAGATTTTAGCGGTTCTCAAACCGGCTGCTTGGTTTTTTTGGTTTACGCATTTTTCACTGTTTGGTTAGCACTCAGTGACCTTAAATTCTTATGTCTGATTTCGATTTCAGACTTTCACTTGGACTACAACATTTTCGGTAAGACGTTACTTGCAGTGACTCACAGGGCGTTTTTTTCTAGAATTACACCATTATTGAGATTGTTTTCCTTCATGGACTCCCTTGCTTTTTTCTATGTAGAGAAAGAAAGTGTCACAGGTCCCATCGGTGCCGCGGGGGGTGCCGCGAGCAACGCTGCCATTTGCGTGACTCGGGCTACCCTCCGCGCTTACCTGAACTGCGGGGAGAGGCTTCGGGACCTGTGGTGCGGTGTCCAGAAGGAAGGCGGCTCCAACATTCTTCCGCTACGCAGCGGGAGGAGCATGCGTGAGGACGTCAACCCGGAAGCCTTCAAAAGAGACTTCCGGGTTGAAAACGAAGCAGATTATTTTGCTTTGTGAAAGGATCAACGCGTTTCGAGGGAACTGCGTCTGGTGCGGTAAGGTGGCGGAGGGTAGCAGTGGCGGATACAAGGGAAATTATCCTGTTAAAAACTTGGGCTCTACTCACCTTGACCTAGTTGGATGGGGCTTAAATTTCATGGAGAAGCTTGTTGCTTGTGACTATATAAATTCCACGGACTGCCATTTATGTTTTGGAATAGATGTTTACCAGCATGTATTTTCACGATGAGGAGGCATTTATGCATCATAACAATTGTGTGACCTGATAAGACGTATTATCGATTACCGCAAGGCAAGGATGCAACCAAGATACCGCGCACTCACAACCCACAACCCTCGAAGTATAATTGTTTATTACTGTTTCCTAACAGGGGGCTATGAGATCTTTCTAGGATTCATCCCCTGTGATGCCTGTTTTCATTATCATTTTGGAGGGTATTGCGTGAGAGAGTGTGTTCAAATGAGAACTGCTCGGATGTAGAGAGATGAGCCTAACATAGGGTAGGAACTCATTGCTTAGTTCTGTACTTTCAGCTACCTCTTCATCATTGGATAAATAGGAATAGGACATTCCTAAATGTGCTCTTGCGCAAGATTGTGTTGTTTTCTTTACAGGTAATAGGCACGCTAGTTTCCGCATTATATGTGTTAGTCATTTCTGTCCATGCTCAAAGGTGTTGTTTTTCGTTTCAGATCTCCCTCCCTGCTGTCCCCTTCCTTTCCTTCCCTCACTTGATCACCTTAACCTTCTGTGCTATCATAGCTAACAGAATTGAGGCTATCAAGGGGTGGACCCACTTGAGCCACAAATCGATCCCGAGGATTCGATAGGAGAAACCGAGAGGTGACAAAATAATCTGCCCAAGTATTATCTCTCCTCTTGGTCGATTCGGGGATAAAGATGGCCACCTTAGAAGAGGTGTTAGCAACCTTAGCTGTCTTACAACAAGAAGTAGTAGCCTCTCGAGCCGAGACAGCTGCCCTGCAAGAACAGTTTAATAGGTTTTCACGAAACCCTTTTGACGTCCCTGCTGCTCAGCCTAGTATGGGTGGGTTATGGCCCAACAGAGGAGGGATACAGGTGGTTCCTCCTATATCAGTGGAAATTCCAACGCCCATTCCCTTAGCCCCACCTGAGCGTTATTATGGGGACGTAAACAAGGTGCAGGTCTTTTTAACACAAGTGTTATTACACTTCTCTTGCCGACCCAAGGCCTTCCCTACTAACGAAGCGAGGGTTGCATTTATGATATCATACCTGGCAGGTGGCGCAGCCTTATGGGCCGTTCCGTTGGTAAAAATGGATGACCCGCTACTATATGATTGGGATGAGTTTCGGGTTGAATTCGAAAAAGTGTTTGACCGAAGAGCCAATACTCTATCGGCTGACAGGGAGTTGTTAGAACTAAAACAAGGTTCACGAGACTTAGTAGTGTACATCAACTCCTTCCAGCGGTTAATCGCGGAAACACAGTGGCCTGAACAGAAAAGAGCGGCACTCTTTTATCAAGGACTGAAGGACGACTTAAAGGACGTCCTGGCCCAAATTGACCCCCCAGCCTTCTACTTGTACGGATTTAATTAATCTTACATTGCGACTAGATCACCGTTTAATCGAGCGGCGAGGGGATAAACGTAGAGTAGAAAAACCATATCCCAAAACTGAAAAAGGTCGAGTACCCGGGGTAACAACATCAACAACCCTGAAACCATGGAGATAGGGACAGTACGACCCCCTCTCTCATCTGAAGAGAGAGAACAGAGAAGAAGGAATGGCCTATGCTTATATTGCGGACGTAAGGGACATTTCCTTAAAGACTGAATGGTTAAGCCTAAGTTTAGAGGAGGTCTTACTAGAGCTGTGTCGGACGTACCTGAGACGAAGGCGGGAAACTGAAGAGCTCAAGAATAGAAAAGGGGGAGTTCTTGGGCAAATCTACTATCCCTTCTATATGTTATTCATTTCCAGACCTTCACAAACACTTCTACTTATCGCTTTCCATATATGCTGACACAGGGTGGAAAGAATCTAAGGCTATGGTTGACTCTGGGGCTACTGGCCTTTTCATGGACGAGGTTACCTCACGGAGGTTACAGATTAAGCTAGAAAGAAAACGGAAACCCGAAAAGGTGTGCACAGTGGACGGTAGAGTCTTAGTATCTGGTCCTATTTGCTTCTGTACACAAAAAATTGAAGTAGTATGTGATGGTCTACATAAAGAAGAGATTAGTTTCAACATCATCCAGGCCCCCCAGTATGGGATTATATTAGGGTTGCCTTGGTTAGTCAAACATAACCCCAGGGTGGATTGGGTGTCCAGAACATTGACTTTTGACTGTTCCTGGTGTAAAGAGCATTGTGGAATTCCTCTACCCATGTCAGTCACTGCCTTAGCCGATAAGCACACTATAGCCACAGCCGCAGAACAAGATGTCACCCTTCCTCCTTGTTACCATGAGTTTTTGGATGTCTTTTGCGAAAATCAGGCAGAAATGCTAACGCCTCACAGACCATACGACTGCCAAATCGACCTGGTTCCTGGTGCAAAAATACCATGCGGGCGGATATATGCCCTCACTGAGCCAGAAGAACAACATCTCAAGCAATACCTAGACAGGTATTTAACTAACGGTTTTATTCAACCATCCAAATCCCCTGCAGCATCGCCTCTATTTTTTACAACTAAGGCTAACGGCGAACTCCGAACACTTATTGACTTTCGTGCTCTCAACGCTATCACGATAAAAAATCGATACCCGCTGCCCCTGATTCCTGTTCTTCTCTATCAGGTAGGAGGGGCTAAGATCTTTACTCGGCTAGACCTAAAAGGGGCTTACCACTTAGTCCGCATGAGGAGGGGCGACGAGTGGAAGACGGCCTTCCGAACCAAGTATGGTCTCTTCGAGTATAATGTGATGCCCTTTGGGCTTTGTAATGCCTCTGCAGAATTTCAACACTTTAGCACTGATGTCCTTCGAGAATTTTTGGATATGTTTGCCGTGGTATATATAGATGACATTTTAATCTTTTCTACTGACGAAGACATCCATCGCCAACATGTCAAATCTGTATTCCAAGCATTACGCAACAATGGCTTGTATTGTAAAATCAGTAAATGCATATTTCATGTGCAGGAAGTGGAATTTTTGGGTGTTATAATAACACCTAATGGACAAGAGATGGCTGAACATAAGGTCCAGGCCGTGAAAGAGTGCAAATCCCCTTCCTCAGTGCGAGAGATACAGTGTTTTCTTGGCTTTGCCAACTTCTATAGGCGTTTTATACACCAGTTCTCCAAAGTAGTATCTCCCATTACCAAACACCTGAGGAAAAACACTGCCTCCCAGTGGTCGGCTGAAGCTGAACAAGCCTTTGAATGCCTCAAGGACGCCTTTACATTTGCCCCCATTTTGGCTCACCCTGACCCAAAACGGTCTTTCATAGTAGAAGCTGATGCCTCAGATGTGGCCCTAGGGGCTATCCTGTCTCAAAGACATGAAACCACCAGACAAATGCACCCTGTGGCATATATGTTACACAAACTAAATGAAGCAGAATGCAACTATACCGTTGCTGAAAAAGAGTTATTGGCAATAAAGAGGGCGTTTGAGGTATGGAGGCACTATCTGCTGGGAGCACAACACATGGTCACAGTGTATTCTGATCACCGTAATCTTCAGTTTATGAGATCTGCGCGTCTGTTATCTCCACGACAATTGAGATGGATGCTATTCTTCGAAGAATACAGTTTTGTAGTTACCTATAGACCAGGGACAGAGAATTAAAAGGCAGACTCTATCTCCCAACAGGAGTCAGCACAAAACGAAAATAGGAAATAAGTACACTCCATAATGAACCCTGCTCAGGTCATTGGAGTTCTCCAAACCAAGGCATTCCTCCAAAAGGTAAAAGACGCCATACAACGACCTTATTGGAGAAACTGGCTAAGGAAACACAACCAATGGAAGGTCATACAAGGGCTCCCTATGTGTCATAACCAGTTGCTAGTCCCCACTAAGGCAAGACAGCAGGAAATGGTGTCATCACATACCCAGTGCGGGACACAACGGGGTGGACAAAACGTTAAACTGAGTATTGAGGAATTTATGGTGGTCCTCAGTCCACAAAGATGTACAACAAGCCGTTTACAGTTGTACAACCTGTAGTCGAGCCAAGACAGACCACAGAAAACCAGCAGAATTATTACAGCCACTACCCACTCCTGAAGAACCGTGGGAAACCATTTCAGTGGATTTTATTGTTGGTCTACCCAAGGATAAAGGGTTCTCAGCTATTCTAGTGGTGGTTGACAGCCTAACCAAAATGGGGCATTTTATAGCCTGTACAAAAATCCCTAGGGCAGGACAATTGGCCCATTTACTTCTGGTACACATAGTGCGCTTACATGGACTTCCAAGGATTATAGTCTCAGATAGGGGATCTCAATTCACCGCTCAGTTTTGGACGGCCTGGTGTAGGGCATTACACATGGCCTCTGCAAGGTCAACCAGCTTCCATCCTCAGACAGACGGCCAGACTGAACCCCTTAACGAGACTTTGAAACAATACCTGATGTGTTATGTGGAGGACAGTTCCAACTCATGGGTGGGCTTACTATGGATAGCTGAGATGGCATATAATAGTGCTATTCATCAATCCACCTCTATGACTCCCTTTTATAGTAATTATGGGTTTCACCCTAGAATAATTCCTTTTCTACATCCCAGGGTAAACACTAAGATTCCAGATGTCCACCAGAGAGTAACACACATACAGAGAACTATCAAGATCACCAGAAAACATCTTAAGGTAGCCAAGATATGATACAAGATTCAAGCGGACAAGCACCGTAGACCCTGCCCTAACTATATAAAATCTCAGTTTTCGGAAGTATAGCATTTTTAATCCTAAATACATAGGCCCGTACCGAATCAAGAGATGCATCAATCCTGTTACCATGTTGCTAGACCTACCTAAAACACTTCGCATTCACCCGGGATTCCATGTTTCCTTACTCAAACCTTCATACGTCTCACCACAGGAAAAAAAACCTCCAGTGTGGGAAAATGACGAGCCAGAATATGAGGTGAAAAGTATATTAGATTCCAGAAAAAGAGGAACAAAGATGTGGTTTCTGGTATCCTGGAAAGGATATGGGGCGGAGGAAAACTCATGGGAACCAGCTTCAGGCATCCATGCCCCTCAGTGCATACACAAGTTTCATAGATTAAATCCATCCAAGCCACGCCCATGTCAGCGTTCCTCGGAAGAGGGATGTGCTGTCATGGGTCCCATCGGTGCCGCGGGGGTGCCGCGAGCAACGCTGCCATTTGCGTGGCTCGGGCTACCCTCCGCGCTTACCTGAACTGCGGGGAGAGGCTTCGGGACCTGTGGTGCGGCGTCCAGAAGGAAGGCGGCTCCAACACTCTTCCGCTACGCAGCGGGAGGAGCGTGCGGGAGGACGTCAACCCAGAAGCCTTCAAAAGAGACTTCCGGGTTGAAAACGAAGCAGATTATTTTGCTTCCTGAAAGGATCAACGCATTTTGAGGGAACTGCGTCTGGTGCGGTAAGGTGGCGGAGGGTACCTGTGGCGGATACAAGGGAAATTATCCTCTTAAAAAACTTGGGCTCTACTCACCTTCACCTAGTTGGATGGGGCTTACATTTCATGGAGAAGCTTGTTGCTTGTGACTATATAAATTCCACGGACTGCCATTTATGTTTTGGAATACATGTTTACCAGCATGTATTTTCATGATGAGGAGGCATTTATGCATTATAACAATTGTGTGACCAGATAAGACGTATTATCGATTACTGCAAGGCAAGGGTGCAACCAAGATACCGCGCACTCACAACCCACAACCCTCGAAGTATAATTGTTTATTACTGTTTCCTAACAGGGGGCTATGAGATCTTTCTAGGATTCATCCCCTGTGCTGCCTGTTTTCATTATCATTTTGGTGGGTATTGCGTGAGAGAGTGTGTTCAAATGATAACTGCTCGGATGTAGAGAGATGAGCCTAACATAGGGCAGGAATTCATTGCTTAGTTCTGTACTTTCAGCTACCTCTTCATCATTGGATAAATAGGAATAGGACATTCCTAAATGTGCTCTTGCGTAAGATTGTGTTGTTTTCTTTACAGGTAATAGGCACGCTAGTTTCCGCATTATATGTGTTAGTCATTTCTGTCCGTGCTGAAAGGTGTTGTTTTTCGTCTCAGATCTCCCTCCCTGCTGTCCCCTTCCTTTCCTTCCCTCACTTGATCACCTTAACCTTCTGTGCTATCATAGCTAACAGAATTGAGGCTATCAAGGGGTGGACCCACTTGAGCCACAAATCGATCCCGAGGATTCGACAGGAGAAACCGAGAGGTGACAGAAAGTGCACATCTAATAACATACGCGGTAAGAGAGATATTTATAGCATTCTTAACGTACACTTAGCGCTGACGTTAAATTTTCACTTATACTTATCCCTGGCACTTGTTGGATGTCCTGAACATACACAGGAATACAGCCAGGATAACAGCACATTACCTTCTACTACTCCTAACAGGGGGCTATGAGATCTTTCTAGGATTCATCCCCTGTGCTGCCTGTTTTCATTATCATTTTGGTGGGTATTGCGTGAGAGAGTGTGTTCAAATGATAACTGCTCGGATGTAGAGAGATGAGCCTAACATAGGGCAGGAATTCATTGCTTAGTTCTGTACTTTCAGCTACCTCTTCATCATTGGATAAATAGGAATACGACATTCCTAAATGTGCTCTTGCGTAAGATTGTGTTGTTTTCTTTACAGGTAATAGGCACGCTAGTTTCCGCATTATATGTGTTAGTCATTTCTGTCCGTGCTGAAAGGTGTTGTTTTTCGTCTCAGATCTCCCTCCCTGCTGTCCCCTTCCTTTCCTTCCCTCACTTGATCACCTTAACCTTCTGTGCTATCATAGCTAACAGAATTGAGGCTATCAAGGGGTGGACCCACTTGAGCCACGAATCGATCCCGAGGATTCGACAGGAGAAACCGAGAGGTGACAGAAAGTGCACATCTAATAACATACGCGGTAAGAGAGATATTTATAGCATTCTTAACGTACACTTAGCGCTGACGTTGAATTTTCACTTATACTTATCCCTGGCACTTGTTGGATGTCCTGAACATACACAGGAATACAGCCAGGATAACAGCACATTACCTTCTACTACCAAGAGGACACTTGAGGTGTAGCGCCTGCAGGGCTTTTTTATACTCTCTATGCATATGTCTTTAAGAGCATGTTTGGGGGACACCGGTTAATAGAGAGGTTTTTGATCTGCACTCAGGACCTCTTTATATTCACTCACAGGATAATTTTTTTCTTTTTCGTTCCTTCTTTTCACTTTCAACATTTACACCGCGTGTATCAGTGTGCAAATCCTCAGATAGTAATTGTTATTTCACTCAAAATGTTTTTTGTATCTATAATGCCCTTACTTTGGTTTTCTTGTAGTTTCCAACGGAGGCAGCTTTGGGTTGCTCTACTGTTTCTGAACCAATGATAATGTATGAAATATACCCCTGAAGAAGGATTTCTTACAACCCGAAATGCATTGGGTCGCACTTTGATTTTTTTCACATTTTCAAAAAGATTGTTGCACGAAGAAGTGTGTAATACTTATGTATGCCAATTAATGCTTTTTTATTTGCTGATTCAATTGTAAACATATGAAAATAATGGAATCATTATAATATGATTACAATTCAGTATGCTTAAGTGTCTGATTATAATTTGAAGTCTTGTTTGAAGGAATGAAACCTTAGGGACAGCAGCTGTGGTCTACACAGATCCAGATTTTTCTGGGTCCTCACTTAGGCAGTTTCACAGACTGGGGTCAGGGCTACACCCCGTTACGCAGTTGCACGCAAAATTGATCTTAACATATCTCATCGTAACATTAAAAATCAGGCTAACTACATTTAGAATTAGTGTGCAGGTCCATCCACATACAATGCATAAGAAGAATTAAAACATAAGGAAAACTCATTTCTCAGACCATTATAAATTATCGAAAGCCTTCATAGCAGGTCTTTAATTTTCCCTTACATAACATTAGTGGATATTGTCATTTACCCTAATGAGCGAAACAACTAAGGTTTTCAACAATAATACCATTTGGCTCATAGGAAAAAAATAGAGACCCAAAAGACCTCTACCAAAGCAAGTGGCGTATGTTTAGGACCGTACTAAACATTAGCAGCTTCATGCAAGTATAGGTTAATATGCATCACATCAGTGCTTTGATAACATTTTTCAAACAGTTAGGCAGCAACGCATAACAGCTTCGGCAGAAAATAGAAATTGGGATTAGCAGCCGGCAGATTGAGGAAACAAAGCATATCCCAAATTGTGCAAAGAGCAATAAGTAGCAGCCGATGCAAAATATAATCCAAAATATAATCCAAAATCCATCTTCGGCAGAAAGTTCAGTTTGAAATTAGCAGCAAGAGGAAAGGAGTAACAGAGCATATCCTAACCTATGCAGACAACAATTCATCAGTAGCAGCCAGTTCATGTGCCAAATAAAATCCAGCTGCAATTGCGTTTCAAAATTAGCTACAAAAAAGTGGGAGAAAACCACAACATATCCCAATTGTGCAAAGAACAATAGCTAGCAGCCAATAAATGTGCAAAATACAATCTAAAAAAGGAAAAAATATTAATACTCCAAGAAGGGTGACAGGCACGGGGGTTAAAAGCCCATTTAAAAGAATATATAAACGATTTAAAATATATACATAAACTCCTTAATAAAGTTGAATATTTTACACAGACTGCTTCGTTCTTCGGGCAAAAGAGAAAGTTACGGGCTGAAGCTACATCTTTAACACAATTTTGCAAAAACACTGGCCGAAGCCAGCGAAGACGACTCAAAACCAATGCTGAACAGACAAACAAGACATGATCCAGGTTCTGAATGTTCAGCTCACAGAAATGACAACTTTTTTAATTTTTCATATTCTGCAACCAGTTTACTGTTAAGCCATTAAAAGGTAAAAGATTCATACAACATACAGTGAGCAATCGTCGAGTTCCATGTTCTAAATTCCAAGATAAATATTTCTGAGAAATTCTCGGGGAATTCGTTCTGGCTATTATCTTTAATCTCTCTTTAAAATTACAAAATGTTATATCTCTATCAAAGCTAAACTTACCACTTAGGGTTTTTAAAAAGGATTTAAATTCTAATGGTGGGAGGGTAATCACTGATTCTTCTTGTACACAAAAACGTTTTAGTGCCAAAGAGAAATCACGGTAGAAGGAGTGTTTCCCTGCCATACCGCCGAAGATTTCTTGACCCATGAAACCTCTCAATGAATCAGGCTCGCTATTTTTAACTGATATCCCCAATGTAAGACCCTGGATAAACCTTGGATATAGGAGCTTATTAAGCCAAATTCCAGTCTAATAGCAGCTGATGGAACTAATGTGTTAAAATTGCATAGTTTACGTAAAATCTGACCTTCAATCCTATCTAGAAAATTTCAATCCTTAACAGGGATTGATTCAATAGCATAAAGCAGAGTCGGAGGGATTTTTGCTTTGAATACCATCAGCAGACGTAAAAAATGCCTTCTACCCATTGTACTATATAAAATACGCAAACCATTAGCGTGAGATGCAGCTTTACAGGAACTATGTTCGATATGCAGTTTATTCTTCTCACTGCCCGCTATTAGTTTCCCTAAGTAAAGGTATGAATCTACCACCTCCAGCTTTTCAGGACCAATTTGCCACTTAAAATTACTTGATTTTCTACTCCTGTTACATTTCATGATTATGATTTTACTTTTTGATACATTTATCTTCAGGAAATGAACCACCGTGTAATTCTGTAATGATATCAGCTTTTTATTCAGCCCAATAGGGGTTAGGTCAATCACCACTATATCGTCTGCATATAGAAGACATGCAAAAGGGCGGCTACCTATCTTTGGTGCATCTCCCTCTATATGAGAGAAACAATCGGGTAAATCTGCTATATATAAGGAGAATAGCAGCGGTGCTAATAAGCAACCTTGTTTCAAGCCATTTTCTGTGGGAATCAGATCTGATCAAGCTTGATTTCCTCCCATTAATACCTGGCACCAAGTTTGAGAATGTAATGCGATAATTAAGGATAGCAGGGGAGAAGGCAGTCCCATTTAATGCAATTTTCTCCATATTAATGGTCGATCTACCTTGTCAAATGCAGTTGAAAAATCTATGAAGGCCATGTATACGTTTGACTGATGAGAAATCGTGTATTTCTCCTCAATTAGTTTCAACATGGAGATATTATCCAGGGTGGAATTATTTTTTCTAAAACCTGCTTGTTCTATAGGGAGGACCTTCTTCTCCATCACCCATTCCGTAAGGTGATCGAGAATACTACATATTTTCCCCACTGCATATAATAAGGCTATTTGCGGGTAATTACCCGGATGTGTTCTGGGCCCTTTTTGTACAAAGGGATTAAAATACTTCTGGACCAAGATGGTGGTGTCTTCCCCTGAGAGTAGCAAAAAGTGGAGCTAGGTAAGTGGCCCACAAAAGTGGCTCCTTTTTAATTACCGTCATGGGGATTTCATCAGGAGCCATTGCTCCTAAGGATCTCATTTTTTTAATAGATCCAACCACGTCACTCATTGAGTGTACATAGTTGAATACAGGGGTTTTAAACAAATCGGGTGCAGCGGGGACAGAACTGGTAGAATAAAAATTTGCATAGTAGAGTTCTACCAGGTAAAGTTTCCATTCCTCTTCTTTAATAAGGATGATGAGAGATTTCACTCTTGTGTCACAGCAGTCAGCGATTATATACCTTTTAGAGTTATTTTTTGAGGCCGCCTCTTTTAACTGCACCCATACGCCATCTTACTTTATTTATTTTAGGGAGCGTTTTTACCTCTGTATTTTCCTCTTTAATAGATTTATTAAATTACTTCATTCGAACAAAAGATTCAGGATCTGGGCCCTCACTAATTTATTTATTTATTACCCTATTTATTGTAAGCATTGGATTAAAATGTGATCTCCATTTAGCTGGAACATGCGATGATTTACATGATGCAGCCAGAGAACCTACATTATGGGAAAAGGCTTCGAGTAAATCAGGTTAAGGAGAGTCACAGTCGGCCAATACTAAGTGCTGCTGATCTCTTATCAGAGCCGTTAAGTTTGCTTTTAATTTAGTGGTAGCTTGAACATTCCAATGAATTCTACCATTTGTTGCATTGAACCCTACTGTGCTGCCTTTAAAGTTCCAGGGGCCTACCTTAGCACAAGTAAATTCAAATTTGGAACAGATCAACATATGGTCGCTAAAAACATTTTCCAGAACTTCCATGCTTATGAGTTTACAAAAAAAATCTGCAGAAACAATTAGATAATCTATAATAGATCTCCCAGTAGGCACCTTATGAGTATAATTTGCTGGAATATCCTTTTCTCACCTCCCATTAGCAATTATGAGGTATAAGCTTCTGAGAACTTCGAGTAATGAGGCTCCTCTTTTGTCTGTCCTGCTTTTACTCAGAAATTGGGCATTGGAGATGTTTAGGGCTTCAGTTTTTGCGGTGTTAGAGAATACCCTTATACTATGAGAAGCGACTTTAGAGTTCAAATCTTCAACTAACATTAGGAACCTGCAGTCTTCACTTTCCAAGGTAGAGGAGATAAAAACAAATAGGTCTTTTAATAGGTGAGAGTAAGATGCATCCGGAGGTAAATATGCATTTATGATCAACAGGGAATTCGAATAATCCTGGGCATCCTTGAGATCTAGCTTAATCGCCTGAATTAAGTTAGAGGCATGACATTTTTTTTTTATGACCAACTAAGACTTGTACTGAGCATAATAGCAATACCTCTTTTAACATGTCCTCTATTCACAGGGAGCGCAGGTCGGCTTGGCACCATATAATCTTCAGTGGACCAGTCCTTTGTGATCCAAGTCTCTTGTAGACATATTATATCAGCACTTTGCTCTTTCAAGAATAAGAGTTTGTTTTTGTTAGTGCTTAAGCTGGCTACGTTCCAAGATATCACATTAATATTGTTGGGTGTTCTAGTATTGTGTTCTGGCGTTCTCTGCACGGAACCTGGAATGTAGGTTCCGTGCAGGGAATGTGGAACGGATCGGGACGGCAGTTGCTGCCGGGGGATCTGTGTTGCTGGACTGAAATAAAGGAGCTCATCAACAACCTACCTACTCTCGTCTTTTCATTGGCGACGGGCTGGTCCAGCATCCAGTCTTCCTCCATGTGGATTCTGTGATCCTGCCATGTTCATGCTGTGATTTCCGTTGGTGTGGCACACACGAAGTATTGGACTTCGTTGGGATCGCGGACCCGGAATCTTCTTCTGTTGCTTCTCTGCCAGCGATCTTCAGGGGTGAGACGTTTTTTGACTTTCTCGCCGTTTCCTGTTCTTCTTTGTGCTTTCTTCGGCGCGTAGATCGACGCGCGGCGTCAGCGCGAGCGTCATCGCGTGCTTTCCACTCCGTGTTTACTGTCTCCTTGGCAACCGTTGCGCTTCGGTCACAGGCTGCAAGACTGTTTTAGCGTTAAAGCGTTTTTGCGCTTACGTCTATCTGCTCGTGTTGCTGAGGGGATGTTGCCTTGAAGTGTCTTCTTCAACAATAAAGACTGGAAATATAGTACGCTGGTAGAAATGAAAGGCTATGTACTCATGAAAGCAGTTCCTAGTAAATAAAACATTGTTCAACGTTTTAAAGACACTCTTAATAATTGCAGGAAGATTCAAAGCTGTTAATTGCAAGTGAGTGTTTAATCTTTAGTGGCAGCAACTCACCCACGCTAGATTAACAATGGACAACATTGCTGCTCCACCTCCTTTTCTACAGTTACCTATGGCAACAATGGAAGGCCACTTTTGAGGCTTATCTGGAGGCAATTGATGGTGATACTTTCACATCTAAAAAAAAGAAGGCCTTACTTTTGTACAATGTAGGTGCTGAGGCCAGGTCAATTTTGCAAACCTTACCTTTGGAGTCGGTGTGGACGTGCACCAGCGGAGGTGAAGATGGTGATTCTCTAATTGTTGATGACTATGCCTCATTAGTAAAAACCCTCGACAAAAGATTTAATCCCAAGCGCAACGTAGTTTTAGAACGGCACAAATTTTTGCAGCGCGCACAGATGCCTGGTGAATCTATTGATGACTTTGTTGCTGCTCTTAGAATTTTGGCCGTCAAGTGTAATTATAGGGAATTTCGTGATGAAATAATTCGCGATCAACTCATTGAACGCACATGCGATAAGAAAGTTCAGCAGAAACTCCTATCTTCTGATGATCCTGACCTAGAGACTGCTCTTATTTTAGCTAAGAGTGTTGAACATTCGCAACTGTGCATGAAGGAGTTAAATACACCTGTATCAACATCTGAACCTACATCGGCATCTGAAGTCAAGCTAGTTACCACGAAAGCTCCCGTTAAATCAGTCACTGGTACTAACAGAAATGTTTCCCGGTCACCATCCGTACCTAATTCCCAGAAAGCGAGAGTTGAGCAACATCCTTCGTGTTATCGTTGTGGTAGCACTTCTCATCTGGGAAATTTTAAATTTTGTTATGCCATAAATCAGACTTGCTTCAAGTGTGGGAAGAAGGGACACTTAGCACGTATGTGCAAAGCAACTCTACCCCAGAGAGTACCCCCACGCACTGTGAGGGCCATAGAAGAGAGCTGCGTGTATGAAGATGATGAATGTTATGAACTATTAATGTTATCTTCGTCATCTACGATTGAAGATGGGGTTGTAGAAATAGCTTCCATCGGGGAGGGACGTAGAAGGAAAAGTCCTGTGTGCACTATTAATGTGAATGGAAAAGGCATGAAGTTTCTTGCTGATTCTGGTTCCCCTTTTACCCTCATTAATGTCAAGGATTTTAAAGGTTTGGGTGACATTCCAATAGCTCACTCCGGTATAAAGATTTTTGCTTATGGTGGCAAAAGAGTAAAGGTATTAGGCAAATTTAAGGGGAACTTAGAATTCAAGGGTGATTGTGTGGTTGGCATTATATTCATCGTGGAAGAGGGTGCAAATTTGCTAGGTTGGGATGAACAAGGTGAACTTGGAATCATCCTTGATCCAAATCATGCTGACATGGTTCTATCCAAACGGGAAGCTAAACAATATTATGCTAGTTTGTCGGAGGTTGCTCCTGTGCACACTATTACAACTGATGTGTGTGTTGAGAATGACTGGATTAAAAAATATCCTGAGGTTTTTAATGGAAAGTTGGGCAAACTAAAAGGATTTCAACACCGCATTGTTCTTAAGGAAGGTGCTAAGGCTGTGGCGCACAAGGTACGGAAAGTACCGCTTAGCATGCGTAGCGAATTGAGACTTGAATTGGAACGGTTACGCAAGTTGGGGGTGATTGAAGCAATTGAAGGGTCTGAATGGTTGTCACCCATAGTTTTAGCGCGCAAAGCCGATAAGTCCCTCAGGATGTGTGTAGACTTGCGCGATTTGAATGCTTGTATCTGGGTGGACCGCCAACCTCTACCGAACATTAATGAGATGTTGTCAACCTTAGAGGGTGCAAAGTATTTTTCTTCCCTTGATATATCTTCTGCGTACCATCAAGTCGAATTGTGCAAGGACTCCAGACACCTTACATCATTTGTGACTCCTGATGGTGCTTTCCGCTATTTACGTATGCCGTTTGGTTTGGCATCAGCTTCTGCAGTGTTCCAACGTCTCATGGGTAACTTGTTCAAAAACACTGCGGGGGTGGTGTTCTTCCAGGACGACATCCTTATTCACGGAAAGACTATACAGGAGCACGATGCTAGGGTCATGCATGTATTAGATATAGTCAAGTCTAGTGGGTTGACGTTAAGAAGAGACAAATGCAGATTTCTTCAAGAGGGGGTGGATTACCTTGGTCACCACATTTCCGCTAAGGGGGTAGAACCAAAAATGAAGTTACTGGATGCCATTAAGGATGCACCTGAGCCTGTAAACAAGGATCAATTACGCTCTTTTCTAGGGCTAGTAGAGTATTATGCGAAATTTGTAGCCAACTTTTCTGATAGAACGGTATGTCTGCGTGGTCTTCTCAAGAAAAATACGAAGTATGTCTGGTCTGCTCAGTGTGCATCTGATTTCAAGTCACTCAAAGAGGCCATAGTACAGGCGCAGCCACTTAAACTTTTCAACATCAATGACCAATGCATTGTCACCACCGATGCTAGTAATGTTGGTCTTGGTGCTGTTTTGATGCAAAAGAGGTCGGACAATAGGGAAGAAATTATTGCTTTTGCTTCCAGAACATTTCGCGGCGCTGAAGCAACCTATTCTACCATTGAAAAGGAAGCGTTAGCGCTATGGTGGGGTGTACAGTATTTTCGGAATTTCTTGTGGGGAAATGGTTTTGTTCTCAGGACTGATCATAAGCCTTTGGTGGATTTGTTTACCACGAAGGGTGGTGGTAGGGCGACGCCTCGTATTGCTAAATGGCAGTACAGACTAAATGAGTTCAATTATCACCTGGAGTATGTTGCTGGTGTGAAAAATTGTGTGGCTGACTGTTTGTCAAGGTTGCCTATTTTTGAAGATGTTGTTGAACCTGCAAATGATCTTTTGGAGATGGTGTGTGCGGTCGGCACTGTAGCTGATACGGGAGCTGCTTTATCAGAAGTTGATTGGAAACTGGCCATTTCTGAGGATGATGAGCTCGGTAGGGTAATTGATTTGGTAACTCACGGTTGGCCAAACAATACTAATATTCCTTCGGAGCTAATTCCTTATTCAAGAATTAGTGATGAGTTGTCTCTGGTTGATGGGATTTTGCGCAGGGGTGGGTTGCTGGTTGTTCCCTTGTCATTACGGAAGAAAGTTTTAGACCTTGCCCATGAAGGTCATTTGGACATTCGAGCTATGAAGCGGAGGGTGAGGGAAGATTTTTGGTGGCCGGGTGTTGATAGGTCCATCGAGCATTGTGTCAGGGATTGTGGTGCGTGCGTGCTGAGCGACAAATCTCAGGTAACTTGTCCGTCCTCTGTCAGCCCCGTTGTAGTCAAGGAGACACCATGGTTTAAATTGGCTTTTGATGTGGCTGGTCCATTCAGTGGTTTGGGGGCTTCTCCCAAATACGTGTTAGTTTTGATTGACTATATGTCCAAGTGGCCAGAGGTTAAATTTGTGGATGGTATCAACTCTAGTGTGGTTATTAAATTTTTGTTGGAGGTTTTCCTTCGGGAGGGATTTCCAGAAGAGTTGGTGACAGACAATGGTACGCATTTGGTGTCTACTGAGATGCAAAGTTTTTTGAGCAAGCATGGCATCAAACACACACTTACCTCCCTTTACCATCCACGCAGTAATGGCTTGGTTGAGCGTTTTAATCGTGTCATCAAGGAGCAGCTACAGTTGGCCTCCATAAATGGCCTTGATTGGAAGGGCGTGATTTCGGATGTGCTTTGGGCAATGAGAACTACTCCACATTGTAGTACTGGAATGTCTCCATTTTCATTGTTAAGGGGGAGAGTTGCGGGTTCCAAACTCAACAAAGATTGGATGCTTAGGAAGGTACTAGATCCACTAAGGTTAGGGGTTGTGGCTGATGTTAGAGCTGCTACTCAAGCCAAGTATGGTTCCAATTGTCCCAGGCAGTCTTCTGTGTGTGAGGGCGATTGGGGTAAGGATCAAGAAACCAGTTCTTGTTCGTAAGGGTTTCTCTCGTTTTTCTGCTCCTGTTAAGGTTGGTAAAGTGAGAGATCATGTGGTTGTTCTGGAGAATGGGAAAGTCTGGAATAAGTCTGCTGTTGCAGTTGTGCCTAAACCTAAAGTGGAGTTTGTAAGAAGCAAATTTGGTGTAAATACTCATAGTACAATTCCAGCTCCCAGCATTGTTAATTCTAGGGATCGCACGTTGGGAAGTAATCTTGTTCCTCAACAGGGTCTCTTGAAGACCAGGTTTCTTCCTTCCAGAGCTAGGTCATCTCCTGTTAAGTTACAGGATTATGTTAGATTTTGATTTTCTGTGTTTTGTAATAATTGCACTTTCTTGTGGGTTGTTATGGTTTATGTATTTAAGGGTGTGTGGTTTTTTTTTTGTGAAGGGAGGGGGGTGTGTTGGGTGTTCTAGTATTGTGTTCTGGCGTTCTCTGCACGGAACCTGGAATGTAGGTTCCGTGCAGGGAATGTGGAACGGATCGGGACGGCAGTTGCTGCCGGGGGATCTGTGTTGCTGGACTGAAATAAAGGAGCTCATCAACAACCTACCTGCTCTCTTCTTTTCAAATATCCTTGCCAATTCCCACATTTTAAGCCAAAGGATCTATTTGTATTAAGAGTGCCTGCTACCCAACTCCATTTCTTATCTTCCTCATCTGCAGAAAGTACATACTGGGTATTTTTCTCTGCGAAAAGCGAAACCCCCCTGCCTTCTTTACAAAGGAAGACCTGCAATATACTCCCTCTCTCCGAGAAGGGTTAACCCCTTGTCACGATTTCTGGATAGGTGTTAAACTGCTTATTTTGGACCACTTTTTTTAAGGCTAGCTCCTCTTCAGGTATTAGAACGTCAATGCCCAACAACATAATTTATCACTGTGTGACATTATCAGATGGGAGATAGCTTGGGATGCAAACTTTACTCTTGCTCCCCTAGGGTTATTATATTTTTGAACCTCAACCAGAGCAATGTCATTGCTTCAGTCATTTGAAGACCTGGGATTTCAGCAAAGCAACCCAACAGAAAAGTCCTATTCATAAATGGTTCATGGTAAAAAAATAAACAAGAAATACAGGGTGAAAGGGACAAAAGGTCAATGGTTGACTTGGCGGGTTACATCAGGAATATTTTCAGTAGGATTATACATGACATTATTGCCTAAGGAGGAAGCAAATAGAGAAGCATTAGGGTTCAAGATACTCTGAGCAGTAGGATGAATGCTTATATATATAATACACATACATCTTGGGTAGATTGAATTGGGGCACTTGGGTTAAAAAAAGAACAAGCTCCAGATAGATTGAATTCTGCTTGACCATCTTCCTTCTTCAAAACGTTTGATTCGGGAATTGATGGTATATTGCTGATTAGGTTAGGGTCGAAGTGTAGCCGTTTTATCCTTTTTTTATTTATCCTTCGACGTTTTTCCCTTTTTTCATTCTGCTTCTTCTTCTTACAACCGCTGTTACTTTTATTCTTAGCATCCTTTTACTTAGTGGGTGAGCAACCAACTTTTTGTCCCTCCTCTATAGGATGCTCAGGAGATTTTGTACCTGTTTTTAGGAAGATGGGAAAAACCTTTCGAAGTGTTCCTGAATTTGAATTTTCCTTCGCAGTCTCACTGGCTCGTGCAGCTATAGAATAATTAGTGCTGGCGATCATAGGCTATGAGCTGTAAGACAGCAGAGTTAAAACTAAAGTAGAACCGTATCAGTGGCAGTGAAAATACAACTGGGCAAATCGTGGATGTTTTGTTTTATGGTAAGATGGTGAGGGGCTAAAGCAGGAGTGAGGACTTAGATGAGAATGAGCGGAGCTCCCAAGGCTCACAAGGCTGTGTTAATGGACCCCTCCGCAAGACTCCAAGGGTGCTGAAGGGCATCCGCGCTTGTCTCCAACAATCACTATAGGCACTACAGGCACCCTCTGTCTCCAGCAAACCTCCAACAGGGCTTTCTCTCTTCACGCTGGACGGCTAAGGACGGATTTGCAGTTGTGATTTTGACGGGGTCTTGGTGGGGGTTTTGGCGGGGTTAAGCAGGATCCTGGTAGGGACTTGGTGGCTTGGAGCAGAGAAGAACACAGCCGAGCCTCGAGGAGGGGGGAGATGGGGCGGCAAACTCCGCAGGTCCTCCTCGCCTACGCCTATGCCCTGCTCCTGCCATGCCATAGCAAACTAAAATGTCCCGGGGTGGGCACCCTGGGACACTGCTGGAGCCGACCCTGGGGGATCGTGGTTCCCAGGGCCATGAAGGACTCCTTCAGGGAGGCCTCATGGTCCCCCTCCCATCTACAATGTAGCCCCGGGGAGGAGGTGGTCCCCTGGGCAGGGGGCCCACAACAAGGACCCCCCTCTTTACATAATTTGTGCCCCTGGGATGTGGTCCCCCTGCATTACATTAAATTAGCTCTGGGGAGATGGCGGTCCCCAGGGCTCCATGAGAGGCTGGAGCCCCCCACATATCTTTTGAATTTGTGCCCCAGCGAGGTGGAGGTCCCCCGTTCTCTGGGGGGCCACATGGCCCCTGCATTACATCAAATTACCCCAGGGATGTGGCAATCTCTGGGGCTCCATGAGGGGGCTGTAGCCCCCCAAGCATCATTTAAATTTAGCCCCAGGTAGGTGGCGATCCTGAGGCTGCTAGTGGGGCATGTGGCTCCCTGCATTAAAAAAATTAGTCCCAGGAAGGTGGTGGTCACCGGTGCTGAGGGGGGCCCATGCAGGCCCCCACATCCTTTTTAATGATTGCCCCCGGGACCTAGCCCACCCAGGAGCTTAAAGAAAATGAAGCAGGGGAGCTCACCCTTTTTTTGTTTTTTAATATTGGCCGGATTCACAAATCCAACGCGTATCCCACAGAATTTCTTTTTAAATTATTTTTTTGGCTGAGCAGGCCTGGAGGGTCACGGTGTTTCTAGCCTGTCCCCTTTCCTTGACTTTTTTACCTTTTTTCTTGTGACTCGGTTCAACCAAGTCACAAGATGGCTGCCAACACTTCCTGGTTTGAAGTATTGGCAGCCAATCAGATCGCAGGCTCGAGATCGGGAGGGATCCTTCATGTCCCTATTTAGATATCTGAGAAATGTTTACATTTCTCAGGAACTACTAAAAGGATTTGCACCATTTAACAAAAAGAGTGCACTCTGAATCAAGAGCCACCTTTCTGCCAAATTTGGAGTAATTCCGCAATTGAGGCATCAGTTTTCTATGGAAATTAACATGGCGAAAAAGCGTTTTGGGACCACCCCTTTTTCTCTGCGGGGGACGAGAAAAAGAGGGGGGTCACAAAACACATTTTCTATCTCCTAACTATAAGAGGGAGATAGGCAGGGGCACTAAACTGACCTTACAGGGCAGGCGCCAGGCGTTGCAGCAGCACAATACATCATACAGGGCAAGCAGACGGCAGTGTAGCAAAACAGACCATGAAAGCAGTAGGGAGAGGACAGGGCCATACACATGAACAAAAGAGAGCAGTGGGGAAAAAGGCAAGGGCAGCAAGGCAGGAGACACAGTTGCAGCATAACGGATTTTGAAGGGCAGGAGGAAGGGGTCAGGGGCATGACAACAGGCCAGGCAAGGCAGGAGGGATGGGATAGGGTTCTGTACATGGAAAAGAAAGGGCAGGTGGCAAGGTGGCAAGGCAGAAGCAGCAAGCTGACCATGGATGGCAGGCCAGATGGGCACTGGAAGCATAATGCACCATGAAGGGCAACAGTGAGACTATAATGGCATACACACAGACAAAGTAGGGAAGGTGGGAGGGGGTCAGTGGCAGCAAGTTGATCACACAGGGTAGGTGGGAGGAGCTGTGGCAACCCAGAAGACTATGCATGTCAAGCAGGAGAGTCAGTGGCAACACAACGGCCATGGTGGGCAGGTGGGAGGGGCAGGGGCATGTGCAAAGGACCATGGAGGACAGAAGGGAGAGGTAGGAGCTGGACACAGACAAAAGAGGGTATGGGAAGGACTTTCACAACAGATCATGCAGGGCAGGCAGGAGGAGCAGTTGCAGCAGAACAGAGCATGGAGGGTAGAAGGGAGCGGCAGCAAAATGGAACATGGAGGACAGGATTGAGGGGATAGGGGCATGGAACTTGGACAGGCAGGGTGGAGGTAGCAGTTACAGGTGGCAGCCGTCTGACCATCCTAGGTAGGTGGAAGGGACAGTGGCAGCTCAACAGTATACTAAGGAGTAGATAGGAGGGGTTGTGGCAGGTCCATGGGACATGGCAGGCAAAAAGGAGGGAGCATGCACACAGACATAGGAGGGAAGGGTGAATGAAAGTAGAGACAGGAGGCTAAGCCCAGAGGCTAAGCAGGAGGGCCATGATAGGGCATAGAATTGGGCAATGGAGGCCAGGAGTCATGGGCAGGGACATCAAGCTAAATGGCGGGCAGTGGCAGCAAATCGGACCATGCTGGGCAGGAGGGAGGGGGCTGATGCATGGACTTGGTGTAGGGAGGAGTTGGATGGGGCAGCAGGCTAACTGTTCAGGGCAGGCGAGAAGGGCAGTGGCAGAACAACAGCCACACAGAGCTGTAATGGGGAGCAGGTTAGCAGGGAATACTGTTGGGTGTAAAGGGTGATGGCGCTCTTATGGTAATCACCTATCAATGCTCTACTTCAAACAATATCCCTGGTGCATCCAAAAAGATTTATGGGGGGAAGGGAACACCCTACTTCCCTAAACTCAATTCAAAGGACTGATCAAAATAAATATGTGTACTTTTCGGAGCACGCAGCTTATATTAAGCTATTAGTAATGCACTTAAAACATCAATCAAAACACAATTCAATTAATGCAACTGAGACATTAATTAAAACACAATTCAATCAGATTCAGACGATCATCTTCTTTTAATTTCATTAGTTCCAATCCCTCATGCCAACGCGTTTCGCCGTGGTCGGGATATAACCAACGGCTTCTTCAGGGCTGGAAATAATACAAAGTGCGTTTTTGTAATCACACAGTAAGGCAGCGGTACAAATGCCATAATACCCAACTTATGACAACCATGTGAAGAGGACTATTCAAGCTTGTGTTGGTGCAGAACACATTAGATACACAATGTCATTGAAAACTCATTCCAAGTGAATACTGTTCAAATTACATGAGAGAGACAATCAAATCCAATCCCGTTTACGGACTTTAAACACTTTGGTTGAAATCCCATAGTGCACATGATGTTGTGGACCACTTTAAATATTCAGCCTAGACCCAAGTGCACATTAAAATTATTAAACCCATGTGTAAGTAAAAGGTAAACTTGTTTGCGTCAAATTGGCGCCAATACCTTAGATTTCTCAAACGCTTGTCTGTATTATGAAAATAGTGTAAGAAAGAATATTGTAAAGAATCATCAGTATAATATATGCGGATACACGGGGCAAGAGTAAACCAATTAATAGAGTTACATATCGGTCTATATATATATCAGCATAACCCTACCTCTGAAGGTATCCGTTCAAACAGTATCCTCTCTCGACTTCCTCTTCCAAAAATGGCCGTAAACCGACGTCTTGTAATACTATACTACATGCTAAAAGTGCCCATCCAAGGCACCAATTAAGGGCAATCCCCTTTGGAGAGATGATAAGAGCTAGAAGGAACTGTAGCGAGAATATTCAGTTCAAAGAATGTATTAATGATATGGAAGAGAGGTTTCTGCAAAGAAGCTACTGTAAAAGAGATGTGTTGATGGCCAAAGAAAGGATAATGAAAACGACTTGCGTGTCCACCTTAAAACCTCCAAAAAAGAACATTGACGATGCGCAATGTATTAGGATGATTACTGATTTTACACCAATCGGGAGTCAAGTGTTAAAGAGTATGAACAAGCATTGGCATATACTTAAACTGGATAAGGCTTTAGAAAGACATATTGGTGTGCAACCCCAGATTACATTCCGTAGGGGTAAAACCTTGGGTTCGATGTTGAGCCCAAGTTATCCATATAAGCGGCAAACAGAAACATGGTTGGATCAGCAATCCAAAGTTTTTTTTAAATGTGGTCATTGTGGGATGTGCAAATGTGCAAAAGACAGAACAAAGCAATTTTGTATCAATGATGGTAAAACATATGATGTGCTAACCCATATAACATGTACCACAAAATATGTTATCTATGTGATTGAATGCAAATGCTCAAAGGTGTATATAGGCAGCACTATAAGGATGCTTAAGGAAAGAGTAAGCGAACATTGGCGAGCAATCAAACATAACGATGTACGATACCCCATAGCAGAGCATGTACACAAATGCTCTGCTCAAGACAAGAGTAAGAGTTTTAAATTTTTTGGGATTGAGCACATCAAAATGGACCCACGGGGTGGGAATCGGTAACTGATGTTGCGGAGACACGAGGCAAGATGGATCATGCGCTTGCGCGCGGTAGAGGATGGATTAAACTATGATCGAGAATTACAATACTTTTTAGGGGACTAACGTAATGAGTAGAAACCTGCATCTGATTGTTTATCTTTATACTAAGTAATCTGACCCTCCAACGAGCAGTTCTGTAGGTGTGCACATTTAAATATGCTGCTTACAGTTGGTTTAGACTATACAGGATTTGAGAATTAGTTATAGTCCACACACAATATAAAATTATTATGGTTGTCATTATTAGTAAATTCGTGGATGCTAGGGGCAGATAGTATTGAGGAATTGGGACTGAAATAGTCCGTTTTCGAATACTATAAGAATAGTTTTACTGGAAGTCCATCAGATACTGAAACGCAGTCTGGTGCTTTTTTTGAATATTTTTATTGGAACATGGATTAAGAAACGTAAAAGACCTGAAACGCTAGGATTTACGATAAAAACAATAAAATACTAGGCTAAGATGGCGCCCAAGATGGAACGGGTTAGTCCTTTCTTGAAGTTTGATCTGATTAAGAGTTGCGTTACCCGGAAGACGCTGTTCTTTGCCTGCATTCGGGCTGGTGATCGTCTAAACACGAACAGGTAAGACATAGGTAGTCTGTTGGGTAGGGGGTTTCTTAGTAGGAGACCATAAGGGCCATAAATAACAGACATTACTATTCCGGTTTACTTCTAGGTATCTCGACATCTTTATTGGGACATAATAGAAAAAGGAATGATACGAGTGGGACGCCACAGTCTAAAGCATACAGGGATTAATAAAGGATAAGCTTATGATGGTTCTGAATAAGGTAAAGAAATAGCTTTTTACAAATGAATACGAATCCGATTATTGGTCAATGCGTTAATAATAAGGAATTAATCATGGGTTTATTTATAGCAGAAACGCTGCTACTGTTGGAAGGAAGTCTAATGGTGGATGTCACAAGAGAGGATATTGTTGCTATAGACGAAAATATTGCCATTTTTGGAAGAGGAATTAGAGAGAGGATACTGTTTGAACGGATACCTTCAGAGGCACATCCACTGGGCTGGCAGGAGGAACAGGTGCTCTGGAAGGTAGAGATGTCTAGATGGACCAGCCAGGTATTCATTTGGCTACGGTATATCATTGATGTTTTTTGTGTCTGGAATGGGGGAGAAAGATTTATACGATTTTGCCAAGGCCTTAAACTCTAACAACTAGAATGTATGTTTAACCATGACACATTAAAAACACTGTTGACTTTTTGAACCATAAATGAATGGCAAGAGGAAATTCACTACAGTCCAAGTTATTTAGGAAGGGCACCACAGGCAATTCAATCCTCCATTCCTGTAGCTGTCAAGCTCCCAATTTCAGATGGAGTATCCCTTATAGAAAATTTCTCCTTGCAAAGTGAAACTGCAGCTCAAGAAGCATTACATTCAAGTCTGTGAACAATGAAAGGGAGATTAGAGCCAGACGATACTCTAAAAAACATCTCAGTTTGTCCAGAAAGAGAGCCAATCATGTCAGTAGAGAAAGGTATTTGTACGAACATCCTAGGAAGGTGAATGATAAACAAAGTTCCATTTAGTTTATAACCAAATACTCACAGGCATCGTACAAATACCCTGTGTTGAGGGGAAAGATTGGCTCCCATCCAGTGATCACTGACCAAAGAAATATCTCACTAAAAGACAGGCTAGTACACAGCTTTTTGAAATCCAAAGAAGGCACATGGCTTCCACAACCTAAGGGTTTTAAAACCTGCAGCTGATGTAAAGCCTGTAAGCATAGAAATAATGTTAAACAGGTGATGGACACTGTACTCAAACATTCTAGGGGTGGGGACAAATTGATCACCCTAAGAAGGTTAAAATCTAACTTAGTTCTAGAGGCAGCCAGTATGATACCTGCAGGCATGAACATGGATGAGGAGCCATCAGTGCATTTGTGATAATGTGGTCTGTAGAGGACCTATAAGTACATATGTGATAATGTGGACTGTAGACTTGGGTGTGTTATATTCCATATAGGTACCCCAATATAGGCTCAGGTAACATCACCTATAGTCTCCCCTACATTACACACATAATGGTTCCTGGTAACTGACCTTTTATCTAGATACGATACTGCATACAGAACGTGGGATTTCCCTAGTAGCAGCCTCAGACATTATGGATGAGGATTCTTGGAAACTCGGCAGAGCTCATCTCCTGCATAATAACATTACAAGACAAAAGGTTTAAAAATTATTAAAACAAGAAAATTGGGCAGTGTAGAAACACCCTGACCCCGAGGCCTGCTCAGGGGGTCCCACACAGTCTCCCAGGGCCCAAAAAACATTATTTGTTTTCAGCAGGATTCGCCGTGGATTGGCAAATCCAGCCAAATATTTTTTTTTAAATGTAACGCGGGCTCCCATGCTTGGTTTCCTTTAAGCCCCCAGGTTGGCTAGGTCCCAGGAGTAATGGAAAAATGTGATGCAGAGGCCGATGTGGGCTCCCCCATGCCCCGGGGACCGCCACCTCTCTGGGGCTTATGGATCAAATGCGGGGGGATACGCAGCTCCCACACAGCCTTGGGGACTGCCACTTCCCTGGGGCTAATTATCTTAAATTCAGGGGGCTACAAGGCCCTCTACAGTCCTGGGGACCACTAACTCCCCAGGGCTAAATTCATAAAGATGTGGGGGGTGCTCCAGCCCCACATGGAGCCCCGGGGATAACCACCTCCCCAGGGCTATATTTAAGAGTGAAGTGTGGGACACTCTGCACAAAAGCAGTTATGGCTCCTGCAGGGTCCTTGAGACTCCCCCGCAGTCACCAACAAAGGGGCCATGCCCCGGGGGATGGGGTGCCTTTTTTCAAAGAAAAAGTCCTGGCCCGCTCCAAAAAAGTAAAAATATAATACAGGGCAGGCCCCTGGGAATGGGTCCCAGGGGGCAAAAGCTGGCCCAAGGAAGGAGGGCCACACTGCCCCTTCCTTGAAAAAATAAATAAATTAAAAAATGGCCAGACCCCGGGGATGTAGTCCCTGGGGCCAAAATTGGACTGGGGAGGGGGCCCCACGGCCCCCTCCTCTTCAGAAAGAAAAACAAAGGCCCATCCCCGGAGCAGAAATCAGCCTCAGAAAGGGGGCCGCGTGGCCCCTTACCCATTTTATAACAATAAAAAAACAAAATGGGTCAAGCACTGGGGATGGGGTACCCGGGGCTCAAAAGGGTAATGGGTCAACTAGCCCACCAGGTACCTCAGGCCTAAAGTGGACTTTATCCCCCGAGCAGCAGTAGTGCGACAGGAGGCGCGTTTACAGAGTGGTGTAAAAAGAGGGCATGGCTTTGGACCACTCACAGCAATCCAGCTGTGTGGGGCTTACTAGAGATAACAGGGGGCTAGTTGGCCCCCAGGGACCCTCAGGAGGCAAGGGGAGTTCATCACTCAACCAAGAGCGCGCCAGGAAGCATGTTTGCAGAGTGGTGCAGAAAGGGGGTGTGGCTGCGTCCACCTATCAGCAATCCCACTATCTGCGGCTTACTGGAGGTGGCAGGTAGGCTAGTTGGCCCCTAGGGACCTCCAGCATCGAAGGGGACTTAATCCCTATCCTAGAGCATGCCAGGGAGCGCGTTTGCAGAATTGTGGGCAAAAGGGGAGTGGCCTTCTATGAGAACTTACCAATTCTGATGTGTGGGACTTACTGGAGGCAATAGGAGGGGTAGTTGGCCCCCAAGGACATCCTTGGGGGCCAACTACCCCTCCTGTTACCTCCAGTAGGTCCACACTTGCTAAGAGGTTTTCAGAGGCCACGCCCCCTTTCTCCACCACTCTGCAAACACGCCTCCTGGCATACTAGGAGTTGGGGGATGAAGTCCACTTTATTTCTGAAGGGTTTTGGCGGCCGAGAAGCCCTCCTGGTACCTCCTGTATGTCCTACGCCGCATAATTGCGGTGCGTTGGTCGGAGGCCCAGCCCCCTTTCTGCACCACTCTGCAAATGCGACTACTACTTTATAGTTATAAATTAGCATTTAATATACCTTTGAAATTCAGTGAAAATACCATAGGTTTCAGAGACGTTATAGTTAGTAATTAGCATTTAAAAAACCTTAGAAATTCACTGAAAAAAACAAAGGTTTCAGGGACATTTCACTCGTACAAAACCAGAGAAATTCGGCTGTTATACTTAGCTGAGCTAACTATAACTCGCGTCCCTACAATGCACTGCTGATGACGTCACATATTACATCACTCATTACATGGTCAGTGACATCACTGATGACATCACTGATGACATCTCAAATGACATCACTGATGACATCATCCACAGTAGTGGTATATACTTTGCAGCTATACGCGAGTTAGAGTTTCCATAGAAAGAGTGTTTTTAGTTTTGCTAATAACTTTTCCTGCATTTGATCAATCTTCACAAAACTTCCCAAGAAATAAATTCTTCCACCTGAGTTCATTCTGCAAAGTTTTTTTGAGAACTTCCCTGCAGTGTCTGAAAAAAAGAAGAGTTACAAAACACTTTTCCCGAAAGCAATTTTCACAGAAAAAAATTAGATCACAATACAGAGATAATGGCTGAACAAAATTACACTACATTTGGCAGAAAGCTAGATATTTTTTCAGAAAGCATGTTTTTTGTGTTTTGGTGTGATTCTGTTCAACCCAAAAAATGAATTCTGATTGGTCAGATCTGCAGGAGTTTTATTGGACTATGTGATGTAATTGGCGGACGCTACATGAAGAAAAATGTTGCAGCATCCATTAAAGGACTGGTAGACTCAGTCCCAGTGTCCTGAAAACTTTTATGTAAAGATATATGGGGAGGAGGAGTAGGGATACCCTTCCTGCCTAGCTTTTGCGAAGGGATTCCCAGGGCTGGAAAAAAAAAATTGAGTTTCATCACTGTCCTGTGGGACTCCCACAGGACCCCCATGAGACTCCCAGAGGACCCCCGTGGGACCTAGCAGAGTCCCATGGTGGAGCCGTGGGAGTTTTACTGGACAAAACAAAATATAATAGAAGAAAGTGTGGAATGAGTTTCTGGTTCCAGTTGGCTAGTCATGGGGTTGCTGGCTGCTTCTGGGAGGTAGGGTGCCGGGCCACGCCGCACACCAGGCCCTGCGACCAACGCCCTCCATGTACACACATGGCCTTGCGTAGCGAAAAATGAGCTGCAAGCATATCGTAATAGTATATTTATTTATGTAGAAAAAACAATGATTAAAGTTGAGTCATACGTGAGAAAGGTAGTAAGATTTTAGGTTGTTAAAAAATTCTGAAATGCTACCACTTAAAAAAACAAACACTGAAATTCACCAGTTATATGTAACTGACATAAGTATGATTTGCACTACTGTGATACACTGCTTAGGAACTCACATAAACCATCACAAATGACAACTGAATTCTATGGGGGTGCAAGTTATACTTCTGTGCAACAGGTACATTTCAGGTTTTTGGGAGGGAGGTTTAATGATAGTGCTTTTTCACAGAATTTCTATTTCTTAGGGTTTTTTTTAACATAAGTAAAAATGTTACTACCGCCTTCATGAACAATGCTGCTTTAACCTTTGGTTTTCCAGTGGATGGATGGAAGGACGTACGGACAGACAGACAGAGAGACAGACAGACAGACAGAGAGACAGAGAGACAGACAGACAGACAGAGAGACAGACAGACAGACAGAGAGACAGACAGACAGACAGACAGACAGACAGACAGACAGACAGACAGACAGACAGACAGAGAGAGAGACAGACAGACAGACAGAGAGACAGACAGACAGACAGACAGACAGACAGACAGACAGACAGACAGACAGACAGACAGATAGATAGATAGACAGATAGATAGACAGACAGACAGACAGACAGACAGACAGACAGACAGACAGACAGACAGATAGATAGATAGATAGATAGATAGATAGATAGATAGATAGATAGATAGATAGATAGATAGATAGATAGATAGATAGATAGATAGATAGATAGATAGATAGATAGATAGATAGATAGATAGATAGATAGATAGATAGATAGATAGATAGATAGATAGACCTTGACTGTAAAAATAAATTTGAAAAATGTGGCTCAAACACGTTATTTAGAACAATTGTTCTAATAAACACACATTCTCACATTTATTACTAATGTTCAAATGTCAAACTTTCTAAATATATTTATATATGTGCTCATTGCAATAATTTTTAATCTTACTACTTTGCTATTTCAGAGTCTCGACTCTCTCAACATTATTCACATCAAATCTGTCTTTATGTGTTTCTTGCTCCGTGCAGCCTTGTTAATGTGGGTTTCAATAAAGCGTCAGCTGTTAATCACATTATTGCTTCATTTAGAGATTCAGGAAATGACCTAAAATCTACCGGGATAGCAATACAATTATGTCGAAGGCGATGGTTTTATGAAATCTAATGAAAACGACCTGTGGCTTGGGATGTCATGCTGTGTATCAGTACAATTACCTTTTGCTCCCTTGCGTCACTTGAATGTCTCTCCATTGATGCCTTTATAAAAATGGTGTAGTGGAATCTATTACACTAGAGGGACACAGCGTCTCTAGGAGAAAATCTTGTCTCTGCCGTAAAGGGCATACGTTTCTTATGGTTATCATTCCAACGAATAACGTCACTTTTGTTTATCATCGACCTCAGGTAAGTGCGAAGGAACAAGTAATGTTGTACCACATTATTTCTTGATGGCATGTGAAAGATGGCGGGGAGGCATGAGGCTGAAAAAAATCAGGAATATACTTTGTTCGTATCATCTCTTGATAGAAGTAGAATTTTAGACTTTTGGGGGATTCACAAAAATCCTCAGAGGTGCTCTTCCTGTAAAGTTGCAGCAAGTAACCAGAAGTGCATATGCTGATAAATATTTCCCTAGGTGGATTTTCCACTATATGCAAAATCTGTGTGACTAGGTCGGCCAAAATGTACATTTCCATATGGAACTTTAATTACATTTTGTTCTTTCTAAGAGAAAATAATTTTCTTTAGGTGAAATCCATTTACCTAGTGCATATTCTGTGAACGTTTTCATAAACTGTTTCATATCAAGTGAATGGCATAAAGGTACTGCTAGCAACTTTTTTAACACATAGGGGGATATTCACAAGGATCTATCTCCGACTTAACTGCACTTTAGCTCAGCCAAAGTCGTGAAAAATGTACCTCCCCATTCACAAGCCGGTGCAAACAGCCGACAGCCCCACTTTTCCCGCGTTAGCATCCGCAACAAACATCGCCACGGATGACCCCGGCAACTATCGCTATAGATGCAGAGTAGGAGTTTCCGAGCAAAAAGCAGCGACATCACTCTGCAACATTCTCAACGTCCAGACAGATCTGCGATAGGAACACAAAACAGGCGATAAGGTGCATTAGCAGCAGGAAATTAACACCTGCTCAGACCTGGTGCAAATTCAGACCACAACCTGCACCAGACAAGGGAGCACAGCCCATAGCCACACATGAAGAACAACAGCCCCTGAGCAACTGAACATGCAGCACGGACACCCAAGAGGGCCACAACATCCCCTGACACCACCCCCAGGCCCCCAACCCCACACAAAGAACTGCACACCAACACCACGAATCCCAAAACAAATATTTTGCCTGATGTCTCACAAGCAGGAAAATCAACATACATGCGTGGCCAGAAAATGGAGAATCAGTCATACAGCAATGCAATCACCAACACAAAACAACATTCAAACGAAAGCCAAAACAGCCATTCAGATGAGTCCTAGCGGGTCCTCACTGTACAATCTGCAGGACACAGCCTGGAAGACAAAATCCAAGAAAAGAAGGTGTGTCATGCACCCAACAAAGGAAAGAGAGGGAGAGAGGGAGGGAGAGAGACGGAGTGAGATTGCACAAGCAGCGCAAGGCCTCTCGGGCACCTGGCTCCACATGCCAACATGTGTGTGTGTATCACCATCCGTACACCATGAGCCCAAGGCCTTCTCCCAATCCCAGAGCCAAAGCCACATCGCATTCCGAATACGCAAGTAGCGGTCAGACAAACATCAGGGATGAAAGCTCCATTGTTCCAATGCAGAAGGCGGGAGGACACCTGTACCTCCGACCTTGGTCCAGAACGCGGCTGGAACACCCTGAGAGAGATGCCATGGCAGATGGGGACAACTCCCACGCCATGCATTGCGCCAATGAACTATCTGGCTTATCCACACCCCACACACAGAAGCCCCTTCCTGAGGTACCCCAGCATGGGATGCCCTTGACACTCACGAAAACAGCAACCCATTCTCCCCAACGTTGCACACACATTCAAATCATTGCTCAGAGCTGTGGCATAACCTCCTCACAACTGCCACAGTCCAGAAGAGTGCCGGTTCCATGAGATGCACCAACGCAATGGCAGGCCATCCCGGGCACATGCACAACCCCCGTCTCGTGGAACAGTACCATGCACGTATGCTGCATTTTTTGGGCGCACTGCCACTGGCAGTGCTGTGGATCAGTTAGACATGGCTTGGCAGTTCGGGCTGGACTGTTCCCATGAGGCACAGGATCAGACTGATTTGCATATGGCCATGTCTGAACTGGGGTGGCAGAGTGGGCTAAAGAACGATGATGGATTAAACCCAGATCAGTTGACTGGGGGTGAGTGCTTGCAATGTTCAACACTCCATCCATCATTTCCTTTGGTTTTGCTTTGTTCGCCATAAGTTGGCAGGGTATGCTCAGACGTGAGTCCCTTGCTCACTTTGCCACTGGATTCAAGCAAGCCTGGCTGAAGAGGGCTGAAATGGCAGAAACCGGTCCTAGGGAGCTTGTTTCCGGTCCAGGGAAGACATGGCTTGGCAGTTCGGGCTGGACTGTTCCCATGAGGCACAGGGTCAAACTGATTTGCATATGGCCATGTCTGAACTGGGGTGGCAGAGTGGGCTAAAGAACGGTGATGGAATAAACCCAGATCAGTTGACTGGGGGTGAGTGCTTGCAATGTTCAACACTCCGTCCATCATTTCCTTTGGTTTTGCTTTGTTCGCCATAAGTTGGCAGGGTATGCTCAGACGTGAGTCCCTTGCTCACTTTGCCACTGGATTCAAGCAAGCCTGGCTGAAGACGGCTGAAATGCCAGAAACCGGTCCTAGGAAGCTTGTTTCAGGTCCAGAGAAGACATGGCTTGGCAGTTCGGGCTGGACTGTTCCCATGAGGCACAGGGTCAGACTGATTTGCATATGGCCATGTCTGAACTGGGGTGGCAGAGTGGGCTAAAGAACGGTGATGGATTAAACCCAGATCAGTTGACTGGGGGTGAGTGCTTGCAATGTTCAACACTCCGTCCATCATTTCCTTTGCTTTTGCTTTGTTCGCCATAAGTTGGCAGGGTATGCTCAGACGTGAGTCCCTTGCTCACTTTGCCACTGGATTCAAGCAAGCCTTGCTGAAGACGGCTGAAATGCCAGAAACCGGTCCTAGGAAGCTTGTTTCTGGTCCAGGGAAGACATGGCTTGGCAGTTCGGGCTGGACTGTTCCCATGAGGCACAGGGTCAGACTGATTTGCATATGGCCATGTCTGAACTGGGGTGGCAGAGTGGGCTAAAGAACGGTGATGGATTAAACCCAGATCAGTTGACTGGGGGTGAGTGCTTGCAATGTTCAACACTCCGTCCATCATTTCCTTTGGTTTTGCTTTGTTCGCCATAAGTTGGCAGGGTATGCTCAGACGTGAGTCCCTTGCTCACTTGGCCACTGGATTCAAGCAAGCCTGGCTGAAGACGGCTGAAATGCCAGAAACCGGTCCTAGGAAGCTTGTTTCCGGTCCAGAGAAGACATGGCTTGGCAGTTCGGGCTGGACTGTTCCCATGAGGCACAGGGTCAGACTGATTTGCATATGGCCATGTCTGAACTGGGGTGGCAGAGTGGGCTAAAGAACGGTGATGGATTAAACCCAGATCAGTTGACTGGGGGTGAGTGCTTGCAATGTTCAACACTCCGTCCATCATTTCCTTTGGTTTTGCTTTGTTCGCCATAAGTTGGCAGGGTATGCTCAGACGTGAGTCCCTTGCTCACTTTGCCACTGGATTCAAGCAAGCCTGGCTGAAGATGGCTGAAATGCCAGAAACCGGTCCTAGGAAGCTTGTTTCCGGTCCAGGGAAGACATGGCTTGGCAGTTCGGGCTGGACTGTTCCCATGAGGCACAGGGTCAGACTGATTTGCATATGGCCATGTCTGAACTGGGGTGGCAGAGTGGGCTAAAGAACGGTGATGGATTAAACCCAGATCAGTTGACTGGGGGTGAGTGCTTGCAATGTTCAACACTCCGTCCATCATTTCCTTTGGTTTTGCTTTGTTCGCCATAAGTTGGCAGGGTATGCTCAGACGTGAGTCCCTTGCTCACTTTGCCACTGGATTCAAGCAAGCCTGGCTGAAGACGGCTGAAATGCCAGAAACCGGTCCTAGGAAGCTTGTTTCCGGTCCAGGGAAGACATGGCTTGGCAGTTCGGGCTGGACTGTTCCCATGAGGCACAGGGTCAGACTGATTTGCATATGGCCATGTCTGAACTGGGGTGGCAGACTGGGCTAAAGAATGGTGATGGATTAAACCCAGATCAGTTGACTGGGGTGAGTGCTTGCAATGTTCAACACTCCGTCCATCATTTCCTTTGGTTTTGCGTGGATCAGTTACCGGCTGAGCTTCCGCCTGGCCTACGTCACCAGCCCTGGTTCCACTGCTGAACATGCACTTTTGAGTGTCCCATTGATGTCTGCCTATCCAACACAACCATAGATGAATTGGATTATGACATGTGTCTGCCCCCCTGTTGGAACAAGAACAGGAGTGTAACCGAGACAGCCGTGCATGGGATGCCTTGACATACTGTGTATGTATTGGCAGTTGCGCATGGGACATTGCACAATTCCTTGTGTGCAGTGACCACATTGAGGCGCTCCCCTATTGGGCTGTGTTGGGGATTGGTGAAACGACGTGGGCTGAGCACACCTGCCTGGACCAGTTAATGGATTGGCTCACCCTGGTGTTCCTTTACCACGACAACAACGTACTATTGGAACACATTGAACATGAAGCTGCAGCCACATTGGATTGTCACCCACAGCACAGGTCCCAACAACTTGTTACATCATGGGGAATGCTCACATATCCCACCACAACAGAGGATATGTCTGCCTTTGTCAGGACTCTGGATGCATGTGCATGGAACTACGAGTGTGTACACACACATGTGCAAGGTGATGCAGGTCCATGGTCGGAGCAACAGAGCGTCGTTTGGCAATGTTACCAATTTGGACATACATGGCACTGTAGCACGACATGTGAACCTGCCAGACCCTTTCACCTAATCACTGTCAGCAGAGCAGACAATCCGCGCACTCCGGTGGCAGAGCATTATGCAGATCCCATGGCCAGTGAGTCGTGCCCCTCACAGGGGGAAATGGGCAGACGTCAAACAACACATGACTCGTCCAGCAAGGCAAGGTGTACTGAGACCGTTGCCATCCGTGATGATTGTTGTCCATTTTTGACTCATCATTTTCGGAACCTCGACATGTTCCCATGCTGCGTGTAAGTGTCTTAAGCATGTCCCTGCCTGTTGTGGCCGTAGCCTCCTCCTTACTGACACGCACATGACAATAAAGTGTATGCCACTCCACTGGTGTCTAACTGTGATGTGTGTTGATGAGATTGTCCACTTGTGTGCCACAATGAGCATCGTCCCTACACAGGGAGGAACTGACTGACGCATGTGCAAAGGGGGTGGCTCCCTTTTGCAAGCTCCACCTCTGTGAGCCCGACATTGTTTTGGGATAGTTGCTGCCCGACCTGTGGATTTACGTGACTTCAGCAATGTGAGTATGGTGTCCAACCTCTGACCATGTGGAGCAATGTCATATATCATAACAAAATGTGTCCACACAGATGTGTGTGAGTAGGTATGTGACGTGAAGTTCTCTTGTCACATGTGATGTAGGACACCACTCCTGCCGTGCTAACGATTCGGTCATTCCTACACACAGCCCTACTGAATACATGGACATGTGCCTACGTTGGGGGGGTTGTGAGATTGTTGATGTGCAATGGGGACACAGCTAGTACTCACCTTCACAGTCATCCATTTGGCCATGTGTCTCAGGGATACACATGCTCATAGATGTCAGATACCAGGGTGTACCTTCATGTGCACTCATTGTCCCTGCATCCAGCCATACTTCCATACGTCAGTGAACATAGTCATGACACATCTGTGTGATTTAGAATGTTTTATTCAGATTCTGGTGATTGACAGAGCTGGAGCTGTACATGGCCATCCAAGCCCAAATTACATGGGAGCCCAGTGGTGGGCCAACCAAAGTCCTTTAAGGATTGAAAGTGAATAGGAAGAGGGGGAGTGTAGTCCGCAGCAGGATTGCTGTGTAATTGTCCAGCAGTGAAGATATGGCAGTCTGTGTCCAGGTCTGGGTGAATGTTGCAGAGTGTTCCGGGGGTCAGTGGGAGGTATTGTCCCATGGCATGATGCATAGGGCACAACCAGGCAGGGACAGGCCATTTGGCAGTGATGGATGCTACTGCCTACTTCCTCACACAGTAATTACATCCCCATCTTACTCCCCTGATATGGGTTCCATGTCTGGTGTGTCTGGTGTGTGTGGCAGGGTGATGGCTGCATCACTGTGTGCTACTGACAGATCAGACTGCGAAGGTGATGGGCAGCATCACTGTGTGCCACTGACACATCAGGGGTCAGAGATGTGTGTGTCGATTTTACCGCTTCAGTCATCTGGGACAGGCTCAGTGGCAGCAATGGCAAGATGATGAACAGCAGGGCATTGAAGTTCCCAGCTACTACTCGCTGGTGTCCAGCCATGGCAGCCATGCTTCCAGCCAACATCTGCTCCATGGTCTCCATTGACCCCCGCATCTGTGCCAACTCTGTGCTGTCACCGCTGGTGCCTGTCTGACCAGACAGTAGTTGCATTCGATAAATGGCCCCAGCGAGGTCAGCCAAGGTCTGTGGTGGAGCATGGTGCATACAGGGGCTGTCCGATAGGGACTGTACGTGGTCCCTGATGGGACTCAGACACCTACGTATGGCATCGAGTTTGGCTGCCACGAGCTCAAAACCCACCCGCAGCTGTTCAGCCAACTCCACCTGGCAAGCCCATACACGATGTTGGAACTCCATGTATTTGTCGGGGAGTCCTGGGAGACAGTCTTGGTGGTGTGTGCTGCCTGCTGTGGGGTCTGTGCAGGTGGTGGAGTCACCTCAGGGCAGCTGGCCTGCCCTGCTCCTGGGGATGGGGTGTGGAGACTGTCCATTATTAGTTGGAGGGTGTCTTGACATATGTGCAGGTTGTCCTCTTATCATCAATGATGGGAAGTGTGGTGTGCTCTGCAGGAGGTGTTATTTGTCCCTCTGCAATGTAAAGGGGAGATGCAGGTTAACAGAGTTACACATGTAGGTTGAAGATTTGCAGATGTTTACATTCAGACTAAATGCCAATTTACATTGTGACTGATTTGGTGGAGCTGGCTATTTGATGGCTGTGAGTGTGTTTTTCGACTACATGACGGATGTGTGGTAGTACTCGTACATTACAAAACTGTGTGGGTTGGACAAGCCAGTCCCTGGGATGTGTGCACCGTAACTTGAAACAACGTGTTTCTTAACGCAATGTCATTAATTAATCCAAAAGATACTCCAAAATTTGTGCGTTTCACATTAATCCATGAATGTATTCATTAATCAATTAATTCATTCTTGGTTTCATCATAATTAGGCTTTCCTGTTTTCAGTTTCTATATTTGGTAAATTTTGGTGGGGTTTTTACAGTTTTTCAATACTTAAAAAAAACAGTGGTTATCAGTGATTACACATTTTCACGCCATTAAAAACAACAGAAACTGTATTTTTCTGGTGTTTATGGAATTTTTATTTATTTTTAATAATTGCTTGCTTTCTGCACTGATAGTGCATGTGTACAGATAGCGTGTGCACAGGGTATATGAGGTCCAAATACATTTTTACAAATAAAACATATTGTAGTGCACCATAGAATACTTCATAGCACTTTTTCATATACATAGCTGAATTACTGCAAATACAAACAATATCACTGCAATCTTTATTGAAGTTGGTAGAAACCTATTTCAGCAGCATTTCATGTGACACTGTGTTCCATGTTTACCAAACTTCTGGTGTCATGTTTTCACCACTATCTCAGATGCTTGGTGACAACATTCTTTTCACATATACCAGTCACTACACCTTGCATTCAATGTTTAAATCCTGGGTTGTTTGGCAATTCACTTACAATCAATACTGACTCGCTAGAAAAGGGGACTGATGTATCAAAGGATTTCACCCTTTCTCTGTCTGTGGGTGAATGTGATTGTACAAATTGGGAAAGATTCTTATGAAACCCGCCCTTTTACCTATCAGTTAAATCAAATGTAGCCAAAATACCATATATGATTTTGATATTTTCTGATTCTCTACAGTTTATAAAATAACTAAATAAGACCTAAAACATGCTTCTAACGAGTGCATCTTTGGACCAAAGACCATAAAACTGAAAAGAGCAGAAGGAAGAAGAGACAATGTTTTAGTGCATCCTTAAACAACAAAACTCAAGCAGAATAATGCCAGCCCAGTCGTTCTCGCTGCTGCCTTGTATAACAAAGTTACATTGTATTGGCCCCTTCAGGGAGAAATAAAAATGACTCTTTCACTCATCTTTTCCTTTCTTTGAGCGGCACTTAGTTTGTGCTTGCGAAGGTGTTTTTTCAGTGTTTATAATTTTACACCAGTGATGGCTATTTTCCTTACGGTGGGGTTTTATCAGTTATTATAGGTTTAAACCTAAAACCACAAGCTTTATGTAAACCCAATGCATTTCGGGTTGCATATTGACCCTTCTTCAGGGGTCTAAAAGAAAAATACAAGAAAAAACAGATCAAAATGCTACTCAATTGCCAAGAATTCCATTTCATGTTAATTAGGCTATAAATAACTATACTTAAAAATTCACAACGCTCATACAGAAAAGACAAAAAATATCTTAGAAATATTCTCTCTTGGTAAAAACAGTTTAGGTCACCCTTCCTAGTTGTTTGATATACGTAATATAAAGCAGGACATTTCAACTCACTCAGTACCATAACCGCTACTAACCACCGCTGTTGAGTGTTACCCTACAGTTTCTACCATCTATCATCTCTGTACTTACTTATAAAGCGTGTGAACAAGCGCTAGAAAAATTCAGCGTGGAGATGTTCCTGTTTTCGCCATTGAACACCGCACCGTGGCCCCAGTTGCTTTTAGTTCCTCATTCTAGGCTTCCGCCCCTCTCACGTGATGCGCCTGACCAATGCCCTAATTATCTGATCTCCCTCTGCATGTGATGCGCTTTGTAGCCGAGCTCGGTCTTATCGCTATCATGGTGTTGATATTAAAGTAACAGCTTAATGTACTGTGTTTCTAACTGTGTCCCATATACCTGCTGAGTATACTGTTTGGTAATATAAGTAGTGTGGATCGAAACAAGTCCGTTCTATATTTCCTCATGAGAAACTAACGCCCCACTCACGTGACGCGGCTAACCAATGCCTCCATATGCGTTACTCCCTTTGCACGTGATGCGCTCGAGTTACGAGTTCCGTACCATCACTATCGTTATATGCCAACTAACATGGCAACGTTACGTTATCCGTATCTGACAGTAATACATATGGTGAGCTCAAGTGTTAATCCTGCAGTATTGTACGAAAGGCTAACAAGACAGAAAACAATTATTTATCTTGCTCTAAAAAAAGGATGCAAATAAATTATATATCTTTATGTATATATATGGAGCCTATTAACAAACTGCATTTTGTAGCACTGGTTGTAGGACTACAATTGTACTTCAAAAGTACTACAAAATGCTATTCTCAAACCTACATGTGGAGTTTCTACCTTTCCTATCTTGTTTTGCAGAGATTGCGACCCCACTGCATTGTCTTGGCATACATAGATATATGTTTTAGTAATAAATGGGAGGAAAAGATAGGAGTGGGTAGAAAACTGGAATTACTTACTACGAAAGAAGAAGGGATTAACGAGGTGTTAAAAGGGGTATACGAAAAGAACGTCGACACACCCACAAAGGAGTAAGCTCATAGATGTTCACAATTTGCCCTTCTAAAGTTGCTACAGCCAAAAAGGATGAAAAAGGAAATCAAAACAGTAGTGAATTACTAGCTCAGAGCGGTGGTTAGTTCAGCATCACACATCACCAACCACTGGTACTGAAACACACTAACATAGAAAATAGAAAATAAAGAAGGTAGGGACTGACATTTAAATCCCATCTTTCCATCACAGTCCTTCTGCAGAGACATAGCTTAACCTTGCTTTTCAGGCAGACGTACAACAGTAAAACTAGATGACAATGAGGTTAGCATAAGTGTTGACAATTAAATATTAAACACTCATGATGGCAAACTTTTGATGCTAAAATTAGGCATTTAGGGATCCTTGAAAATGCACTTGATAATATATTGCCCAAATATATTTTTACTCTTGCATTTATTCTGCTTGAAATAAAGCCTATGGAATAAAGTAAAAAAAACAATGGATTTAACACAGATCTGTGACTTGGGGTGAATATTTGATTTGTTCAGCATTCCGTCCATCATCTGTTCTTTTTGCATTTTTTTGCCCTAAGTGGGAAGGGTATGCCGAGACATGGGTCCCTTGTTTTCTATGCCTCCGGATTCACACTAGCCTGGCTGTTGAGGGGTGATATCCTGAAACAGGTCCCAGAATTCTTGTTTCGGGTCTAGGGAGGACCTGGCTTGGCAGTTTACGCTGGGCTGTTCCCATGGGGAGTAGGGTAAAGACCAATTTGCATATGGCTGGGTCCAAATTAGAATGGCATGGCCAGCTAAAAATTATTGATTCAACTCAGATCTGTGACTTAGGCTGAATGTTTGAATTGTTCAGCATTTAATCCATCATCTGTTCTTTTTGCGTTTGTTGCCCTAAGTGGGAAGGGTATGCCCAGACGTGGGTCCCGTGCCTGCTATGCCACCAGATTCAAGCCCGCCTGGCTGCTGAGGGGTGATACCCTTAAACCAGTCCCTTGTTTCTGGTCAATGGAGAACCTGGCTTGGCAGTTCAGAGCGGACCGTTCCCATGGTGAGCAGGGTCAAACTGATTTGCATATTGCTGAGTCCAAACTGGAATAGCGTGGCGAACAAAAAAAGAAGGGTTTAACCCAGATCTGTGACGAGGGGAATGTTTGAATTGTTCAGCATTTCGTCCATCATCTGTTCTTTTGCCATTTGTTGCCCAAAGTGGGAAGGGTATGCCCATATGTGAGTCCCGTGCTCACTAAGCCGCCAGAATCAAGCTAGCGTTGCTGATGAGGGGTGATAGTCCGCAACTGCCCCAGGGTGTTTGTTTCTGGTCTAGGGAGGACCTGGCTTTGCAGTTCAGGTTGGACTGGTACAATGGGGAGTAGGGTCAAGACTGATTTGAATATGGTTGGGCCCAACTGGAGTGGAATGACGAGCAAAAAAGCAAGGGATTTAACTCAGATCTGTGACTAAGTGTGAATGCTTGATTTGTTCAGCATTCGTCCATTATCTGTTTTTTTTTGCATTTGTCTTAAGTGAAGAGCATTTGCCTAGTCAGGCTTAGCATTGACCACTGTGCCCATTCTAATCACACATAATTGTGGGGGGGGGGGAGTATTAATTCTTCCTGGGTAGTCTGATTGGACTTTTCACAGAAAAAAGAAACATGAGATAAAAGAGATACTGTGAAATTAGCCACTAGGCTGCTGAGACTTTTCCCGTCCCAATGTTTCGCCCTTTTTTCATGTTTGGGACAATATGCGCTTAAGTCTTCAGAACTTTTTTCCACAAAAAATAGACAGGGTTTGTGGATTCTTCTGGAGGGTACAGAGAAAATAGATAAACTATTGCAAGTTTATAGGGCTTTGTTTGAAAAATGGTAAACACAGTGTTCTTCATAATAGCATATTCTAAAGATGGCATCAGCAAAGCGTTTGCTGTGCAAAGATCACCAGGTTCCCAGCCTCCAGGAACAAACAGAGTTGTAGTATGCATTTTAGTAACTGGTAGTACGTTTTTCCTATTTTTGTGGCTTCAAAGTGCTTGCAGTTTGTTGTGGAAAACAGGTATGAAAGCCATTGGTGAACCTGGAAAGCTGCGAATTTCTGAATTTTAGACAACATTTTAAATTTAGCAAGAGGTTATTTCTGTAGATCACTCCTTGGTCCACTGAAAGAAACGAATTGTTTAAGTAAAAAATATAAGGTTTAATTACCATCTTGGAGGTCAGGGGTACAACGCCAGAAACATGCCAAATATCCCGTTCATCAAATTACAATTCCATTATATACTATGGAACTTGTAATATGGCAAACGGGATCTCTGTCATGTTTGTGATTATCCTATTAGCCAATATTGTAATCAGGCCCATTGTAAAAAATGAAGAAAAATAGGAAAACTCACATTGATATCATCTGTAATTTTTTGCACTAATGGTCGATTTACAAAAGTAATACACTATTGCATCCATCGGCCACTTCTTGTTGCAGGGATATATTGGTTGTTGGTTGTCCTCAACACTATACACGGAGTCAATAATTCAGCTGAAGCCTATTTAAAATCCATTTTTGTGTACCTACTACACCTTAATTCATATGATAAAATCGAATGAATTAAAATGGATATGAAGGAAACCTATTTCTAAAATGATGCCTAGAATACTGTGTTTAGAAATAGTGGTGATTTGTGCAATTCTGAAATTGGGGTTACCCATACTCTCATGTGATTCAGAGGGCATTTTGCAAAATGTATTCTTTCTATTATATTGTAAAATGCAGGGAAATTAAATGGAAAATAAGAAATGTTATACCATTCTGTGTTCTATGCTTCTGCTAAACATGCTATCCTACTTTCGTGGCTTAGCCTAGAGCTCATGGCAAGGAAGGCTCCAAATTGCAACTTTGAGACATCAACTTTAACTATCAAATCAACCAATGTTGGTGATGTGGATAGTAGTATTTGAGCCCAGGCTTGTCGCCAACCAGTAAAACCTACCGAACCTAGACACTACTAATATTATAAAAAGTAGGAGTCTAAGGCAGCGTGTCCTGTATGAATCAGCTTAATTTTCATACCCAGAATTAAATGCAAACCACAAAATGTGGCACGAAAACTAAAATTTCTGAGAGAGAAAGTTCTGGAATCAGTTTGGATCCTCAACATTCCTCCCATCCAGCATTTACACTCATTGCCAGATAAAAATGGTATCCTCGTGTGTGGCTGGACCTGGCACCTATAACACAATAGGCCCCAAAACACTATGTTGTGGAATTTCTTCCCCTCAAAATCAACCCATTTCGGTGATGTTAGTGTCAGCCATATATGGGCATGGGATCGACTATCACCCGGGGAAACCTACTATAGCTAGACATTTCTGAAAAATGGACACCCAGAAAAACCCAGGGTGGTGTGACTTGATGGAACCCATTACATTTCTTGCCAAGGCATTTGTGCAAACCTCAAAACCGTACCCCACTTTTGTGGCTGGGCCTAGCTGCCATCACAGTAATGGATAAAGCCTGGAGCAGTGCCAAGATCATTACAATTTGTATGGTCACAGTATTCATCCATTCCAGTAGCAGGCTCTAGCCCCAGCCACACATTCTACACCTCCCTGAATTTGCCTGGGTCTCTAGGTTTCAATTAATGCCCAGGGTTTATATGGTTGCCCGGTTGCCTTCTGACCCAGAGGCCAAACAGTGCAGCTATTCACCAAGGCAAGTCAGAGGAAATTGTTATACCCCTTATTGTCCGGCCCATATGTAAAAGAAAATCTAAATTTCTACTCACTTGCCATTGTGATGGGGGTGCTCTAGATCCTGTGGGGATGGCTATGTTGGGACTTTAGGAATGAGGGCATTTCTGGATGTCATTTTCATTAAGGACTCGCCCCCTACCCCACTAATTAAAAAAAAATCCATGGCCCCTCCAAGGGCAGCTTGGGCCTAAATTCCTCAAGCTACTTTTCAGAGGGTAATAGATTGTAGGACCTAATATAGGGTGGGGTGGCACGGCCCAATACCTAATTGGCCCACCCCCTTCTTTTTTTTACCATTTTTATTTGGTGCCCAGTGGGCTTTCTACCCTGCTGAGGAGACAGATTGTAAACCCCCAGTCTTTCTTCTGAGGAACAGAATGACTGAATTGCTCCTTTTCATTTGGGGCATGATTTGGAGGCCAGGGTGGGTTATGCCCACCCCCTCATTTTTTATTCTAATTCTCTGTAATTAATTCGACCTTCTGGCACCCAGGGGGATAGTTTGGAGGGAAGCACTACCTAACTGCCCCTTGGGATCAGAAACATTATATTGCCCCTTTCGGGGTAGGGTAATGGCCCAATGTTTTTTTTCTATTTAAGTGTGGTGTGCACTGGAATTTCTGCCCAAGAGGGACACACATTGGGGTAAAATACCCCAATCTGCTGCCTGGGAGGCAAAAAGACAGTATTGCCTCTTTTAGGGTGGAGCATGACGCAATGCTATGAGGACCTGTCCACACTCATTTTTTTTTCATGATAACTCCTTGGTGGCTAGTGGGCTTTTTCCCCACCCAGAGGGTGCAGATTGGGAGTAAACTACCACTATCTGCCCCCCATATCGATCAAAAACAGCTGTGCCATGGTTAGGGGGTAAGCACTAGTCCATGCCCAGGGGATAGCGTCCCTCAAAAGATATCTCTGGTGTCTAGTGGGATCATCCCTTCTTGGATATCATGGTCCCAGGGCACAGTTATGTGTCCGAGCATGGATCAAAGTGAAAGTAGACCGACTAATGGCACAGACTGATTTCACTTTCGTTTATAGTGGTGCCAAAAAAGGGACACGAGGAAAGCCGTTCCATTATGGTCCACTTTCTTTTTTTTAAAGAAAATGTTTTTGGTGCTTGCATTAGAAACATTTTCTTCTTGAATGTGGTGAACGACCAGTTGATGTCCACCGCATTACAAAGATAATACAATAAGCATTAGCTGTTCATCCACAGCATTCAAATGGTTAAGGTCTTTATAATAATACAGGTAAAATCATTACTTTACTCTAGAAATGCAATGATTGGGTTCTAAAGTTTGTGTCTGCAAAATAGCAGAAGTGAAATATTAACAAGATTTTCTAGTCCACCAGTAATAATTTTCTATTAGGTGTTTATGTTTATTTTTACTACATTTAAATATATTTTGAAAAAAGAAAACAGTGGCCCAAATTGTTATTTTGTTAAACTCTCCAAAGCATGGACGATTCTAATAAATTCTCTAGGTATCACTTGCATGAGACCACTTATATTTTGCATCAAAAACAAGAACATTCTATCTTGTTGAAAATATCTCTGCTTATGGTCCACTTTCAATGGAAAAAATCTCCATCTAACATTAGTAACTATGGAAACATCAAGAAATACTAATATTCCCTTCATTAAAACATAACATTTCACCTTTTCTTTGCAAGCTATAAAATCTGCACTAAACTTGTGGCAAAAAATGTAAAACTAATTAAAAGAATATTGCTGTCTCTGTCCAGGACATTCTTCATGAGACTAGACAAGGTGTCCTGTGTTGTTCAGTCACTATATTTCAAAACATTGAAAATGAACTGGTGTAGAATAATAACATCGCAAATAATTGTAATCAGGAAAACGTCAAATTCATAAATAAAAATGATGGGAAGAGAGGAAGGAAGAATGAAATTACAGAACAAATTGATGGTTATGGAAAATCTATGGAAAATGTGAAAGCAGGTTTGAATGCACCTCTGCGTTGTTCTACACAATGAAGAGAGTAAAGTGCAAGTAAGACAGGTGGATATTGTATTTCATAGTGTAGGAAGCTGGCTCTCTATATAGTGTACTAAATAGAAGTACACTGAGCAAAGAGTCCCGAGGATCCCCAAATGGTATACAGAGGTAAAAGCAAATACATTCTAATGCTCTTTTTGTGGTAGTGTGGGAAAGCAGTTAGGCTTATCAGAGGGTAGTGCTAAGCATTTGTTGTACTCCACAGAGGCAATAAATGAGACACACACTCAAGAATAATTCTTTGACCAATTTATAAAAATAAGATCCATTTTTATAGATTTGGTTAAGACCAAGAACACAGTTCCAAGGTAAGTACTTTCGGAATTACGATTTTGCAAAGTTCGGAAAATATATCACTTTTCTGCACAATTACGCAGCAAAGGAAACAATGGAGAAAAAGCAGAAAAATCAGGCAATGCTTCCACAAAGTTCACCTTCTCGTTTTAGGTTGATGTCAGGATCCAGGTCCAAAGTTCCAGCAGGAAAGGTTTGGAGGTGTCCGGATCGGCCCGAGCAGAGTGCTGAGGGTCTTGCGCAAAGACGAAGGGGGCCACTTGGAAACGGGAAACATCCTTTACCACGCAACCATTACAACGCGGTATGGTTACATCGTGGTTTTAACAACGCAAGTCGTTACACCGACTTGCACTGGAGGGCGCTGTAGGATAAGGAATAGTGTGAATTACTTTCCAACACCTTCCCTACTGTACGTAGACTGGAGTTGGAATAGTAATTCACACTATTCCTATGTCCAGCGCCCTCCAACGCAAGTCGATGTAACGACTTGCATTGTTAAAACCGTGATGTAACATACCGCGTTGTAATGGTACGCGTTGTTACATCATACATCCCTTGAAAACACACTGCGCAGGGGGACTTACAGGTAAGTCAGATTAAACACCTTAAAGGGAGGAGTTCACAAGGGCTTGGGGTCCACAAGAGTGTAGCTGGTTAGTCAGTGTTGGGGCCAAAGGGGCAACTTTGAGAGGTGATCTCCGGACAGGTGTGCCACTCAGGAAGTGGCTCTTGGGTGTCTCGATGTTCTTCAACGGGTGCTTGCTTATGGTGCTTTGGGAGTCCAGAGTGGACTTTTCTTCGCGGTGTTTGCCACTGGTGTCGAGTTCCCTGGATATTGGTATGCTGCAGCTCCAGCAGATCCTGGTGTCTCAAAACTTGATGAAGAGACAGAGCTGACCATCCAGAGATGTTATACTTTTTCAAGCTTGAATAATACATAGAGGTCATCGGGGAGCCGCAAGTTGACGAACCAGACTTCACAGAATGGGTGCCCGATGCTCCCAGGAGTCAAGGGTTGGGGCTGAGGTGTAGCCTGTACTACACATATCCCTTTACCAATCATGCCTGTACCATAAATTTAATTGTAAAAGCATTTGTGGTAAATGCATGCGTGGTAAAGACATGGTCATAGTAAAGACCACGTTGTTAAGGCATGCAAAGTAATTGCATGCGTAGTTCTTTCATTCAACTATCTGTGCAACTGCATTTGATAGTAGTACATACATAAGCAGTTTTTCATTATGTGAGTGAATGTGTAACTCAGTATATCACTCTGACTGGGAACAGAGAGAGGCTCTATGCTTTGGAAACATCTATTTCAGTTGCATTATGGATGGTATCATCTGTGTGGTGCTTGTCATAGGGATATACAAGGGCATGAGTAAGTTCCTAAAACTCAAAAGAACACTTTTCAATCTTTCAAACAGAAGAATAGTATTCCATGGCATACCTACAATATATCTCATAGGACAGTTATGTCTACTAAAACATGCATATAAGACTAGCCAAGCAGCTTTTACATGCTAAGTGAAACTGGCTGTGAGAATGCAGAGAAAGGGTCTGCATGAATAGGCCTGGCCCATTTTCAAATTACTATTTCTCTAGATGGATGAGGAAGTTGAGTCATTACTTGCCTACATATCTGAGTGAGTTTAGGAGTCCCGCTATAGGAGTGCCATGAGGTGTTTAAGTAAATGTGCCAGTATGTGACTCTCTGTTTTAGTACCTCAATGCCTCATTGACCAAAAAAAAATGCAGCACAGCAAAACATTTTGCTGCGCCGAGCTACATCATTTTAAAAGCACATCAATGTGCTGTAGTAAAAACAATATTATGCATCCGTGTGCTTTCCCCTGTGCTGGCGCACAATTGGCTGCCATGCGCCAGTCCAAGCACCCTTGCTTCATGTTGCAAGGGTGCCTGCGTTGCAGGGATGATTATTTTTGTGCGGGAAGGGACACCTTTCTGCACAACAACAATCATTGATGTAATTTTCCTATTTTGATGTGTGCTGGGCCGGCACACTGCATCACTGGTGAGTCATAGAAAATGGAGGTACTGGAGGCGCTTTGGCCTTGTAAATGAGGCCCTCAATGTTTCTATGAAAGTGTATGCAAGTGGCCTAACAAGTACCTCACTGACTCTGTTAGTGAATAGAGTGGTATGTAGGTGTCTGTTTAACTGCCTTTGATACTAGTACATACATAAACAGTTTCTCATTATGTGAGTGAATGTATAACTCCGTCTATCATTCTGACTGGGAACAGAGAGAGACTCTATGCTTAGGCAACATGTATTTCAGTTGCATTATGGATGGTATCCTCTAGCTAGTGCTTTCTATAGGGGTCTGCAAGTGCATGAGAAAGTTCCTAAAACTCAAAAGAACACTTCTCAATCTCGCAAACAGAAATGAGCATAATTTATGGCATACCTACAACATATCTCATTGGATAGTTAGGTCTACTAAAACGTGGATATAAGACTTGTCATTCAGCTTTTTCATGAAAAGTTAAACTGGCTGCGAAATGCAGAGAAAGGCTCTGCACGTGTAGGCCTGACCCATTTTTAAAGGACTATTTCTCCGGATGGATGACAAGGTTGTGTCACTACTTGCCTACACATCTGAGTGAGTGTAGGAGTGTAGCTTTTTTCTCAAAATACAATGTACTTCACATACCTGAAAATTGAGTTTGTTGATCAAATATTCTTTTTTTTCTCTTATCAGATAAATTCAATACTCTCATGAAATGTGAAAACTAAGGATATGAGTGGCACACCACTCTCATACAAAGCAACCATTAATGGCAACCTTTTCATCTTTGCACTTTCTGATAGTGCGGAAGGCAGCAAATAGAAAAATGTCTTTCACTTTTTTATTTTGTAACTCCAATTCTAAATGGTTACTATGCATTAACCCTTTCATACACTCTTATAAAGGAGCCCAGAATTGCAGGGTATATGTGCATGTTGGCTAATTATTTGCGATCGTCGTAGTGAATTCTCAAAAAAAACATGAGTTTAAAAACATATCTTGCTTGGTATTTTTATGACTTTAAGACAACAGTACACTTCGGTAGGAAATTCTCACTAGGAAATGTAATCCATGTTTCACCATAAAGATCTCTAATCTCTAAAATAAAATAGCCAACTCACTCTTTAATACCCTTCCCCCATTACAGTTCATTCTAGAAGGGCTATGCTAGTTACAAAATGAGCTGCAGAGGGTGCGGTATACAGTGCAGAACTAAAAACATATCCAAGTCCGAATTACACTTTTTTTCTTTTTCCCATAGATGATCATAGATCTAGTTACCGATAGTTTCAAAACACCACCTACTTTTATTCACCTTCATAGTCACAGCATCCAATTAAATATGGTTTTTAAACCAACGTTACACCTTCATTTTAAGTGCCTTTGCCATTCAGCTCCAACCTTCACCTGTCTGCTATTGCTGCTTCACTTCAAAATGGTTAGAGTGTGGATTGTTGGCCACAACTATGTCTTTTGGGCTAGAGACGCTGCTAGAAAAGTGGTATTGACAGGCCCCTGGGTTTGGCTAATATGGACATTGCTTGGATTGGCTAGAGAGGGTTGACGGGACATAAATTGCTGGCTTTTGTTAAAAGCACTGTGTATTCCCAACCCCCTGACCTTGTGATTGTGCACTGTGGTTCCAAGGACCTAGGCACACTGACTGGAGTAAGTTTGGAAATAGCAGTGAAGGAGACCTTTACACAATTGACAACAATTTTCCCTCCCACTGTCTTGGTGTACTCTGAAATATGCCAAAATCGGAACTGGAAGAGGTCAAATCAATTCTGTCAACATGTTATCAACTGTTTCTGCATTCCTCCGAGACCATAACATGGGCTCTATCTAGAACAACAACCTGCATTTTGATATGCATGGAATTTACAGAAATGACCGAGTACACTTCACAGAGGAAGGCAACTGGGGGTTTTGCAGCAAACTGAAACTCTGCATTCAGTCTTATCTGTAGCTGTCACATATACTCAATGACAACAAAGGCTCTTTCCAGATCCACCATATTACCCAACATGTTGTTTTTTTTCTTTTAAAATATATTTTTTTCATTTTCTTTATATTCACGGCATTGCAATATTCATGAATAAGCTATGAAAATGCAAACAAAGCAGACATTCAATAGCCACTACCACATTCAAAATTCATAGCTATAAAAAAGGAATTCTGTGCATCACACTAGGTACATCACTAGCTAAATAACTCTAAAAACATGCATCACTCTGTGAGAGAGTCTGTGAGCGTATGTATCGGTTTGAGTGGGTCTGTCAGTGGCTGCATCACAGTCTTAGAAGCTTTGTCAGAGAGTGTGTGAGAGTTTGACTAGGTTTATGACAGTGTGTGTGAGTGCATCTATGAGTGAGTATGTAAATGTCTGAATGGATCTTAGAGTAGATGCAACAGTGTGTGACTGGGTCTGTGAGTGGTTCATGAGTATCTGAGTGCCTCTGTGAGGGGGCTTGTAAGTGTCTGATTAGGTCTGTGAGTGGATGCATGAATGTCTCAGTGGCTCTGTGAGTAGGTGCATGAGTGTCTGAGTGTGTCTGTGAGAGGGCACATGAGTGTCTGAGTGGTTCTGTGAGTGGTTCTATGAGTGGGTGTGTGAGTGGATGCATGAGTGTTTCAGTGAGTCTGTGAGTGGGTGCATGAGTCTCTGGATGAGTGAGCGATTGGGTGCATGAGTATCTGAGTGGGCCAGTGAGTGTGTGCATAAGAATATGAGTGGGTCTGTGAGTAGGTGCATGAGTTTCAGAGTGGGTCAGTGAGTGGGTACACAAGGGTCTGACTGGGTCTGTGAGCAGATGCATGAGTGTCTGAGTTGGTCTGTGAGTGGGTGCATGAGTCTCAGAGTGGGTCTGTGAGTGTGTGTGTATGTGTCTGAGTGGGGCAGTGACTGGGTACACAAGTGTTTGAGTGGTTCTGTGAGTGGCCACATGAGTGTCTGAGTGGGTTATGAGTGGGTGCATGAGTCTCTGAGTGGGTCTGTGAGTGGGTGCATAAGCCTCTAGTGGGTAAGTGAGTGGGTGCATGAGTCTCTGAGTGGGTCTGTGAATGGGAACATAAGAATACAAGTGGGTCTCCGAGTGCCTGAATGAGATTCAGAGTTGATCTGTGAGTGGGTGCATGAGCATCTCAGTGGGTCTGTGAAGGGGTGGGTGAGTCTCAGAATGGATCTGTAACTGGGTAGGTGAATACATAAGTGAGACGGATGGTGGCAAAATAAATATTTTTTTTCAGTGATATTTACAGATTCATTACAATGTTACACAGGGGCCGTGCTGATGGTCATAGCGAATTCAAGAATATTGTGAGTGGATAAATAACCTTTCTTTTGACATATTATACCCAATTAGGGTTCTGCAAACACCCCTATACTCCTTTCATGGAGTCAAGGCGCATGCAGCCTGACCCCTTATGTCTCTTTCTGCCACTTGCTTTCAGCATGGGGGATGGCTGCAAAGGAAATTGGTGGCCCAACTCTCTGCTCAGGTTGTGGCAAGCCAATCATGGCATTCCTGTTGGTGTGAACATTTAGGGAAAAAAAACACAAAATTAACTCAAATTTGACGCAATTGAAGATATCCTTATTTTTTCCCTTAAACTTCTCAACAAAGACTGAATGGATTTGCACCAAATAACAAAAAGCACAATTTGCATACCAAAAAATAGCTTTCTGCCAAATTTGGTGTAATTCGATGTAGCAGTTCGGACTGCAGTCGTGTCAAAAACTCCAATGGGAATTAACATGGGAAAAACACTTTTTTTGACCCCCCCTTTTTCTCAGCACCTGCTTGACTGATCACCGCAAAACTTTCCAAGTGCTACAAGATTCACTGGTGCACTTTTTGGGGAATATTTTGTGAAGTTCAACAACCGGCAAGTCAATAAACTATAACTACCTACTGACGACCGGCAGTAGGTAATATGAATATATATGCATAGATAAATTAATATATATATATTTATATATAAATATATATTTTATATATATATATTTCTTTTTTGTATGTGTGATGCGCAATGCAAACATTTCTTTTTTTGGCTTGCTCATAAGTTCAGCGCTGTTTGATGAATCTTCACCAACCTTTCCAAAAAAGAGTCTCTCATCCAATTCAGTTTCCTCCTGAAATGTTTTGGGGTGATCTGCCAAGCAGGGGCTGAGATAAAGGGGGGGGGGGCAAAATCTGTTTTCCTCATGCAATTTACCACAGGAAAACTAGACACAGTTGCAGCCAAAATGGCTGAATGGTACTACACCAAATTTGGCAGAAAGTTAGCTCTTGGTCTTAATCCGATCAGTAGTTTTTGAGAAATTTTGGTTAAAAATGTATGTATGGATCACATGGCGGAGGATCCACAGAGCTGAGAAATCTAAGAAGATGTGGTTGCTTCTATTTTAGGAGTTAGGAACTCAGTCCAGTGTCCTACAAAATAATAAAAATAACACATAAAGGAGCACAGTAGAGATACTCGATTATTTTTTGAATGGTACTGCATATCCTCCAGGATACGCAGAAGCAGTATACAATGTATGCCCCCGGGATGGGCTAGGGCCTGGTGCCAACATTGTTTTAGGGAGCATTTTGGCCCCTCCCCAATCAGTTTCTAGGCCCCAGGGACTCCATCCCCCAGGGCTGACTTTTTTGTAGGGGGAGGGACTGTGAGGCCCCACTTTCCAGGCCATTTTTAGGTCCCGGGGCCTTCCCTGGGCGGATCTATTTTAGGGGTGGGAGAAAAGGTGTTGGGCCTTCCTGAGCCATCCTAGGGTCTCAGTGTCCCTATCTCCGGGGTTGAAGCTATTTTCATTTAGTAGGGGGCATAAAGGCCCCGGCCCTGAGTCATGTCATGACCCTAGGGACCTCATCCCACAGGATTTGAAGGCAATCCCTGGTTTTGAAGCTATTTTTAATTTAATTAGGTAGGAGACATAGAGGCACCCTCTGCGAGCCATCTCATGGGCCTAGGACCCCATCCCCATGGGCTTGATGGCAACAGTGTCTCATGACACCAACCTATGGGACACTGTTGTTCCCTGCCATGGAGAGTGTGGGCAGGGAACAGAAATGTAATTCCTTGCCTGCACGCTCCCTGGCAGGGAACACAACTGAGCTCTGGCCTGGTGGCAGCACAGAGCAAAAGCTGTTCCCATCCAAGCGAGAGCAAAGTAATATCCGGCTCTCACTGCACTGAACATAGGTGCTGGCTGGGGAAACAGCAGAGGGTTTTGAAGCCTCAGGGCTTGCCTTGTGGCACCCAACAAAATAAAGAAGTGGGTGCCCGAGTGGGTACATGGGCACCCATGGTTAAAGAAATGTTTGGCTCCCATTAGTGTGCTGGCTGGTGCTGCTGGGGGCCTTAGGACTGCTCCCACATCCTCCAATATTAAAAAAATATAAGGGTGACTATGGTGGGTGCCAAGCCAACCACGGTTAACAAAATTGGCTGGCTCCCACCAGAGTGGTGGCTTGGGAATCAGCAGGGATCTGATCCCCCTCTCATTGCCCCAAAGCTAATATAAAGTGTTGGAAACCCAGAAACAAAATTTAACAAAAGAAGAAGAATAAATGAGTGATAAGAGACACTAATCTATTATTCACTGTTCTAGGCAAGGAGCGTTCCAATAGAACCTGTAAGGGCTTTTTAGCTATGAATTGTGATCTTCGTAGCACCACCAAGTTCTTTTCTTTGTTGATGTGGTGAAGGGTTGCAGGGAGCACAGCAGCCCCCCAGAAACACAAAAAACACTGTAGGATATTGAATCCATAACCACAGTAAAGCTTACCATTATTTTTAATGCACTCTGAGATGGAGCTGCATGCTCTTCAGATGGAGTGCAGGAAACTCTTGTGATTGGTTCCATGGCTGTATTTTGTGGCCTCAAAAAAGTTTGAAAAATACTTACAGGTGCTAATGTTTTATTCAATGCTTTATTGAAAATCCTTTGTGTTAATAGCTATTGTTAAACATTGCAATGTGTGAATTTATAAAATATTCATTTGAATATCAGTGTCTTTTTTTTACCAGGAGGAGCTTTCTCATAACTTTGAAAAAGTTGGGGCATAGTTGATGTTTCTACCTCTAAGATAAGATGCTGATTTGCCCAAGAAGGTCACACCCAAAGTGGACAAGAAATTCAGGTTTGTCCCGCTCTTAGTCTAATGTCTTATAAAAGACTGGTTCAGCAGGATTTATGGTGAAGGTGTCTTATCTCATGAAGACCTGCCCAGCAGTGAATTCTAATTTTGCACTAATGGGGGATTTCGAGTTCCATGGAAAACAGTGATAACATTGCTGATACGACCCTGTGGTCGTATCAGCATAATCCACCTACCATTATTAGTATGCCTTAGTCTGGAATTTAACAGAAGTTAAATTCCAGCGTTAAGGCCGATGTAGCGCAATTTTGTTTTATCGCTGCACCTCCTTGTTAATATCGTGAAGCTGCCTTTGCGATATTTTCATGTGTTGTTTTCACAGCCAGGCCTTCTTTGCATCTCATTAGCGATGCGAGGCGAGGCTTTGAAAAAAAGGGCTCTACATCAAAGAAACACGCTCTAGCGTGTCCTTGATGATATTGCGATATAATTATAGCCGCTTATCACCCGAAAACGGACGCTAAAGCGGCGATAATTATATCACCAGCCCTTGCTAATATGCCCCTAAGTCAGAAGATAAAAACTTTCCTCAGAGAGATGACCTGCTTAATGTATCCAACCTTCAATTCTTCATGGACGGTCTGAAATTATGTCTAGGACCAAGTCAAATGTAAACAGTACCTTTTGATGGGTACACTACCTTTTCTTGGTACTTATGTCCTAAACATAAAAAAACATATAGCCCATTTCCCCTAACCTATTTTGATGATCTTGGTTACTATTTGCTTATTGCATTTTTCTACATATTTCTATATTTTTTCTATTGTTTTCTCTATGTTAAAATTGTTGGTACTTCTTAAACATAGCACACATTTCTCTTTGATTCCCTAGCTGCCAAGGGCTGACCAGATTTTCCAGAGCTGGATTTTGACCTAACCAGATTGGGTTTATTGAGTTTGTAGAGGATATTCGCTCCCAAGTTAATAACCTAATTTCCGACAGAGGCTGTTATGATACAAGAATTCCACAATCCTAACACACAGTTGTTTTAACTCCATATCTAATGCCCTTGCATTGATTTCATACTGTTTATACAGACAGGTCAGTTTAGCTTGCAATAAGGACCAAACATAAATATACTGATGGATGTTCAGGACAAATTCCATGGCTCTACTCTCCGAATTTGGGTGACTTCACCTCTCAGGTAGCTGCAAAACAGGTTTATTATATGCCCTACAGAAGTCTGATCCTCAAGCTCCCACTTTTATTCTTTCAGATTCAGCTTTCTGTGAACAAGGTCTTAATTTTAATTAAAACACTGCATTCGAAATGGTTACAAAAACTTTAAGGGAACAAAGAATAAATCAATCAGCTGTGGGAAAAGATAGTCATGGTTTTGAGCAGTCTACATCTTGTGCCTATGCAGTAAACTATGCATGTCAGAGTGAACGAATACATTTTGGAGAAATGCAGCAGCTAATTTAGACACACAGATGGCATTAATTACCTTTAATGTCCTGATAGTAACCAGGTTGCAAACAAAGGTCAACACAGATACTGCTTTAGCAATGCAGGGAGAATACATAGAATCCACCATAACCAAGCATGGTCAATTGAAAACAACCTCTAGGACCTAAGCGCACACCTACCTATTCTTTCAGTGGAATTAAGAACAACGCATTTAAAATTATACATAAAGGCAGTATCTAATTAGAGCAATATATGAAGGGCTAACCATGGCTTACACTGACAATGATGCTACATTAAGACTGTTACTCCAGAGATACTAGTGACCATTTATGATAGATTATACTAAAACCATGAGTTACTGTACTAAGCTTTGTCAATTAATAACATAGTCTTCTTTTGACATAATAAAACCAATCCCTCTCAATATGTCTTTTCAGCCCTTTGGGGTAGTGTGTTTAAATCATATTGACACAAATCCTCCTGTCAAACAATACAAGGATATGTTGGTTGCTATAAATGCTTGTTCCAGTTTAATTTAGGATTGATCACAACACACTGCAACTGCTTGGAATGTAGCAAACGATTTGCTATCTTTAGGAGCAGTGGTCACAGTGTGCACATTTCACTGAGATAAAGGGCTGGCTTTCAATGTAAATGCCTAACCTGAAGTTGTTTTTGTGAACTTCACATCCCTTTCATTGAAAATTGACCAGAATCATTAAGGGCGCAAACAAGACAACAAAGCAAGCTTGACATCACAAGTGCTAAGAACAAGTGTCTCACGGTATAATACTTTATGTTATGACAAAAAGAAATATTCTGAAAGCTGTTCTTCAATACGAAGTCCCATGCTAAATCATTTTTAGCATTTTTTCATAGGTCCCAGATTACCTAGGCAGCATGAGCTCAAGACCTGCAAACACTTGACATAGATATAAAACTATCAAACTTCCCTGGGAGTCGCTGAAAGTGCTGTGTAGACACTGAATCAAGGCAAGAAAATATGTGACAAGCAGCCGTTTTGGACTGTGTACTCCAAGCCCTCTCTTGTAACTGGGGTGAAAGGTGTGCATACAATGATCATGCCATCCCTACAGGATAAATAAAGGAAACTCACCTCCCCAATCTACCGACTGTGTTTGACTTCATCATATGGCCAATTCTCCTCAGTTGGCCCCAACCAAGTTATCACTTTGTCTCCAGCTAAATCTTGTTAATCCTGCTCAAAAATTCATCTCATTGAGCAGTCAGCAATCCAAGAGTCTGCAACTCCCCTTGTCACGTCTGAAGATTCCGCAGAATCTGTTCTACAAGTGTCAGATCCTGTCATTACAATCTCAACACCTCCATATATACAACATTTCAACTCAATAGCATTACCAACTTTAGGAACTGTTTAAAATGTAATTGCTTCCACCTTGGCCATTAGTCTGGGTTGTCCTGTCAGGATCAACTCTCAGTTTTTAGGGTATTACAGTTGCGGTTGTTTTTCAAATCCTGCACAGCAGCTAATTTCCTCATCATAAAACTCCAGCTACAGTCAGCATTGAGTTGCATCTACATTTGCTATTTTACTGTGTTCAAAGAAGCACATCACCTGTGAACTTCAATGTGACTCTAATGAAAGATGGCGTTAATTGGTCTAAAGTCAATTATCAAATCGTGGGACCAAAAGAGACAGTACAGATGTCACACATTTTTGTTTCAACTTGAACAGTCTTGTCTACCCATGACCTTTTGCAAGCCAATGGAATATTGATGTTGTTAAACAAGTGATGTCTGCGTAAAGCGGCTAGGCACCTTTTGAAGTGACGATCCTTATCATCTCTATCAAGGCACAGACAGTTCAAAAGATATGCTTTGGTTTCATAATTTGGAGAATGTTTGATATCATCTGTGCATGCTTAACATCACTGTGTGGCAGACTGGAGGGCCTATTTACGAACTTGTCACGCAGTGCAGCGCAGCAAGTCACCTTGCTGCACTGCGCTGCAATGCGTGACAGGCACAGGAAAGTAATGCGCCGTATTTAAGGCAATATGGCGCATTCCTGCCTTTTCCCCTGCGCTGGTGCCCTTTTTGCAACCTATCACCAACACAGGCACCCTTGTACATTGGGGCAAGGATGCCTTCATTGCATGCAGGATTGATTTCCTGCAGGAAGTGACACTGTGAGAAATCAGGCCTTGTATGCAGTGTCCCCCCACTTTTTGCCCCTTTTTGACTACTAGGTGCTGTTTTTCTGACTGCGCACTGGGCGCTGCTAACCAGATACAGGGCCTGCGCTCTGATTAAAAGTATATGGCAGTTAGGTGAAATTACAATTGGTGCTGACAGTCAAGCTGTAAATCCCTAGTATATAATAGGGCATTTAGGTTTAGAGGCCCAGTAGTTTTCATGGACTTAAATGTGCACTTCTGTCTTGCCTGCTGTCATTTTAAAGGCAGCACTGCTTTTCGGGCTGCCTTTGCATTAAGTGTATATGCAAATTCGACTTTGGTTATAAAGGTACCTCCAAAGTCTCAAACTACCTTGTTTTTACATATAAGTCACGCCTAAGATCTCCCCTGAGTGCCCCAGGAGTAGGGTGCCTTGTTACTGTTAGCAGGGACAATATAAAAAATGTTCTGTATACCCTGGTGAGGGGAAAAACTGCCAATTTCGTTTTCCTCATTGCAGTCAATGGTTTCGTAGGCTAACATTGGAGTACTTTATTAAAGTATACCTATTGAGAGAAAAGAGGTAAAAAGATACTTAAAAGTATCAAAATGATAGTTAGAATAAGCCCAACAACTTGCCACTGTTGGCTGTATTATAACTATCATAGAAAATAAGTTATAGAACGTTCTTTTCTGTGTGCCAAAATCCAGCCTTCCAGCCGCCCTGCTCTCATTGGTCAGCCTCTGCCAGGCTGAGCCAAGCTGTCTTAATGAGGTGTGATGTGGCCCAACTAGAGACGAAGGATTTCATGCGGGAGGAGAACTGCAAGCTGCAGAGAAAAAAGGCAAGATGGGGGTGGAATAACCAAACTGTTCTTCAAAGAGGGAATGTCAGTTTAGGGCAGCACAGGCTCCTCCCCACATCCTGCATCCCCAGCCAGACAGGAGCCCTTGTAACTGGATTAGTGAAGGGGCTGGAAGGGGAATATTGGAGAAACCTAGCCACATCAGTGGGTTGGCTTAGTCAGAGCCAACCCTCCAGGAGAAAGTTTCTCCATTTTGGATTTTGGAAGAATAGTGCTTTCTGGGACAATAACATGCCACACTTTGGAGGAAGAGGTCATACCTAAGGGTGACACCGTGCATCCCATTGGTCAGGGGTGCACCTGCTTTACGCCCACGAACACTGAATAAATATGGGAGAGTTGCCAAGCAACTCAGATCTACTGCCTGAAACAACAAGGAGAAGAAGGACTGCTTCCTGGAATCCTGATCTGCACCCAAAGGACTGCTCTCTAAGGAACTGCACCTGCTGCACAATCTGTTACTGCAGCTCTAAGGACTTTGCTTGGCTTCACGAAAATTAAGGAGTGGACTTCCTGCAAGCTACAGATTAAGAGGGCCCACTTGCATCATCTACACCAAGAAGTCCTCATCCACGAGTTATTCCAGTGGACTTTAAAGATTTGGCCAGGTGCATTGTGCGAATTATAGTCCCGACATACCAAGGACCATCTTAGAGCTTTTAGACCCTTGCTTTGGAGTTTTGAACACTTTAAGCCCACAAGAGGAACTTCTAGAAGAAAATCCAGAGGATTGGAGAAGTTTGAAGCAAACTTTCTGAAAAAGGTCCATAAGGGTACCAACCCAACATCGAAAGTCAAGCCGGCGACATCGAGCCGCGACCCAGTCTGGATTTCAGGTTCGTCCAGCTGAAAGCATTGGAGCTCCAGACTATTTTTAAGAGTTGACCGAGGGCTCGTTCTAGACCAAGTCGGTAAAGAACCTGTGAATCCAGCCTGCTGGAAAGGCCCCTCAACCTGGAGAGAAAATCCTCCAGAAAGGTTTTTAAGTGTTGTGGTAACATTTTGACCAAGGCCTCCCGTTTGTGCTCCATCGTGGTCGGCCTCAAACTTTGACTTTGTCCTAGTCAAGCACGACCAGATGTCTCAAACTGGCACTATTCGTTTTTAAGCACTATAAAGTGTTTATTCTTTACAAATTCATATCTCCGGTTCCCTACATTGCATTTTTGTTGTCTGGTGTCTATTTATTTATAAAAATATAGCCTCATTTTATAAATTTGGGTTGGATTTTTATTGTGTATTATGTCTTACTCATTTAATGTATTGTTGTTTTTAAATGCTTTACACATCTATCTCCTAAGTTACGTCCGCCTGCTCATTGCCAGCTACCATGGGTTGAGAAAGAGAATAATTTATTGAGACCATGACTGAACCTTTTATTGTGTTTATGACCTTATTACTAGTGGTAGGTTCCTACTGATCACTACTAATAATCCACTTTTCAACAGACACCTCCTGCACAAAAATAATATTGAGAGGCATATTCATCTTTTTATGTGTGCTACAGAATCCAGCACACAAAGAAAGAGGAACTAACAAGGACAAAAAAAGATATTTCTCCTTCTTGCACCTCATCTGAGAAGGCGTATCTTTTTGGCGCATTCCCGAGTCTACCAGTTCTGGTAAATTTGAGAATGCTTAAAAAAACATGCACATTGCATGGGAACACCAACACAATGCACATGGAACACTTTTCCAGGGCAGAGTAAGGCAATGTAGCAATTTTATTGAGCAGCTCATAAATCTCTTGTGGTGCAAGAGCAAAGCAACTCAGCTCATAAATGTTTATGGTCTGCTTCACTTCCAAAGATGCCCATTCTGTGAATACTTTAAAAGTATATTCACACTTCTAGCATTGCCCCTCAGATCAGGTCCTTTCAGAACAAACAGTGGTTAAGAAATTTAGAAATGAATCGATAAAAGTATGTTTGTTGCCTCGTGTTATATTTCAAAAGGCATAGCAATTATGAACATCCAGTCAATCATGTACACCCATTACGTTTAATGCACTTTAAAATAATTACAAACCTGCTACCTATATTAAATAGAAAGATGTAGCATTCACTTTAAATGTAGATTTGTTCTGCCGCAGAGTGCACAAAAACGGTCACTGAATTGAAAGACCCTCTTCACACCACATATCAAGCTTATTTTGCTGAACTGTTCCTCAATGGTTTTGCGGCATCAAACACACCAAGACCTTCCTTGCCTGTAAAATATTTTTAAAACTTTATTTGGTGGTATTACTGCAATTTATTTTAGGTGTAATCAAAAGTTGTTTTTCAGGATTTTTACCCCAGTTCATCTGACTTCAGATATTTACTGCTGTGTTCTTGCTACAGAATGAGTACTTCAGATCCAACGCTGAAGCACTCCCTGCTCATGTTCAGGTGAGAGGTTGAAGTTGACTCATGAGACAACATGTGCTTTATTTTTGCAAAATACACCCAGCTCCAGGTATCAGTCCACTTGTTATCTTCAGCCAGTTTATGGTGAAAATGTACCTCAACATTCTGTTTACTGATTGTAATTCTTTCAGTTCAACATGATCTTTTTATCACACTCCGCCACCCACCATATTGAGTGTGAAGTCTTTCAAGTAACTACCATAATTCAGAAAACTGTGAGACTGTCAATCCATCATCTTCACTGCCGTCACTGCCTTTGCTTGTGCTTCTTCATTCCTGAGAATGACAATGCAGATTACAGCTACATCAATGTGGTTGACAGTTGACACATTCTCCACTCTCACCGCCCTTTATCTTCATCTACACCGTCCCTGGTTTATTTATTTATTTGGTTTACGGCTTCACAGCAGAAGAATGGCTTTTATGATCTGTGTATTTTTTCCATAGTCTCCAAAACTCATAATGAATATCATTGCATATGGAAGTTGATGCTCACTGCTGACCACCATTTTTTTAGTTTTGGCTGCTCCCTGCAACCTTTTGCACTTTTTATATTTTTGTTATTGGGCATGTGAAATGTTCACCTGCTTATCTTTTGAGAGCATCTCAAAGTACATTGAAATATTTAAGTGCATTGTAGAATTTTTTTTTTCTGCCTCTCCACACTATGGGGCAGATTTACAAGAAAGCGACGCATCTGTAGAGATGCGTCACTTTCCCTGCACCAACATGCAAAACCCTTGCGTCACCATGGATGTGCCGTATTTACAATACGGCGCACCATGGTGCAAGGATTGACAGATGCGTTAGAAATTCTGACGTATCTGTTGATGTAAAAGTCACGTATTGCTGGAGTCATGTCGCAAGCACGACGCAACTCCAGCAATGCTCAGGGGCGCCCTATGCCTAACATGCTGCGTCACTCCTTACGCCTGCTTCAAGCAGGCGCAGGGTTTTGACGCAGCATGGACGTAAAAGTGACTCAGTGAAATCTTGTAGATTTCACTGCGTCAATTTTACGGGGCTTCCTGCGACGGAACGCCCACCCTGCATACATTAAACCTGACGCAGGTTTAATGTGGCGAAGGGCTTCACAACGTGACGCATCTCCCTAGATGCGTCACGTTGTAAATGGGCTGCAACTTTTACGCTGCCGCTGCGTGCAACGGCGGTGCAAAAGTGACACAAGGGGCTTGTAAATCTGCCCCTATGTTCGGGGGCTGTACATCGCTCACTGTCAAACCTTTCATTAAGGGGTTGCAGGCTTATACATTTATGATCTATTCCCTTCGACGCCAGCCCGTGGGTAGGATGATAATATATGCAATTTAATGTTATTCTTCATGTTTGGAAAGCATGTTTGATGATGTTTTTCTATGCTTGCATACTTCATCCATGCCTTTAATAATACTTTTATTTAGCACTAATGTGTATCCATTGCATTGGGAAACAAAGGGGCCACATTTACTCCGTCACCTTGACTGCACCTCCGCCCACCAAATTATGAAAAGCTGGTGGTCATTTCTTAAAGCTTGCTGGAACAACTGTCATGGATGCTCCTTTCAATGCTTTATGCAATTCGACACAAGTCTTCGTCATCAAGGCGTGGCTGAACAGCAAACTGCTTTCTTTTTAATTTCCAAAAACAACATCCAAAAATGAGATTTTATTTTTGAAAATAAAAAAGACAATACTTCCCTCGTCAATGGAGTCCTCTCCCTTGGTGATTGGAGTATTTTCTAGTTTTTACCGCCCCTTTCACCAGGGTTTTCCTGGCAGTGAAAACTGACATCTAATTCCTCCCATCTAAATTTGGTGGGCTGAATTAGAGGTCATCCTCCCACGTCATATACTCCATTGGGCTGTCAGAGGGGTTTAATCATGTCAGAGACTGAGTAATCTACGCAATGGATAAATCAAAGGTCCGCTCATATTTAAATCGGTCGAGTGGACCACAGTCTTAGTGGTATGGTTTCTCTGTCGCGGTTGCGATAAAGTATCCATACCGCCAAGATATAAATCTGGCCCAAACTTCTCTTTGTTGGCTTGATGTTTTATACATGTCCGATTCTCACAACTTTCTCTCATTTACATCTTGAACCTCATGCACTAGCTGTCTGAAGATTTTTTTTAAATAAAGAAATAGTCTGTGTTTTTCTCAGTAGCTAGCTAAGAGGATGTGCAATGAAATCTTCTCAAGGATGAAAGACCTAGGTGCAAATGGAGTTCGATTGCTATTAAAGGGAGGGCTGTGCTCAATTTAGACAACTGAGAAAAGTTATCTGTGGCTAAGTAGATTAACAAAACGTGTCAGAAAATATTGTAGATTTTTTACATTCTTTGTACAGTGTTATGCCTTTTTTTGCATTTAGTTTTGTATTATTTGCCAGCCCTAATGTTCTCATTATCTTAGCAATAGATCCTTAACATTTTCTACACCTGATCAGTGGTTCCTCACCTGTGGTTGAAGAACCCATGTGGGACAGTGAGGCCTACTCTGAGGATTTGTAACTATTTTACTAAATTAAATGATAAAACTTAATCAAATAAAATGAAGAAAGTATACACAAATAAGAAAGCAACATTGAAATTTGGAAAATGTGTTCTATATTTGATTGAGAATTGCACAAAATATTTCACTATTTGAGCATTTTTTTGGAGTAAACTTGTTTTTACACTGGTGTGTATTGTTTTGAGATCCAAACCATAGAGATTGCTTAGGAGGGGTGTTACCGGCTTCCAATAATGACTCAGAGGGGTCCTTGGATCCAAGTTGTGATTCAGTGGGGGTCCACAGAAGTCAAAATGTGAAGAACCCTTGCATTAGACTATTGCATAATAAAGATGTGTGCTTACATTGTTATTGTGTTGCCCGACTTCTCAGAATGAGATGGGGACCCTCAGGAGAAAATACCCTGTGAGGGGCCTTGGCAGATCTGTGTAATCCTCGTACTGACCTGTGTCCATATCCCACAGGTGGGACAGGGATACCCTTATCTGTTTTCTTACTCAATGAGACCACAGGCATTCTTCAAAGGCATGAAACCAGTAGAAACACTAGCAGGATTGATTCCTAGGTTCACATCAGATACTCATGTATTGTGAAATAAACACACAATACCTAGTAATGGCTGCTTGTAGAACAGTTTTTGCCTTGATCTGTGACTAGCCTCTCCTTTTGTAATATGAGTGCATTGCAAATCCTTTGCAATTTAAAGGGTACTTTTTACAAAAAATTGCAATCTGCAACCTGACAAATATTAAGAGTGAAGAAATCACATTTTGAATTCTTGTGAAAGCGAGCAAATTCTGGGCTGGAGGCAGTCAGTACACCTCTGTCTCTGCATTCACATATGTAATGTAACTGCAATCTCATTTCTTTAGGATAAAGGAACAGGGTTGCAAGTAGGTCTAGGTGAAAATTTAACTGCCTGCATAATTGGTGGAAGTTTGGTAATTTTGTTCAATGAAATTTACATGAAATTACCAAGAATATTCTATCATGCCACATCTGCAACACAAGATGTACTGTTTGTGTAATTTTTTAACGTGAGCGGCATTTCAGGTAGATTTTTTACCTGAATGGACCACAGCTAATTTTCAAGTGCAAAACTGCAAATCCGAACACAAGTGGCAGTATTTTGAGTGTGAACGGTAGTTCCTTTACAATCGGCAGTCAGCAAACGTTTCAGGTTGATTTCTGGGTTATTATTTTGCACAAAACTGTAAATTTGAATGTGACTGCCAGTGTTTTGAGTGCAAGCGACCACAAGTCAACTCAAAATTATATTTCTCAGTTGAATATTCATCCGAACTGAGGATTCAGATAATTTTTTGAGTGTGGGATGCATTTTGCGTGATTACATGTAATGTTGTGAAATTTTGCTATAATTTTTGGGTTGTTGGTTTTGTAGAGGAATAGGATGGGAAATTATTTAGATTAAATATATTTGTTCTTTTCAATTAATTGTTATATCAATTATGTATTTGTGATTAATTTTCCAAATTGATTAATTGTTTTTAATTACTTAAGTGTGTTTTGTGATTTTTAATGGATATTTTATTTTTATAGATTAGTTTTGATCTACAATGTAGTTGTGGGTGGTTGAGTTTGTAGGAGTGAGAACTACTAAAACTATAAAAGCATTTTAATACTTAATTTTTATGTCAATTAAAATATATTTCTTAATTATGTGCATTCTTTAACTTTTTGGAATGTATTTATATGTATTATTGTTTTCAATGGTATGTTTTGTTTTATTAGTATTTTAATGTTATTATTGTTCTTGTTTGATAAATGATTAACATTACTTGTGGGGTCTGTGGATGGCTTTCAATAATAGGGAGATAAGAGTGTTTATTGTAAATTTATTTACATTGATTTTTGTTTAGAAATGTTTTTTACTTTTTTATATTTAATTGTCTTTATTTATATAATATGCATTTGTCAACGTGAATATATTTTAATAAGTTATGTTATGAACTATTTAAATGTCTGTTAGCAAATAATTTTGGATTGGTGTGTTATAGTATGGCATTTATGTATGCTATTGTATATATAATAGTGCAAAACTTTACCTCATGCTACTTAGATTGGAGTGGGAATAGTAAATCTGACCCCTCCAAAGTCCCACACCTTTAAACTCTTGATTATGTTAATTTGTTTTGCATTGGACTGGGAATAGTAAATGAAGCCCCTCCAATGCCCAACACGTTCTCTACTGCTCTCTATATTGGAGAAGGAATAGTAAATCTAACCTCCCCAAAGTCCCACACTTCCTCTACTGTTGTTTGGATTGGAGTGGGGATAGCAAATGTAATCCCTAAAAGCTCAATTCTTACCCAGCCTTTCCTTACGTTGCAAGCAAATAGTAAATCATAACCCTGCAAAGTCTAACACTTTTTCTACTTTCAGTAAAATTAAAGTTCCATTAGTACATCTGACACCTATGATAGTGTTGTATATGTCAGTGCTGTTATTCTTTGAATATGTTTTTAATATTGATATTGCTTTATTTCTACAACATGTATCATAAAATATTGAAAAGATGTTTAGCCATGGATTTACAATAAAACAGTTTTAACTTAAAAATACATGGTGAGGCAAACATGTAAACAGTTGTTTTAAAAGAGTGCTCACATGCACCATTAATGATGATACGGTTGTCAGATTTAAAATGTAAAATTTCTATAAGAAAAATATAAGTAATTACATGATGAACATTTTAAAAAACATTTAAAAAGGATATGGACTCCACATCCTGTCTTATGCAACGTTTTGAGAAGCATAAAATAATGCCCCAAGCGGCAGAGATGTTGGTAGCTACCTGAAACCGTATTACTGGTGTAAGGTGGTCTGTTATAAAGTGCCAGTGCGTGCAGTACAATCTTGTAAATGGATCGGACAATCATTGTGTGGAACGGATGTTGCTTTACTGCATCATTGTCTCATGCCCGGTGAAGTTAAACTTCCTATTTCAATGCTTTTTGCCTAATCAGCCATGCTTGGGCGAGAAATTTGGCCATGTCACACACAAATAATGTTCATGGTTCCGATCTGAGAATTCACAAGGCTACCCGATGATCCAGTGTGCCCAGTTGGCGACAAATAGGTTTTAACCATTTGGACTTTGGTGTTTTGTATGCTGGGCAGACAAACATAATATGGGGGACACACTCTAGTGGGGCTCCACACCAGGGACAGTCTGCTGGTGTCTGTTTCAAGGGATGCCACATAGGGGCCGATTCCGATTCCGGCCACAAAACGAACCGACCTACATGGACCCGGAACGAATACCGACCGACACGGACCAGCGCCGTACGACCTGTGCAGTATGATGCAACGCGTGTGAATTACAACCGACACGTACGGAATACAAGCCGTACGACCGAGCCGGAGGGAAATAGTGATCCGGCCGGAAAACCGATGCGATTATCACCGACCTACACAAACCCGGAATGAAGCCGACCGACCGGTACCCGGGATGTACGATTTGTGCAGTACGATGCAATGCGTGTAAAACCAGACCGACTCGCACGGAAACCAAGCCGCACGGCCGACACGCACAGACAACCCGGCACACAAGCAATAGAGACCGCCGCGACCGACGCGTAACAAACACAGAAGATAGGCAGCGTGAACGAGGCGGAGAAGCCCCCACAAGACAACAGCAGCGTCCGTTTCCGTCACATGAACGTCTCCTTCATGCCTACAAAACACAAAGTACAAAAGACAAAAAAAGGACCAAGCAAGCGATAACAAAGCCAATAAATACCAAAAAGAAAACATGGTACAAAGACACACCCACCACACCAACTATATAAAGGACTACAATCACTACCATCATCCCTTGCAAACAGGAGACACAGCCAGCAGCAACACCAGTACACAGCAACCACAGACACACTCACAACTCACCCATCACACAACTCACCCACCATCAGCACCTCATACAAAAGCACACACACATACACCCAGCAAAACCAACACCAACCCACCATCACACACACATCCCTCACCACCACCACCCATCACCATGCCCCCAAAGAGGAATCCAGACTTCACAGATAGTGAGTTAGAAGTGCTGGTAGACGAGATCATCAGAGTAGAGCCACATTTGTTTGGTACATTGGTCCAAAGGACCCCCATCTCATAGAAAACCAACATGTGGCCGAGGATTGTGGACAAGTTGAACGCCCAAGCACCAGCAAGGCGCACTAAGGACGATATCCAGAACAGGTGGTATGACGTACGCAGGAGGGTCAAGAAACTCATCGAAAAAGATCACACCCTGAGTCAGTGCACCGGCGGTGGCCCTCCTGACAAACCAGTCTACTTTAGGACCTGGGAGGAGAAGGTGCGGGACATCCTGCCACCAGAGAGTGTCCTTGGCCTAACAGACATCCCAGAGCCTGGTGAGTACACAAACAACATACCCAAGATTGTGTGGCAAGGGGACAGTGAAACCATGCACCGCAAGCAAAGCTACACTATCCAATAGATAATCAGCCCAAGATGTGTATGCCAGTCACACAATACCTGCTATCTCATAGTCACTTGGAACGGTTTCATGACATGCACCAACCTACCAACAAATAGAGCAAGCCAGCGGCACAAAGCCAAATAGACCCTGCCAGACAGTTTGCCACCACAAACACACCACCTCACAGTGCAGCTGACTGTCAGGAACGAATAGTGGGGATGCAGGTGAAGTGATTGTAGCCAAAAGCATGATGAGGCCTGTAGTCACAGATAATGTACCCTCTCCTGATTGGTCCATCAAGACCTCCATGAAACATGGCCACATCACAGGGAGTGGAAAATGACTGACAAGATGGCTGACACTGGCTCCTGCTGTGGGGAGCACAAGGCCCTGCTAGGGCTTGTGTGCAAATCAGAAGCAGGACACCACTGACTGACATCCTGAAAGACAACTTGCACGCACTACAATGCAAGCACGTTTCATGATGGGAAGGAGGACTGACAGCCCTGACCATACTTATCAGCATGGGGAGACATCCCCCCCCTCAACACAAACTCCACACAACTCACCGGCTACAATGCATTGACACACATCTCATTGAAATATCAGCAAAAGATACCCCGTTCTGGGTGCTGCTGTGTAAAGCACAGGGGCTCACTTTGGACTTGTAGCCAAACAAACACCAGGATTTCACAGTCAGCCATCTTGCCATTGCTGTCACACCCCCTCACAGGAAAGCAGAGTCAAGAGGGAGGAAGTATGTGCATGCTGGGAAGGGGGGTGTAGCCAAGAGTATGATGGAACTCACAGTCATAGACAACCTACACCCACCCACATGGCCCAGCAAGATCAAACTGAACCATACTTGCCTCACAGGGAGTGGGAAGGGACTGACAAGATGTCTGACACTGGGCTCTGTTGTGGGGAGCTCAAGTCCATGCTGGGAAATGGCCAACAACAAACATCAGGACTTCACAGTCAGCCATCTTGCCATTGCTGTCACACCCCCTCACAGGGAAGCAGAGTCAAGAGGGAGGAAGTATGTGCATGCTGGGAAGGGGTGTGTAGCCAAGAGTATGATGGGACTCGCAGTCACAGATAACCAACACCCACCCACATGGCCCAGCAAGATCAAACTGAACCATACTCGCCTCACAGGGAGTGGGAAGGGACTGACAAGATGTCTGACACTGGGCTCTGTTGTGGGGAGCTCAAGGCCATTCTGGGAAATGGCCAACAACAAACATCAGGACTTCACAGTCAGCCATCTTGCCATTGCTGTCACACCCCCTCACAGGGAAGCAGAGTAAAGAGGGAGGAAGCATGTGCATGCTGGGAAGGGGGGTGTAGCCAAGAGTATGATGGGACTCGCAGTCACAGACAACCTACACCCACCCACATGGCCCAGCAAGATCAAACTGAACCATACTCGCCTCACAGGGAGTGGGAAGGGACTGACAAGATGTCTGATACTGGGCTCTCTTGTGGGGAGCTCAAGGCCATGCTGGGAAATGGCCAACAACAAACATCAGGACTTCACAGTCAGCCATCTTGCCATTGCTGTCACACCCCCTCACAGGGAAGCAGAGTCAAGAGGGAGGAAGTATGTGCATGCTGGGAAGGGGGGTGTAGTCAAGTGTATGATGGGACTCGCAGTCACAGACAACCTACACCCACCCACATGGCCCAGAAAGATCAAACTGAACCATACTCGCCTCACAGGGAGTGGGAAGGGACTGACAAGATGTCTGACACTGGGCTCTGTTGTGGGGAGCTCAAGGCCATGCTGGGAAATGGCCAACAACAAACATCAGGACTTCACAGTCAGCCATCTTGCCATTGCTGTCACACCCCCTCACAGGGAAGCAGAGTCAAGAGGGAGGAAGTATGTGCATGCTGGGAAGGGGGGTGTAGCCAAGAGTATGATGGGACTCGCAGTCACAGACAACCTACACCCACCCACATGGCCCAGCAAGATCAAACTGAACCATACTCGCCTCACAGGGAGTGGGATGGGGTTGACAAGATGTCTGACACTGGGCTCTGTTGTGGGGAGCTCAAGGCCATGCTGGGAAATGGCCAACAACAATATCAAAGTCTGTCCGTGACAATCTGGGAAAAAGCAGTGTACAGGCAGGCATCTGTTCGAAAAGTAGAAAATGTCATGTTTGTGAACCAACGATGCATGTAGAAACATAAATCACCCAGACTCTGGTGGACACTGAGCTCTCTGGTCTGACTCTCTCACTCTCCTCTTCGGATGACGACGACCAACCTGTCCCCTCCGGTGTGAGCCATCATGCAGCACCAGCAGCATCAACATCTGCCCCCCCTGTACCCACGCCTCCAGCATCTGGACACCGACAGGGCACCCCCGCCAACATGGACAGACCAAGGCCAATCAACACCCACGGCACAGGGACACAGGACCCCCCGGAAGCTACAGCAAACACCACCAGCAACACCACCCAAGGGGTCCCAGTGTCACCTGTGCGTCCCGCCGCTGGTCCTGCCCTTGTGGAGAGGGGTGCTGGGAGGGGTGGGATGCACAGGGCACACCTTGCAGAGGGGTCTGGACTGCATGATGACCCCCACCTGGCACGCATCTTAGATGCGTACCAGGATAGCACCGGAGGATTTGGCCAGGTAGTGGGGATCCTCAAGGACATGCAACACGACTACACGAGCAGGTCGCCCACCATGCCCGCATGGAGGCCAAGTGGGATGACATTACTGCAGTGCATCAGGACATACTACAATGCCTCTGCCAGATCAACACCAACCTGTCCACACCCCCTTGTGTACCCACAACATCTGTTGCAACACCATCTGCCAGCGCCACAGGGAGGAGGAAGACTCTGGCGGAGAGTCCCCTGCACCGCAGAGGCCTGCACATGAGGATCCCCCCCCGAAAGAAGAGGGTTCTTCCGAAGAAGGACATGTGAGAGGCAGATGTTCCAACACATCCCCCAGGGCCTCTAAACCTGTTCTGGACAATGTCCTTTGTGCGGAACCCGTTCACCTTGTCCAATCGCACACAACTTGCCCACATGACATGGAGGGTTCATGTTGGGCCAATGTATCAGATGACTGTGGACTTTACTCTGGACATTTCATCTACCAGCACTTCCAACTCCAATGTGAACTTTGGATTCCCAAACTAATGTACAGCATCCACCATCCTGTGCACTTCCCTCACACATGTTTGTAAATAAACTCACCAGTACACCATACTTGCCTCGGTTGTGATTCCAACTTGTCATGTTCAGGGAGATGTCGATCTGCTACACAACACAGTGCATGCCAAATACTGCAACAATGTGACCAAAGTAAGGTGATTTATGGGGATGTGACACATGTGAGGGAGATACACCACTATGGCAACACAAACCATACTCACCATGGCCATGTTACTCATCACACACAATGATGTTGACCTGAAACGCATTGGCATGCACAGACACAACACCAACCCCAGTCAGTGGTAACAAGTCCACAGGTGAGATAAGCAGATGTCCCTCAGATGTGGGAAGACAGACAACGCACATAACAAAGTGTATCACAGGTCCATTACACATAAGCAACACGTTTATTCCACACTAGTTGCACGTAAATTCGACGTAACAGTGGACACACGCTCCCACTGTGTTGGAGAATGGAAGTCCAGGGATGTGTGGTACATCAGTTGAAGGGAATTGGCAACTTCCACACTGGTGTTGGCTTCTGGGTCAGTGTTGACCACACAACAGGCAAATTACCCTGGGAAGGACAGACAAGATACAGTCAAAAGCACAGAAGAACAGGAGAGAAATGCAATACACATGCACAAAACATGTTGCAAGACACCTACACAAACACTAGTTAGCAGTACCACCCTATTGTGGAGTACACACCACCTGAATGGTCACATCACAGCACACATCCAGTCAAGTGGCACACAGACAAACTCAGACAGCAACAGAGCTGGCACAACACATTCCAGGCTACCTCCATACATTCACATAACAACCCTGGAAACTCACATACAGGTGAAGAAGTTGTTGATGAGCTGTGAGCGGACGTCACCATCATCTTCATCATCACTGGCATCTTGGCCCAGGCCGGAATCCTCCACAGGTGCCGGACATTGGTCATCGTCATCGTCATCCTGGATGAGAGGCACCTCCTTCAGCACCACCATGTTGCGTAGCATGCAGCAGACAAGGATTATTTTGCACACCTTTGCAGGCTCAAATGCGAGGGCCCCTCCGGTCTTGTCCAGGTAGCGAAAGCAGCTTTTCAGGAGGCCGAATGTCCGCTCAATCACCCTCCTGCTCCGACCATGTGCCTCTTTGTAGTGCAGCTCGGCTGGTGTCACAGGGTTCCTGAGGGGTGTCAGCAACCATGGCATGTTGGGGTATCCAGAGTCACCTACACACACAAAAATGAACAAGTAGCTGAGTTTTGTAGGAGTGCGGAATACAACATTGACAAACACACACAATGAGAAACAGTCAGTACACACCGACAAGCCAGGCATGCTGAGCTGGCGTCTGTGACAATGCGATGCGACTACTCCTCATAATGTAGGCATCGAGCGCAGAACCAGGGAACCATGCACACACATGTGTGATCGACATGTCAGCAAGACAGACCACCAGAGCATTGAATGAATGGTAGTGCTTCCTGTTACGGTATGCCTGCTCATGTGCCTGCGGTGGTATCAGGGCAACATGTGTCCCATCAATAGATCCGATGACGTTCGGCATCCTCCCCAGTGTATAAAAGGCATCCTTTATTTCAGGGAGTTCAGCTGGGCTCGGGAATTTGACATACAGGTCGAGGAATTGCAACATCCCCTTCAAGACATCGCGTAGCACCCAAATAAACATCGTTTGCGACATCCCACCAGCAGTAGCCACAGTGTACTGGAAGGTACCAGTAGCAAAGAAGTGCAGGGCTGCCATCACCTTCACCTCTGGGGTCAGTGCTGTGGGGTATGTCAGGCCAGGTAGCAGATGTGGCGCTAACTGCTCCGCCAACTGCGTAATCAGTGGCATGGTGAAGCGGTACCGTCTGATGCAGTTGCGTTCCTGCATGGTTGCAAGGTCTGGGAACGGCCAATGGACAGCTGGTGCCCTGCAGTACAGAGATGCACAAAGGAAGATTTTCAGTACATCCACCCATGTGGCCATGACCACGATCAATATCACATGCTAGTTCATGACATTACACAATGTACTGAGGTGTGTGCTGTTGGTCATGGACACATATGTCACCTACAAGACCAACACCTCACATATCAATTCCACATGTCCACATAAGTCCCATGTAGTGCAATGGTCAATAATCTGGCTGTGTCACCCAACCTATGTGGTGCTGCAACGTTCCAAACACACACCGCAGTGACAATTGAGGCCTCAGGTCTCCCAGGCATCACAGATCTTTGCCATGCAGAAACCCAGGTTCCCTGTATTGCCACATCAACACAGCAATGGACGTACACACCACAAGGCAAGCATAAGTCCCACAGGTAGTGGCCACTGTTGTTCCTGCCGGCCCTACATGTACGGCTCTTAGACACACACCCCATCAAGGTTGATGCATATACCACATGGATGTGGAGACAGTCACCCATTGGGAACATTTGATCAGACACATCTGAGACACAACATGCACACAGACTGTGTGTGCACATCAGTATTGTGGCTACAGGTCTCACTGTGACGTACATGCCATCACCCCCAGAACTCAGGGTGTATGTGACCTGTCCTAAACATATCCAACCTGACACTGTGGCCGTGACTCATGCCCATTACTGTCCAACTGCACATCACAGTGGTAATGTCACAACACACAAAGGATTCTGCCCCCATGTACACGTGCACAGCCTGGGAGTGGCTGCACCATGTGCCAGCCAAAAAAACAGATGTGGCCCCCCAACCACCCAGGGAATGCAGCCTTACATGCCATGGGACACTGTGTGTCCAATGCTGTAGTGTGGTAGGTGTGCACAGGTGTCCCTGGCCAGTATATGTTGTGTTACATCTGTATAATAGTCACACTAATGAGGTCCGACGCTGGTGACAATGCGTACGCATTGCATGGGTCATGTCCGAGCCGTGCGTACGCTTTGTCAATGAATGCAATGAGGTCCGACGCGGGTGACACTGCGTACGCATTGCACGGGTCATGTCCCAGCCGTGCGTATGCTTTGTCATTGAATGCAATGAGGTCCGACGCGGGTGACAATGCGTACGCATTGCATGGGTCATGTCCGAGCCGTGCGTACGCTTTGTCATTGAATGCAATGAGGTCCGACGCGGGTGACACTGCGTACGCATTGCACGGGTCATGTCCGAGCCGTGCGTACGCTTAGTCATTGAATGCAATGAGGTCCAACGCGGGTGACAATGCGTACGCATTGCAGGGGTCATGTCCGAGCCATGCGTACGCTTAGTCATTGAATGCAATGAGGTCCGACGCGGGTGACACTGCGTACGCATTGCACGGGTCATGTCCGAGCCGTGCGTACGCTTTGTCATTGAATGCAATGAGGTCCAACGTGGGTGACACTGCGTACGCATTGCACGGGTCATGTCCGAGCCGTGCGTACGCTTTGTCATTGAATGCAATGAGGTCCGATGCGGGTGACTATCATGCATACGCGTCGGACAGGCATGGTCCAAGACAGGCGTACGCCTTGCCATTGAATCGTATGGAGACAGGTGCATGTGTATATTCAAAATACGCGTTGTACAATCAGTTGAATGAGCCGGGTGCACCCATTGGCTCCGGACTGTCATGGAGACGGATGCTGATTCAAAACTTGTACGAGTTGTGCACTGGAAATTCAGTTTGATGCCTACAACAATGTTGCAATTTCAAGTGTTCCATGAAGGTGAAGATTTGAACGATGCAGAAGGCGTGTACGAGTCGTACTTTTAAATGGATTGGGCAGATTCATAGAATGCAACCGTGTTGGACCTATCACTTGGGACACATGGCACAGAGTCTGCCTCTGCAGCACAGATATAAGGCTGGCTGTCCCCCAGGGAGCTCACTTGCCTGCACTACATGCTACTGGACCACATCCCTGCTACCACTGCTGCTGTCTCTGCATCCTCTGGCTCCTGCTATGGCACGTACTCTGGAGAGGGCCCCAGCCTTCACTGAGGAGGAGAACCAGGCCCTGCTGGATGGGCTCCTCCCACAGTACAGCAAGCTCTATGGGAAACCTACCAGGGGAGCAGGTGAGTGTGCAGTCCACTGCCTTCCTAATTATGCATGTTGTCTGACTAGCAGTACTAGCAGTGTGTACACCCGTGGCAAGCATTCTCACTGACTACTTTCATCCCCCAAACTGTGTGGGTACATGTAATGAATAGGTTTCCTGCTGCTAAAGTGCATTATTGCAAGCTTAAACTATCCAGGCATTGTTAACATGTCAGACATGCAGGTGATTTTTCCTTCTCCATGTTTGCACTACCTGTGTAATTCATTTCCCTTTGTGATGATGACATATATATCCAAATGTGTGCTGCACAAATCTGGGGCATGTGTGTTAATGTACTTTTCACTTTGTCATCCTCACAGGTTGATGCCCACCAGAAGCAGGAGATCTGGCTGACCATCGCCCGGGCTGTTCGTTCTGTGGGGGTCTACAAGCGCCGGATCCGCAACTGCCAGAAGAGGTGGCAGGACCTTCGGGGCTGGACCCGGAGAATAGCTAGAGTCCAGCTGAAGCTGTCACCTCCATGCAGGAGGGGCGGACACCGGACCCTGACTCCCCACATGCTCCGGATACTGGTGGTGGTCTTCCCGGACTTGGATAGGCACCTGAAGGCCAGACAGCAGCAGGAAGGGGGTAAGTCCATGCCTAATCTGTGTACTATGTCTGACATGCTAATAGCAGTCTTTTGGCCTGGTCACACTTCCACATTACGTAGGTCTTGTAGTAAAATACTCAGGTCCCTCAATTGTGTGATGCACCCTCCTCATCTGTTCCACAGGTGTGGCCCCTACAGTCTGTTGCTTGTGTCACCCGGGCACTGTGTCCCTGCAGTCAGCTATGCTTCAGCTACCAGTCAGCATCTGTTCCCGTGACTCTGTTGTGTGTTACATGGGTGGGTCAATTGTTTACACAATGCCTGAGATCTGACATGTGATCTGTGTGTGCCCTTGAGATGTGTACCAATTGCTGGTCTGACTCGCAACATGTGGCTGGGGTATTCCAAACAAACCCATGCAGCAGGGGACTCCAATTTTGGGGCCTCAGGAGTATGTATATCAAGTATGTCACACTTGCTTAGTCACCTGACTCCTGTCCAGGGCCAAACACTGTTTCATGTAGACCTGGCCAGTCATGGCTCCTCAAGGGCATTTAGAAACACTCTGTAATCCCACTCCTGTGTATGAAATTGGAGGTTGTGCTTAGTGACATGTGCCCTCAGGTGTCTGCCTCTGTGTCATTAGGGTGTGGCTTGTTGTTATGAACAACTGGGGTGTGCATGATTCAGAGTGTCAGCATGACATCTGAGATATGACTGTGAGAGACAAGACCTGTGTGACATATAGGTGTGTGATCATCTTACAGCGCACAATGGTGTATGCAGCTGTGTCCTTCATGCAGCTGGGTTACATGCATGGCAGACTGTGATGTGTTAGTGTACAGGGATTTGTGCTTGCAGAGACTCATATTTATGATTTGCATGATGTGGGGTCTTCTGGGTCCTGGATATGTTGTTTGCATGGGATGGGCAAGTGTGCCGGTCATCTGCAGAGTTAGTTTTACCCCTGAGCTAGGATTGTGAGTCAGTGCATATTGCTGTTGTCTGGATGCCCTGCCCCTGTGACAAGAGACAGTGTTGACTGACTTTCAGGGCATCCCAGTGCCATGGCATTGAACTTGCTATGAGTGATCCTGCATTGTGTTCAAATGTGCACCATGCACCCCATTGTGGCATTGCCCATCAGGACATGGGTACATCATAGTGTGGGTTGCTGGCATGCATCACAAGCATGTGAAATGAGTCTCTGCCCATCCCTTCATCCCGACACCTGTACTGAGTCAGTAGCAAGAGATGTGCTGTGTGTATAGTGACATACTCCTACATGTTCACTTGCATGTACGACTAATGTGTGGGTGGTGCATGTTGGCACATTGGGGTGTTAGCATCCAACATGCAACGGACATATGTGTGAAAGTCAAGGAGGGATATGTTTGCCATGGTTGAGGTTGAGAATGACAATTGTCTTATTCTAAACAGTTTTGGCACTGTGTTCAGCTGATGATGCCAGGGCTTGCCCTGTGATGTGATATACTCACTGTGGTGTGTGCAGTCGGTGCAGGTGACTGATGTTGTTCTCTTACTTCCTATTCCTATCCAGATACAGCCACGGCCACAGGAGGGGACAGCTCCACGGACCAGGAGGAGCCACAGAGCTTGACAGGGACAGAAGGAGAGGAGTTAGGTGGACCCAGTGGCACGGAGGGCGAGTGGAACCACACAGAGGAGTCGTCAGCACAATCACCTCCAGCTGAGGGCCACAGCAGCTCTGAGGATGACTCCCTTGTGGAGGTGGCTGTCAGCAGCCACCAAACCCCAGCTAGTGAGGCTGTCCCCGCCACCACCACCACCACCACCCTCCCATCGGCTCCCATCCCAGAGGTCCCTGTGGGCTCCCGTGTTCGTGAGCATGTCTCCTTTGTGCCAGGCACTGCACCCCCTGCCCCTATGTCCCCTGCTGCCCTGAGTGAGGAGTCTGTGGACTTACTTCGACAGATCCATGTAGGGCAGACGTCGATGCTGAAGGTCCTCCATGCACACACAGGTCTGTTGATACATCTGGTGTCATTCATGGAGGGCATTTCCTCAGGCATGTCTGCCCTACAGAGGACCAATCAGTCCGTGGCCTCCTCCCTGACGGCAGCAGTGTCCCTCCTCCAACAGTCCCGCACCCCTCCTACCCCTGCACCACCCACGATTAGGATTCCTAGCACCCTACCAGTACCAAGCACAGAGACCCCCAAACCAAGGTCTAGACGTGCACACAATCAAGCGCAGGGGACTGATACCACACTCACAGGGGCTGGTTTGTAGACACACACACAGTCATCCACAACCACTCTGCAGTCCTCTGAGACCTCTCCCTCCCAGCCCCCTTCCCTTGCCACACCTGCAACACCATCTCCCCAGAAGCTCTTCCTCTGTGACCTTGGCCTCTTCCCCACCAACCCAGCTGATCCTGATTACAAGGGGAGGAGGAAGTCCCCACACACAGAGGGAAGTGCCCCTCATACCCGGACACCCTCCCCCAGGCACAGTCAGACAGAGACCCCCACCAGCAAGTCCCCCCGGCACCAGAAGAGCAAGACCCCCCAGCCACCACGCAGCTCCAAGGCAAAGTCTCCGTCCTCCATCCCCCAGGTCACCACTCCAGAGGTTCCCCCGCTACTCCCTGCCCTGGGTTCCCCCACCCACAGATACACCATCCCCAAAATGCTAAGGCCATCCCCCCTAGCACTTGCTCCTCCACACCTGTTCAGACAGTTAGTGCCACTGATGTGGGGACCGTGTCCCCCGCCCTGCCAACCTCACCTGTCCCCCATTCCGCTCCCATGGATGTAGGCACTGAATTGGAGTCCACGACCACCCCGTCTGACTTGGGCACTAGGTGGGTGAGCCAATCCACTCCATCTGACCTGCCCACTAGAGTTGTGCCGGCACCCACCTCATCTGACTTGTGCCCCACAGTTGTGACAGCACCCACCACTTCAGTCAGCTTCACTGCAGTTGCAAGTGTCTCGCCTGCATCCACCACCTCTTCACTGCCTCCTTCTGCTGCGCCCTGATACTGTCCCTGGGGTGCCTGGCCTGCCCCATGTATGCCCCTCCGAGGGGATGACCCCGGTCCTTAGCAGTGCAGGCAAGCAAGGTGTGACACTTCTCACTCTACTTCACTCCTTGGCATTTGGACATGGACTGGTCATTGGCCTTTTGTTTGAACAGACGTTTAACTTTTAATATGCTGAATAAAGCTTTTTTCTTTATCCCTGTGAACTAGATTTAACTGTACATTATGTTGATGATGTTTAACATGCCCTTGTGGTCCATGAGATATGTATCCTATTCTGGTGGGTATCCATGTCATTCTTTGCAGCTACCTGGGTGTGTCAGGATCAACTATTTGTGGACATCTCTCTGTGAGCATTTCATTTGCATGGTCACATCTCTGGCTTGCACCCATGCACATATGATGTGCTTCCCATTGTCCAATGTGTCACCTCCACAGACTTTGTGCTCATCAACACTGGACCTACAGCTGTGGGCATCATTGTTATAGGAGCAACTGGGTCCTCTGTGCAACTTGCTAGACATATATTTTGGGTATGTGCAGATGACTTAGGGGAGACTCACGTACCCAGGCTGTTGTGACCAGAGCCTTCATTGTGTGGTAACTGATGGCTGACTGACCAAGTGTTCTGCAGACATGAGTGAGACTTGCGGTGAATATGTTTGGCACAGCTGGGCTCCCACAGGAGTTGGGTCCCCTCAAGTGTGTTGCCCAGTGACATGGCCTGGGCCCATGGTGTGTTGTATGAGCATGTGTGTGTGTCCACATCCCTGTTCACACGCAGTGTTCCCTTGATATGTTCCTTTTGTTGATGCTTGCTGAGTGGTACTGGGTTCATCCCACTACTTTTCCAATGGGCTACCAGATGTGTGGGTGCATGACACACTACTGTTAATTGGTGCATCATCATTGGGATTTGTCAGTTCTGAGTGGTGATGATGTTGTCAGACACAGATGGGACACAGTTAGGGTTCCTCAAGGCACCTCTTTATTTGCTAAATCATGTAGTTGTCCCTAGGTGGTAGTTTTAAGTGATTAAGACATTTGTATGTGTGTGTGACTGCTCTCACTTGTCGGGTTCATGGCTGCGATGCTGACAGGTGTCAGCATGTGTGCCTTGTGGTTCTCCTTGGCATCTGCATTGTCCTGGGACTGTGGCAGGGATTCTGAAGGTTACGTGAGCTTTGAGGTCATGGCCATGTACCGCATACTGTGCAGTATGTGTATCATTCCCCAGGGTTGTAAACTGTCCTTGTGTGATGTGTCTGTGCACCTTAGTTCCTCACAACATTCCTGTGTTTGTCATGGATGCATGTGCAATGTCACCTGTCCCTGTCCATGTGGGCTTCACAGATACACATTGTTGCAGTTCAGGGTGTGCGCTGTTGAGGGTGGACTGATGTGAATGTTTGCATGGATGGTCCCCTAGCTCCCATTTGTCCATGGATGAGGGGCCATGCTGAGTGGTTTGTGTATGTGTGATGTATGTTTGAGGCACAGGACACATGTCTGGGTTTCCCAGTTTGTATGACATCTGCCTTTGTCATTACAGTGGAGGTGTCATGCATGCTTGTGTCACCCCAATGTCTGTTCCCTGGGGGTAGTGCTGTTGTGTGTCAGTCTCTTGCTGTGTTAGTTGGTTTTCATTCCAGCTTGTGTCACATGTGTCTGTTGTGCTCTCTCTCATCTCCTAATGCCTGATTGCCCACTGAGGGTGTCCCAATGATGGTTTACTTTTGTATGGCACTGTGTCCACATCTGTGTCGCTGTGGTTCAGTCCCCCTCATGTGTTGTGTAGTTGCCTGGGGAAACTGTGACACACACATACACATGCTGTGTCAGATGTGCAGAGTGAGTTTGCCTGTTTGTGTTTGTGCATCTGCACCAGTGCATTGGCATTGCTGTTGTGGGCCTTTGTCTGGATGCTGTTTCTGTGATTTTGCATGCTGTCCCTGTGAGTCATATCACATCATTGTGCACATTCATCCTGGTTGTTAGGTGCCATTGCTGGCATGGAATGTGAGTTTGTGAGCTGACACCTACAGTCTACACATGTTGTTTTGATTGGTGTGTCTATATTCGAGATGTGTGCATGCTTGGTAATGGTCACGTCTGCTCTTGTGTCATTGTACACTGTATGCATTGCCAGCCCCCATGTGTGGTGCTTGTCTGCACATGGCCGAGAGTGTGTTATGTTTTCAAACCACATCTCTGTGTGTATGGAACACAACCACTAGTTTGCCCCAGAAGTGTTTGATGTGTTGGGAGCAGGGTTCATACATGCTGTTTGTTATTTGCAGCTTTGACCGTGATGACGCTTACCTTTTGGTCACTGTGATGAGGGGGGTTTAATCCCCATCACCACAATGCTCAACATCTGCTGCATTTTGGAAGCCCACACTTAACTTCTGTTCTACACAGTGAGGGGGTGTTTTTTTTACATTGCCACAGTGCTATGGTGATGCTTGCCTTGTGTATGTCACACTCATGTGTTGGTCACACATGTGCTGTTACTTACATTGTATGTTCGTAGCCATAATCACTGTTGTGGACAGGCGCTTAGAGCAGGGCTATTGCTTCGGTATTGCTTCGGTAATGTCAGCGAATAATATGGTATGGCTGTGAATTTGTCCTTTGTAAATGGTATTGACGGTATATTCAATGTCAAAAAACAGGAATAGACTTACGGAAATTTGGACTTGAGGGAGCTTATAAAAATTACGGAGAAAGTGAGGACTTCTTGACACGGTCAACTTTATAATTTGACAGTTGTTGATAAATATATTTGAATTCATCATCAACTCATATAGAATTTTCTATTTTAATTAATTCTAGGAAGTGACTTCTGCTTGAATTGAATAAAGGCAGTAGCATTACCGGTATCATAAAAAGTAATAACACGAACCGGAAGTTTTCGACACTAAAAGGAAGGCCAAGAACAATATAAAATACAAATCTGTGTCCACATGGTGAGTCAATTCATTTTTACGAAATTACTAGTGAATAGGTATTAATTGTTTTATGCATATTATTACTAGCGTACATACTCTTTGTCTTAATAGGATTCATGAACTAGATACCCTCAAATAATTACATATCGAATATGCTAAGCATCGATGAGAAATCATAGGAGAAACAAATGTAATACTACGGGTGAGTTAAGACCAATAAATAGATTATCAAATAATAGGTTTAAATATACACCGATTAATACGATCAAATAATAAAAAATGTAAAAGATTTTGTATAATTTTTATTTGTTTGGTTAAATAGGACGGAGCAAATTGATATTCTCTCTCGGTCAGTAAAGGATAAGAATTAAGAAGCTTCATCCCTTTTGTAAGTATAAAAAAGAGTATGGGATGAGTGTAAATTCCAATTATAACCAGGATATCTTTATACATATGTTCTGGAGAAAAATAAGGTATAGGGTAGAAATACATAATGGGATTACCATATATATCAGAGTAATCCATACATTCCTACTTTAAAGTCAATGGTGTGATATATTCTAAGAGATATCGAGTTTTGAGAACATCTTACCATTATTGCTGTAATTAAATGATAAGTTGGGGTGTGGTAATATTATGGATACTATCACCCGTTTTCAATATAGTGATATGATTAGCCCATCTTTACAGACTATTCTTATGCTCAACATTGTGATTTGAGCAATTCTACCTTTTGAAATCATTGTTATTAAGTACATTGAACCAAAGAAAAGAAAAATTTCTTGAGCACACGAATGTAATCTAATTGTATGTTTTCTTTTTTCATAGATTGATCATATTTGATAGAGAGAGCAGTTTTTTAAGGTGTGGGTCCTGAAGAAGGTGTTACGTATTATAAAATACACCGAAACGCGTCGACAAGAGAACACAATTTTATTTTCATTTTTATTTTCAATTTTATGTTAATTTGTTTAATTCAATGTTTGATATTATTAAATGCTTATGATCATGGACAGTAATTGTTAATAGAATCATTGTAAACAAAATCATCAATGGCTGTCTTTTATTTAAATGTCAACTATGATGTGTAAATTGTTTTTGGATACAATATTGTAAACAATTTTAGATACAGGTATTTTTAAATAAAATAGTAATACATCTCAATTTCGTGGTACTACAGTTCATAATACCTCTTTCCTTTGGTTCACATTATACTGTATATGATTTCACTATAGGAGCTTTTGAATAATACAAAAGGGAAGTCTTTAATTTTAATTACATTTGTCACAGACTACACACTGTTGACATGATGTTAGGGGGGATGTATTTTGTGGACATACCTGATGTTGGAGTATGCTGGATGTGTTGCGCATCACCCATCCTATGGCTGGGGGTGGCAGTAGTGATGGGCAACATAAGCCCTATGGGTGGGGGAGGCAGGGGTGATGGGCAACAGGTCCCCTGTGAGTGGAGGTGGCAGGGGTGATGGGCAACATCAGCCCTATGGGTGTGGGTGGCAGTAGTGATGGGCAACATAAGCCCTATGGCTGGGGGTGGCAGGGGTGATGGGCAACATAAACCCTATGGCTGGGGGTAGCAGTAGTGATGGGAAACATAAGCCCTATGTCTGAGGTGGCAGGGGTGATGGGCAACAGGTCCCTTGTGAGTGGGGGTGGCAGGGGTGATGGGCAACATCAGCCCTATGGGTGGGGGTGTCAGTGGTGATGGGCAACATCAGCCCTATGGGTGGGGGTGGCAGTAGTGATAGGCAACATAAGCCATATGGGTGGGGTGGCAGGGGTGATGGGCAACAGGTCCCCTGTGAGTGGGGGTGGCAGGGGTGATGGGCAACATCAGCCCTATGGGTGTGGGTGGCAGTAGTGATGGGCAACATAAGCCCTATGGCTGGGGGTGGCAGTAGTGATGGGCAACATAAGCCCTATGGCTTGGGGTGGCAGTAGTGATAGACAACATAAGCCCCTGTGAGTGGGGGGTGGCAGGGGTGATGGGCAACATCAGCCCTATGGGTGGGGGTGGCAGTAGTGATAGGCAACATTAGCCATATGGGTGTGGGTGGCAGGGGTGATGGGCAACAGGTCCCCTGTGAGGGGGGTGGCAGGGGTGATGGGCAACATCAGCCCTATGGGTGGGGGTGGCAGTAGTGATAGGCAACATAAGCCATATGGGTAGGGGTGGCAGGGGTGATGGGCAACATCAACCCTATGGGTGTGGGTGGCAGTAGTGATAGGCAACATAAGCCCTATGGCTGGGGGTGGCAGGGGTGATGGGCAACATAAGCCCTATGGCTGGGGGTAGCAGTAGTGATGGGAAACAGAAGCCCTATGGCTGGGGGTGGCAGGGGTGATGGGCAACAGGTCCCCTGTGAGTGGGGGTGGCAGGGGTGATGGGCAACATCAGCCCTATGGGTGGGGTGTCAGGGGTGATGGGCAACAGGTCCCCTGTGAGTGGGGGTGGCAGGGGTGATGGGCAACATCAGCCCTATGGGTGGGGGTGGCAGTAGTGATAGGCAACATAAGCCATATGGGTGGGGGTGGCAGGGGTGATGGGCAACAGGTCCCCTGTGAGTGGGGGTGGCAGGGGTGATGGGCAACATCAGCCCTATGGGTGTGGGTGGCAGTAGTGATGGGCAACATAAGACCTATGGCTGGGGGTGGCAGTAGTGATGGGCAACATAAGCCCTATGGCTGGGGGAGGCAGTAGCGATAGGCAACATAAGCCATATGGGTGGGGTGGCAGGGGTGATGGGCAACAGGTCCCCTGTGAGTGGGGGTGGCAGGGGTGATGGGCAACATCAGCCCTATGAATGGGGGTGGCAGTAGTGATAGGCAACATTAGCCATATGGGTGGGGGTGGCAGGGGTGATGGGCAACAGGTCCCCTGTGAGTGGGGGTGGCATTGGTGATGGGCAACATCAGCCCTATGGGTGGGGGGGCACTAGTGATAGGCAACATAAGCCATATTGGTGGGGTTGGCAGGGGTGATGGGCAACAGGTCCCCTGTGAGTGGGGATGGCAGGGGTGATGGGCAACATCAGCCCTATGGGTGTGGGTGGCAGGGGTGATGGGCAACAGGTCCCCTGTGAATGGGGGTGGCAGGGGTGATGGGCAACATCAGCCCTATGGCTGGGGGTGGCAGTAGTGATGGGCAACATAGGCCCTATGGCTGGGGGTGGCAGTAGTGATGGGCAACATAAGCCCTATGGGTGTGGGTGTTAGTGGTGCTGGCCATGCAACACCTATGGTGGGCTGTTGTTAGTGGCCAGGATGTTGATACCCTGCGTGTGTGTGCCATTTTGCGGGTGCGTGTCGTTTGTTTATGTGGTAGGTGTCTGACTTACCACCTGCGCCGTCGGCGTCAGTTCCTGATCTGGTCATAGATGTAGAGTACTGGTATGACCTGCGCGATGGGATTCATGATGTGTTTGTATCGTACACGCTGCTTGTTGCTCCGTCTCGTACCCGCTGCAAGCTGGTCCGTCTCGTAGCTGTGTATTGAGTTGTGGCGCAAATCATAGCTGATATACTGGTGACCCGTCCGGCACGTAGGAAGTACGCATCGTACTTGTCATGCCGGAAACTGCTATGGATACTGTTTCTGGGCGACTCGGTTCATCGTTAGGAGTTACGGCTTGGACAGAGAATGGAGCTTGAATCACAGCCTACATGTCGGTCGGGTTTTTGGCAGTTATGCGCATCGTACTTACTCTACTAGACGGACCTGCTCCGGGTACGTGTCGGTCGCACGGTAAGGCTACGGACAGCTGTCCGACCGGCTATCGGAATCGGCCCCTTAGTGGTTACTGCACAAACAGGGAGTGTGGCGAACCTGAAATGCATATACAGCATCCTATCCCTGGGTACCTGAATTAAATCTAGGGAGGGTTCAAGGTCTCTGGTCTGCTTATGCTGGAGGAATTCTTCTGTTAGTCTGCCCACTTAGCTTCCTGGCTGGCAACCCTGTTCCAGTGTGACCATTTGATTTCTTATTTGCTTGGTTGGTCTTGCCTGTCCCAGTGTCCCTGGAATCCTAGTGCTATCACAGATTTCTTAATGTCAGAAATCCATTTAATTTTAGTAATTTGTCGCCTGCGAGGGTGGGTGCGTCTGCCGGGTCTTCTTTAAGGAAGCTAACCACCCCGTTTATGTAAAGAGAGAACAGGGTGGTTGCCATGACACATCCCTGATGGACTCCCCTGTTAACAGGGATCCGCTCCGTCAGTTGGCCTTGTGATCCCCACCTCACCTGGGCATAGTTGCCCTCATGATGCCTAATCATTTGATTGAGAATAGGAGGGGGAATGCCCATGTCTCTAAGCACTAGCCACAGGTTGTTCCTAGGTATGAGGTCAAAGGCAGTCTTTAGATCGATAAATGCAAGATAAAGACTGCCCTTGCCAATCGTCACTGTTTTCCAGTATATTAAAAATAACCTAAAGACCTGGTCAAACGTTCCTGTGCAGCCCTAAAGCCAGCTACTGGGAAAGAATGTCTTCATCTTCTGCCCAATTTAGAATTCTTTGCAACAGGACTCCACCGAAGACCTTCTGCATTACGTCTATCAAACTAATTGGTCTATAGTTTGAGGGGTCTTCTCTTGGTCCCTTCTTGTAGATTGTTACTACCTCGGCACCTTTCCACGATTCCGGTATTGGGCTTCCACTGGCTATTGCATTAGCAAGAAGAAGAATATAGTGTGCCCAGTTAATGACATCCGTTAGGAAGAGGTCTCCAGGGTCTGATTGCTTTGACTAGAAGCTGCCTTTATTCCTTCCAGTCTTTCATATACCACAAGTTGGACCCTTTAGTCGATACAATGGGCTTATTGCCTGTACTCGAGGCTAGAAAGTAAGCACCTATTCGGTCCACTGTGCGAGAGTGGACATTTGAGACATCTATCGGTCCCCTTGGATCTGAGACTACAGCCTGAAGTGCTGACGTGCTAGAGGCTAAGACTTGCCTAATTCCAGCGATTATGGTTTCCTGGAGTGCAATCTTGGGCCACTTCAAAAAGATTTTACAATTAGAAGGGGCAAATTCTTTTGTTAATATTAAGTTTTGGACACTCTCAGTATGACTAAGGACTGGCCACAGTGGTTTCATATAAAGGCAAAGGGGATTATGATCACTCTCCGTAGTGGTGCCAACTGTGATATCTATAAGATCTGCTCATAGCTTTACGTCAAGTAGGATATAATCTATCCTTGAAGGGCAACTAACTCTGTTGTAGGTGTTAGCACCCTGCCTGTCTGATGGTGTTCTTCCATTTGCCGCCCTCAAACCAAATTCCACCGTGAGAGCGTTAAGTTGGAGAACTAGCTGAGTCAATCTTTTAACAGGGGGTAGGTTGAGCAGGGCGGCGGGACATTTGTTGTCAAACTTTTCGGCCCTCTGAAGGTCCCCTGTATCCAGGGGTTCGAAGGTAAAGTTAAAGTCTCCTGCAACAACGATGCTGGAGTGAGACGGACAGCTAGTTAGAGCTTCTTCTAAGACTGTGACTATAGGCAAATGTCTACCCCCTTTGGTCCCCCTTATGTAGACATTAAACAAGTCCAGGGTTACCCTTCCTCTCGGTCCCCTGATAGTGAGTCTTAGGACATCCGGACTTGAACTTGGGTGCAAAGTAATTCGGCAACCCAGGGCAAGGCTCAGCCAAATAATCAGACCCCCTGACGGACGCCCTTTCCCCGTGGTGGTGGCAGGGGAATGGAAGCATATTTTTCCCTATTTTGTACAGGGGTGCCAAGCTCCAGGTCTCCTGGAAAATACATATATCAAAGCCCTCAATAAGTTTGTTCCAATGGGAATTGCCAGTTTATTTTACAAGCCTGCAACAGTCCAGGATATTAGTTTCAGTTGATGGCTTGAGGCAGCTCCTAGTATAATAATGTTGTTTGGGGTACATTGACTGTGCGAGACCAGGAAAGTGGGCTATACCCGGGAGTCTGGGGTAGTATGGCTTCAACTTCCCGAGCCCTTTGAGTAGTGGTTAAAAAACCACTCTAGATCATATCCCCCTTGTTACTGTCTTTCGATGGTTCAGGTTCCGTACATGAGGGTGTGGTGGTATGTTGGATGGACTTAGTGCTAGGAGGTGTAGAATGAAGTCAATCAATAGCCTCTAGTGAGGTTCCTGTGTCTGGTGATGTTGATGACTGCATGGTGGGTTGGTTGCCCCGTGTTGCTAGTGGGGATCGCCTAAACTGTATGGAGGAGGTTTCGGGAGAGCAAGTGCGATAATCTAAGGCAAGAAGATTGTCAGCCAGATCAGCCCTGCTCATAGTGAGCTCAATGCAGTCGAATGGTTGGGACAGAGACGTATGTCTCTGAGCCCTGGTGATGTTGTCCCGTATTATTGATCGACAGCCCCTAACATGGTGAATCCAATGGACAGCTTTGTTGGTCAAGGAGAATTCAGTTTCAGGGCTACTCTTGGGGCCAAGCTTGGGGACTTTGACCATATAGATTTTAAGAGGATTGGACAGATAGGGGGTTTCTGAACGGTTTGACTGGTGTATCTTGGGTAAAGGGCACTGGTTAGTACAGGTTGCAGAAGATTGTGAAGTCACTGTACTGTACTGTAGAGATCTTTAGAGGCCCTGCTTTTGATGTTGCTTGGGTGATTAACGGTAGGGTAGAGTGAGGTATGCCTATGGGAAGGGCTCGCAAGGAATGGTGATAGTACATCATGTACAGGAATAACCCTCTTCCCAGTAGGCACCGTGTGTGCCTCATGGGATTGTTGATTATGTTCTATTTGGCTATTTACACGCAGCTAGCTGGGTGGTTCTCTGTTTAATATTAATTTGACCAAGACAGTCAGATCCATAATCATAGATTTCAGAGACCCTATCTCCTGTCTAAGTGTGTTAATAAGCTGAGGTGTTTCATGCAATTCTGTGGTCATTGTTGGATCTAGAGCTATGCGTGGGAGGTGATTGAGGCGATGCCTCACCTGGCTCGTCGCGCACATCCACCAGTGGTAGGAACCTGTTAGTACAGGAACAGCAATTTCCAACTGGGAGCCCATGGTATTAATGCTAGGGGGAGAAAGTAGAGGATTAGGAATCCTTGCTGGGTCTGCCTGCATTTGTAACGGTGCCTCTTTGTTGGATGTAGTGGCCCCCTACGGGGGAGTTTCTGGAACATAGCTGGGATAGTGTTTGGGCTTGATGTATTTAGTGTTCTGTGCTGGCGCTTTGGGGAGGGTTGGCCTGGGATGTCCTGCGTGGTTGGTTCGGCCTCTTGGATGCCTTCGCACTCACTGATGAGGGTATCTATACGATCCAACACGCAGTTGCTACCTGTGTGTTTGAGTGACTTCCTAGCCTTCTTCCCCTTTTGAGCCCGAACATTACCCCTGCCTCCCTGCCCAGCACCCTCCATTGATTTCCTTTTACCCATAACTATGCAAATATAACACAATTAGTGGTATCAGGGAGGAAATGGAACAGGTTGGATAAAACTCAAGAATTGAATTAAAGGATAAAGTCAAACAAATAGATGGTACTGGTAGGCGGATAGTATTAAAGCCCTTCTTATAGTTCCAGACGAGAAGTATCGCCAAGTCCTCTGCCTACAAACTCCCCTATATGATTTTGAAGGTTTGCACAGTACCTTAGATAGCTGGAGTGGCTCCGTGACAACGATGAAAACCGGGTGAAAGGGAGGTGGCCCTGCGCTGCCTCTTCCTGGCATCTGGTGGCAAAGTAGCAGCGCATCCCGCACTGCGGAGCAGAGTGGGCGCTTTTGAAGCGCGATGTCAGGCAGGCTCCTCTCTCCTGCAGTGAGGCAGCCTGGGGCTTATAGTCCCCGTCACGGCTGGCAACTGATGGCATAGTAGCATTGATATTATTTTTAGAAAAAATAAGTATTTTTTAATGTGATTTTTAAAGAATATTAATTTAATTCTTTCAATTAAGTCTGATTTAGTGGAAGACCCTTCACAAAGGAGGCTGACCGGTCATCTGCCAGTTGCTTATTCCTGTATTTGGAAGAAGGCGGTTCTGGCCATCTAATCCCCCAGGATTTTTAGCTTTTTGATCACCTGTTTTTTTATATTTTACTGTGGGAGAGCTTCATAACCTGTTACTCATTCACAGTAAATTCATGGCAAACTGGACTGCATGCGATTACCCCCAGTGTCTGCCTTTTAAGATAAGGACATGCGATGCAGCAAGGATAAGAGGCACTTGGCTGATTGCACTGGAACATGTGTGCACATGCGTATGCACACAAATGAGGGCTGCGCATGAGAGACTACTGTAATGCGCAGCCCAAGGACTTCGCACCGGAAGCCTGGCACAGAATGGACTATGCAGAGTCGGGTGGTGACCTGGAATAGGCCTTATAATGTGGATGTACACATGTAGGGAAAGTCATTGTGGTTTACTGTCTTGACTGTAGGGACACTTCATTATACTATACTCTAATGGCAGAGGCTGCCTTAGGGCGAAGCTCCAGTACTCTAGGGGGTGCAGACCTCAGGTTTGCACCTATGTACACTCTAATCCATGTGAAAAGAATAACTATGTGAAGTGCAGAAGCATAACCGTACAGCTTCTGGGTCATCCAGGAATGTCATATAACTCTGACTCAGCTCAGGATCAGAGCCCAGGCCTTTTGTTACCCTGGTGGGCTGGGTTAACTACTTTTCTTGCCAGCTGCAGAGACAAAGGAGTCACCCATCAAAGGAAGTAATTAACAGTGCTGAAGTCAGCTGTGAAGGTGGAAGGGATTGGGTGAACTGCTCTGCATCAATCAGCTAGCTGTCATCCTGTGCCAGGAAGAGGGCCTACCACAGGCCAATCAGCAAAGGAGGGTGTCCAGACCTCTGGAGCCATACCAGAGCGGGGGCTTCTTTAAAGATTTGCTTGGGGAAGTACATGGTAGTGATGTCAGTGGGGATGGAGTTGAGACCCACAGAGCACACGTGGAAAGTGGCTCCTGGGTGATACCATTTTCAGGTAATCCAGAAGACTGCGCAGGAAGGTTGGGACAGGGGCAGAGTGGTGATGTGCCATATCACGATAGGCTAGATGCGCAGCCCTGCGGAACACTCCTGCCCCCCAATTAAAAGGTCCTGCACAGAGAAGTGAGCTTTCGCTTGGTTGTGCTTTTCTGCAACACTCTGGACTTGTAGAGAGTTGCCATGGACAATTGGAAGGAGGAACCCTGACTGCCATCTGGCCCCAGGATTCTGACTCTGATTGACCCAGGGCCACTTGGGGCACACCCAAGGACCAGGAAAGCTGGTCTCTTCACATCCACTGAGGACCAGTTGATGGAAAGACTGGGCTTTGTGCAAGGAAAAAGAGAGGTGAAAGGCTGGTGCTGGGAGTCAGTGGCACCTACTTCCTACAAAGTTAAAGTGTGGCAGCCAGGAGGTCCGCAAAAAGTGCTCTAGGAGTCAAGGGATCACCACCAGGAGCAAAAGCAGACAAAGATTAATAGCATCCGCCCAACGGGCCCGAGGTAGGGCTGTTTAATGGTTTGGTGATCTTTGTGAGGCTCCAGTGATGAAGTGGAGGGGCTCCGCCACCAGATTCAGCATTTCCCCTGCAGTGGGAAGGGACCAGGTTGCTGCCACTCAGAGAAAGAAACAGAAAAGAAGTACCGCTGTGGTGCATTCTCCATGAGAAATAGAAATGGGCCCAGGGTTCCATCGCTGGGCACCGAGGAGGAATTTACCAAAGGGGAGTGCTGTCACCCACCCCATTTCCTTAGTTGGGGGTCCAAGACCCCTTCCCCAGACCACTGAAAAGAATAAGGAGGCAGAAGAGCACCATCGCGCATGAAGCAGAAGGGGCCAGGACCCCTTCCCTGTGCCCCGAGAATGGGTCGGGCACATGGAGGAGAGAAGGGGCCCAGGGCCCCATTCCTGGGCCCCGAGATGCTCACACCAGAGCGAGAAGGACGAGCACATGGCAGGTGTCTGCCCGCAGGAGCGGATAGAGCAGATCAAAGTGCCGGCTATCGTAGCAGCACATGAGAGTGCTTGCTGTGCAGGGAGCAGGTGAGAGCAGCCAGGGGATGAGACCCCAGAGCCGTTCTCCAACGGAGTGGAGTGGTGTGGTGTCCAGTTGGTACAGGGCACCCCGAGGAAAACAAAAACTTGGTGCAAGGCCACTTGAAAGAAGAACAAGAAAAGAGACAAGAACATATTCCCAGGAGCTCTCCCCGGTGCATCTGGAGAGCCGCTGCTCTAATGTGCAAGCTCACAGAGACGCGCACCATAATGCCCTGCAGGGTCTGGACACATATATCTCATGCAAATCACTCGTTCTGGCGTTGAGGTGGCCCTAGGAGAAGAGGGCCACCCAAAAACAGTTGCTAAAGTGCAGGGGAGCTGCAGGAGCAGTGTAGCAGTGTAGCCTCCCACCCAAAAGAAATGCCTGAGTCCCCACCCTCTGTTTGATGGGAATCCATAAGGATAATCCTTCAAGGATTTTGAAGTGTGTTTGCAAGCACTTCCTAGAATAGAGCAGTGTTTGTGGCCTTGCAGGGTACAATGGGAATTTTCATGTAGAGAAACATTCTCTAGGAATGAAAGGTGGTAATTGCACCTTAGTTTAATTGCGACAAAGATGTCCCCTAGGGGCAATGGTTAAAGTGCTGCATGTTATTCACAGTGTATGTTGCTCTCTAAGGGTGAATAATAATACTTACATAGTGTCATAATTATGAAGGTGATGCTCTTTAGAGGCTGTGGTTAAATTGCGTATTTCATACTAAAAGTAATTTTGATAGCATAAATCATTCATACATGTCTATATATTTACTTGCACCTATTTTAATGAAATACTGAGGCTGATAGCCGCTTGTGATTAACGTTTGCATGTTTTATTTCCAGTAGTAAGTGCTCTCACCCAATGTTATGCTCAAATATTGCAGCTGCATACAAGGAAATGGTTTTGACATTTGATTTTTTGGTTTAAATCTCACATTGGGGAGTGTCAAGAATAATTATGAAATGTTATCATAGGGAATTCCATCAGCTTGTTTATATTTGTAAATTAGTGCATTGTATAAAGTAGTTTGTGTGTACAAAATGTTCTTTTTGCTTTTTCAAATGAAAAAAGCACTGACTGGGCAATCATTTATTGAGCTTTATTATTGTCTATCTGTAAATGGTGATTGCTAGCCCACACCTCCTCCCTGGATTAGGCCTTGGACAATGGAGAGATGGATTCCTAGTAAAGAACACATGTAGACCCATTCCTTGTGCAGGGGACACAACTAATGACTCACTTTCTAACACTGGCCATCAAAATGGTACTAATAAGGCAAAATCTTTAGCCAGGTAGTGCAATGTTAACATTATGGTGCATATTTTTGCCTTTCCTAGTCGCATAATTTAGTCCTCCCATGCCACATAGTTTGGTACTCACCTGCTTCATAAATATATATGTTTCTTCACTTCAGTTTTTAAGTTATTGTTAATATTATTAATGTAATTTTTAATTATACAATTATTTTTACATTTTAAATATATTAAAATATATTTAGTTCACAGAATCAATTAAAACTATATCCATTTAAATATTTAAATATTTAAATTAGGCTACACATATATTTTTATTCTCATTATGTATATGTTTGCTAATTTATAATTTAAGTTTTTTTACATATTTAATATAATGTATTTGAAAAAATAGTTTAATTATTGTTTTTGTAAATAACATATATATGTGTGTGTGTGCTCTTCCTCCTTATGAGACAAGGGAGTGTGGTAGTGATGTTTTGAGGTGCAGCCACAAGCACCTTCGGAGTACCCACCCCTCAAGTGTTCAGCAGTTTCTGTGGCAACTTTTTGGGACAACTAAAAACATTTTGGTAAACGTCGGAACGCCGCATACCCAGGATGTGCCCGACCATTGAATCAATGGACTGTGACTTGACGGGAACACACTGTTTACTCAATCAGTGTTTTCGGGCATGAGTCGGAACTTCAATGGCGGGGTGAGGGACCAGGGGAGCTGTTACGCCACCCACATCAATAATATCCAGTCAATGCATGGGGAGAAGGGAGCAGACACTGCCCACTGAGGCCAGTACTTACGTTTCGGTGTCTGCTTCATATAGGCTCAGACATCTGGGTCGGGTTTTCCCTGTGCTATTCTGCCAGTGATGCCTCAGCCAATCTCAGAGGGGCATGCTACTTGAAAAGGTGGGCTGGAGAACCATTTGAAAATGTTGGCGGCATCTGAGGAAGTTGAAAAACGAAACGCGTCATGCCGTTGGTATAATTAAAGAACAGCTTACCTGCAATCCCATGTGTGCTCTTCTTCCTTAGGAGACAAGGGAGTGTGGTAGTGATGTTTTGAGGGGCAGCGACAAGAACCTTCGGAGTACCCACCCCTCAAGCATCCGGCGGTTTCTGTGGCAACTTTTTGGGACAACTAAAAACATTTTGGTAAACGTCGGAACGCCGCATACCCAGGATGTGCCCGGCCATTGAATCATGGACTGCGACTTTGCGGGAACACACTGTTTACTCAAGCGGTGCTTTTGGGCATGAGGTGGGACTTCAACGGTGGGGTGAGGGACCTGGGGAGCTGTTACGCCACCCACATCAACAATATCCAGGCAATGCATGGGGAGAAGGGAGCAGACACCGCCCACTGGGGCCAGTACTTACTTTTCGGTGTCTGCTCCATATAGGCTCAGACATCTGGGTCGGGTTTTCCCTGTGCTATTCTCCCAGTGATGCCTCAGCCAATCTCAGAGGGGAATGCTACTTGAAAAGGTGGGCTGGAGAACCATTTGAAAATGTTGGCGGCATCCGAGGAAGTTGAAAAACGAAACGCGTCATGCCGTTGGTATAATTAAAGAACTGCTTACCTGCAATCCCGTGTGTGCTCTTCTTCCTTAGGAGACAAGGGAGTGTGGTAGTGAGATATATATATATATATATATATTCACTGAAAAAACCATAGGTTTCACACACGTTATAGTTAGGAATTAGCATTTAAAAAACCTTAGAAATTCAGTGAAAAAACCATAGGTTTCACACATGTTATAGTTAGCTGGACATTTTACTCGTAAAAAACCAATGAAATTGCCCCGTTATAGTTAGTTCAGCTAACTATAACTCGCGCGCCCGCAATGCACTGCTGATGACGTCACATATTACATCACTCATGACATGGTCAGTGACATCACTCATGACATCACTGATGACATCTCAAATGACATCACTGATGACATCACTGATGACATCATCCAGTGAATGTGTGTTTTTCTGAAAATTAAATATGTTTTATATATGTATATCTCAAGGTTGATAGAAGAATAAATGGGTATATTACTGTCTAAATGGATGATTTCTTTTTGAAAAATTGATTGTGTAACTGACTGATTAAGTGTATCATAGTGAATACATGGCTTAGTGAGTAATATTTAAATATGTAAATATCTGTATCATTTTTTCACTTTGTGTATAAGTGGCTGCATGGGTTGGTGAGTAGCTACATGGGTGTCTATATAGGTTATTAGTTGTTTTTTTTGAGTATTAGTCTGAGTGTCTGCATGGTTCGGTGGGGGGTATGACGTAGTGCATAGGTGCATGAATGAGTGACTCACTGTTTGTATGTGTTGAACAGAGCATGTGTGCAGGACTGCATGGGTGGATGCGTGTGTGTATTGGTGTGTTAGTGAGTGAATGACTGTCTCAATAGTGTCTTTATGAGTAACTACATATGTTTTAAACTAGTATATGTGACTATTGGTGTATATATGTGAGTATATGTGAGAGGGAGAGATTGAAAGAGTTCCTGTATGAATAAGTATGTGTTTCTATAAGTGATTGTTTAAAAGACTAAGTATGTGTAAGTTTCCGTAGAAGTAAGTGTGGTGGTGTGTGTATAACTGTATATGCAGGTGAATGTATGTTTGATTCTTTATTAGCATGAGTGACTATGTGTGTGAGTAACTCTATGGATGAGTGGCATTATGTAACAGGATGTATAGGTGTATGAGTACATATGATGAGTGAGTACATGTATGAGTGACTGTATAGGACTGTTGGTGAATGAGTGGATGTGTATGTTGATCTTAGAATTACTGAAGAGGTTGTTGTAACTGGTATTGGTATGTCCATTGTTTTGAAAATTTTAGTCTCTATTTTTGAATGTGTGTATCAAAGCTTATATTAAGGTGAGAGGAGGTCTGCCACTCTATCACAAGGATGATGTCATCAGTGATGTCATCAGTGATGTCATTTGAGATGTCATCAGTGATGTCATGAGTGATGTCACTGACCATGTCATGAGTGATGTAAAAATCATTTATCACATTATAAAGTCCTTGAGAGACTACAATTTTTATTATTGACTTACCATACTCACTCAAAAAAATATTTATTCATTTGTTTTTTTAAAAAATAGTTTTTAAAATGGTTGTAGTTTCCGAAAATTTTCTATATCGATCTGAAAATAAAGAAAAAAGTATTAATATTTTTAAACCATTTAATAATACAGTACACATATTTACATTTTTTACCAAAAAATATTTTTGCCTTATTTTTGCTGTTTTCAGAATAAATTGCATTTCACTATTAATTGTGAAAGCAATTGCATTCATCATTTTACAGCGGGCAAAAAAAATTAACAATCACAAAGATTGTATTAAAAAAGCCCAGAATCTCTTCTCACTTAAACTTATCATTACAGAAATGCATATTATTCTAAAAAAATATCATCTAAAAACAATACTTTTTTCTTTAAAATACCGTCTGATATGTTTGTTTGAGAAGTATAATCACAATATTATATCTCAAATAACTCCAAAATACATCTGATTTTATTTCCTTTAGGCCAAATAGTATTTTTTTTTTTTTCCTGGAATAAATTTCCAAGGGAAATCCATTAAAATTCTAAAGTTTAATCTGTCCAGATCTCACCGATTCTCTGTAACATTTTGGTTCACGAAAATTTTTTGAATAATTTATTTAGTCCACAATAGAATTGCTTACTTTTCCACATGGCCAAATAGTAATTTTTTAAATCATTTTTGAAAAAAATTTCCAATGGCAGTTCAATAGCATTCCAAAATTTAAAATGTGCAGAAGTTACCGATTATCTCTAAATTATTGGTTTTTCAAAATTGCATTAAAAATTAAAAAAGTCCACATTACAATTGGTTATCTTTCCTTTAGGCCAAATGATAATTTTAAAAATATTTTTTCTACAAAATTGCAATGGTAATCCAGTAAAATGGTAAAATTATTTTGTCCAGATCTTGCCAAGTCTCTCTAAAATTTAGGTTTCAGGAAGATTAGATAGGAATTTGCTAAATCAAAAGGCAAACGTTGTTTGAAAATCAATTGGGAATCATTACACAGTGTCCAGCCTTTTTCACATTTTAGATAAACTGTGTAATGTCCAGAAGTAACAGGAAGGTCCATCATGGAAAATTATTGCAACAGTTACAAAAGTTTTTCCTGAAATTGATAATTGCTGTCCTGTAAACTTCTTTATTAAAGTATCCAATTTTGATCCATCAGCTCTACATCGTTGCATCATTAAAATTACATACTGTCCGTATTCCCTTAAAATTAATGTTGATAACATGTCAGAATTACACTCACCACATTTCATGCTATGATTAGCATCTTTAACTAATTTTGCAAAAGTGACTGTTTTACTCTCTGGCAATGTCAAATAAATAAACCTTTCATTATCAACAATAGAGCCACATATATTATAACAATTATCACAACTATGTTCCCATTTATAAGAGAGACCAAAAAAAATGTCAATGGGAACTCCTTCTTCTTCCACTACCTGAAGAAAATACATCAAAAATTCGTGTGCATCTTGCTGTTCATTTTGAGAAAACTGTGTTCGTCCTGAACATACATCTAAAAGTTTTCTAATGTCAGTAGCACTTTCTATTTGAGTTTTATCTTTACTCAGCTTTTGAAAAAGGAGACTCAGCTCTGAACAGAATCTTTTTCCCTGATTTACTATTATCTGCTCTTGCAAACTTTCCAGATAAAATGCAACATTCAGCACTACATTTGCATAGCAGTTGACACCAGAGCTATTTTCAAAATGACATCCTACAACCTGTTCTTCATTTTCCTTTTTCTTTTTGCTTGCAATTACATCACTCCTCTTTTTTTTCCTCTTCTCTATATCTTCATTACAGATATTCTCATTTCTCCTTTTACGAGAAACTACACGTTTCTCCAACACAGGATACTGACCTAAATGAGGAGCATAGCTTCTTCTTAATCTATTATACTCCTTTACACAGTTTGTATCAGCACTAACTTTTGAGTCATCAAAGTCTATCATGAATAAACCTGATAATGTTTTGACTCGTGACAAAGCTACATATGCCATACCTTCTTTGAACACAGTTGAACCAATGTTCACAAATGCACAATCTACAGTCAATCCTTGAGACTTGTGAATAGTTACAGCATATGCTAGAGAAAACGGAAACTGCTTCCTACGTACATATAAGTCTTTCACAAGCATAAAACGAACTGTACAACGACAAATATCTTTAACTTCTTCTATCTGATCAAATTTTATTTTTAAACATTCAATTCCTTCTTTTTTCTGATAATTAATAAAACCCACAACTCTTCCCATTGCTCCATTCACTAAGCCTTTCTCAACATCCAAATTTCTCCTTAAAAACACTCTACAGTTCATGCAAACATATAGATTTTTTTCTAATCCTGCTGTTTTGGAGATGTTCTTCTCTAGTGAGTCCAATTTATTTTTCAGTTTGCCTGTTACTGTGACAGTAATTCTTCCATCCTCAATTTTGTCCACTGCTTCCAATTTCCTGATGTCTTCCTTTTCCAATTTCAAAAGCTCCTCATTAAATATTGAGCATTCACGTAGAGTTGGCATTAAGCAGATGACACTTTTGTTTTCTGCAATATTCTTGTATATTTTCTCTGCAACTATTTCTTCCTTTGGAAATAAATTATGTAGCAGCCGACTCTGTAATGCTTTTTTCCCAACTTCTGTGAGTATTCCAATCCTGATATCTTTCAGAATACTTCCATATTCTTCATCGTTTGCATGCCTCATATTAGTTGTAAGTTCCTTGTACTCAAAGAAGGACCAAATATTTGTATTTCCAATGCTTCCCAATGACTTCTTCGTGTCTTCATGTGTCACAGTATTAAACACTGGTTGTCCTTTAACTGGAGTAAGTTGCAAAAGATCCCCAAAAACTATGACGTGTTTTCCACCAAATAACACGTCATAGTCTGTCTTCAAAATTTGCTGCATTCTTAAATGCACAAAGGCAAGCATTAAGTTCGATACCATGCTCACCTCATCAATAATGAGAACTTGCATCTTCTTCAATACTCTTGAAACTTCCAAGGATGCTTCTCCAGTTAGCTTGTTGAATTGTATTTTGTTCTCATGCTCCACTGGTAACATTAGCAAACGATGTAAGGTGATTCCTTTTATGTTATATGCTGCTAACCCAGTTGGAGCAGTAACCACACAAGACAAAGTAGAATCCGTTTTTTGCTTTAGGTAGCTTCTGATGACTTTAATTAGGAAACTTTTTCCAGTGCCAGCTTGTCCGCTTACATACATCCTGATTGGATGAAATGATGTGCATGAGCACTCTTTTTTGATATGTAGAAATCCGTGATCAATTTTGTTTTTGATCTCTTCATAAATTTGTTGCTGCTCTTGATTCAGTTGTCTTTCCAAATTTTCTAAGTCTATAAATTCTTCTTGACCTTGATTCATAGCCGTTTCCACTTCATTCATGGCTATTGATGCTTCATTTTCAACGATTGGTTGTCCTAGGGGATCTTGACTGTATGTTCCTGAACTTTGGCTGTCCTGAGAACTGTCTCTAGCTATTTCTGCTGCAATTGTAGTTTCCTGTTCAATTTCTTCATTTAACATTTGCAGATAAGTTGAGAATGTACTGCATTGTATGCTGTCTTTACAAGCATTAAAAGAATCTTCATAGCTCTGGAATTCTCCCAGTAGTTCATCCTCTGTACGCCATGGTTTAAACAACTGTAAAAGAGCCAAGTAGTAAAATTCTTTCTTGTCGGTAGTGTCGCAACTCAGCTTCCGGTGATTTATCAAACTTCCTTTGGTTTGCTTCACCAAACATCCTTCTTCACCAACAACTTTATATTTTCCACTGTTGATGTCTTCTGCAGCTTTCCGTGAATAAATGTAGTTCTGTAACACTTCATAGAGACACATGTTCTCCAGATGATGACTTCTCTTGGGATAATATGTGTCCAACATGTTTGTTTTCAATATATCTGTACTTTCTGGGTCATTCTCAGCCAAATATTCAATTTCTCCAACAGATTTCAGTACCCGATTTCTCATTGCTGCAAGGCCTAAACTTGCCCAAATTATTCTTCTTGACTTCGAGTAGAGACTTGCAGAAGATAACCTATCTGAACATTCGTAGGATCCAATTTCTCGATGCGATAACATCTTCAAACTGAAACTGTACAGCTTCTTACTGACAGTCTTCTCGTGAGAAATCTCTTCCCACATTTCCTTCAATTCTGTTTTTTCTGATTTCGTAATGTAAGACGTTACATATCGAGCAACAGCAATGGAATTGTCAGCAACATACTGTATATCCATGTTAGCGTTCCACATGGATAAAATGACTGGGTTGTAGTCATTTATATTTTTAGATTCTTCTTTTCTTTTAAGGTTGTAGGTATTCTTAGGTGATTTTCTTGTGATAGTATGTCTCACAGCTGACATAAAACTGTTGACTCTTCCATTTGAAAGAACAGGTCTAGGAAATCCAAATCGACATTTAGTGTAGTATTTTTCTTTGCTCTTGTATTTCCGTCGACAGTATTTTCCACACCGATGACTTTGGAAACGTAGAACTTGCTCCTTTAACTTGTTCTCTTCTGTGCTTTTTGGTATAGCACATGTTGCATATTCTTCAATGTAAGATAACACTGCTTCATCAGTATCTGTTCCAAACTTTGGGGCATCCTTGATCCACAGCAGCATATGAATATGAGGAGCACCTCTTGCCTGGTACTCTTTTCTCCAAAAGAAATCCACTACTTCTCCAAGGGGTGGATTTTTTTTATTGCAGATGAAGGACATCATAGCCTCAAATCTATGATTGAAATATCTGCAAACATTAACCGGATCCAATGAGCACAGTTCTCCTGCTGTCTTGTATTCGATGTTTTTAATGTTTGAATTGGCCTCTCGTAGAAAATCCAGTAAATCATCCCAAGCGTACTCGGCACAGCTTAGGGTAAGGAACCATGTTGGTGTTCCTAAATTGCGTAACATGCATTTTAGTTCACCATGGCGTCGGTACCAATATTCATTTGTCCCACGCTGACAAGCCATCAGATTGATCAGTTGTGTTTCCAAATGATCATCTCGGTGCTGCACTTTCTCCATAAAATCCTTAGCAGACACATTTTGTAAATGTACTCCACTTTTTAAAATGTGATTTACTGCATAAGACAGTGCAGACAAGTCGCTTTCAAATAAAAGATGGAACAAATAAGGAATACTTTGTCGAAATCTGGGATCTTCAGCATATAGTCTTGTAGTCCGATACTCAGAAGCTGGAATCTGTTCTGGACGTTCATCGTATCGTCCTCCTTTTCCTTTAGGAAACAGCTGGGGAAAACATCGAGCTTCCAAGCTCTCCTCCCATACACTCACGGGATTTCCTTTTGCTTTCTTCATCTGAAAGAGATCAATATTGTCTCCCATAACTTCTTTCGAATGGAGAGGATGTATGCTAAAATGTTCATAAATTTCTTCTTCCTTTGACTTGTCCACTTTTTCAATTTGTCCAGTTGGTGTTTCTGTGTCTCCTTGTAAATCTTCTTCTTCTTCTTCTTCTTCTATATAAATTGATTCATACCATTTGTTATTTTTTTTCAAATACAAATTTGCTCTTTGTACTTTCCGCACATCTACCAGCTCCTGCCAAATCTTCTTATTCTTTGTAGGTACACCATTAACCAGAATAATTAATGGTTCAGTTTCCAAAGTATCCGCATCAATAGTTTCCATATTTTTTTTCAAATCCAAGGGCAAATACACCACTCTACCTTTTAAACCTCTCAGTAAATCTGAAGGAGGTAATTTACCAGTTTTGGGCTCCATACGTACTATGGTCTGGAACGGATGAACACATTGAATGAGTATAGACTCATATGTATTTAATTCAGAAAGTTCAGCAGGAATAGCATCCAATTCTAAATTATTATGTACAGCTCTGGTCGGCATTCTATTTTCCTCTAACTTGTTATAACAGTATTTACAAATACGCTGATCTTCACCCAATTCAAAACAATTTTCTAGAAATATATATGTGGCAAAATCCTTCCACTTATAATTATCTTCATTTTCACTCTTTCTGTAGAGATCAACATTCCTAGTTTGTTTTCTATAATGAGTTCTGCGGCAACAAATACAAGTAAAATTTGGTCTTTCATTAGAGACTATTGCAAATTTTGTTATGTGATCATTAAATGTGTTACTTACAGAGGGTTCTACATTCTCTTCCACTTCTTCCTCATTTACTGTGTCCTTCTCTGCACTGTTTTGTTCAGGACCAAAGTAACAAAACTGAATTTCATCAACAACCTTCTCTACATCTGATACCGTTCCTCGGAACAGAGCCCTATTCAATTCATTTAACTTTATTGCTGGACTTTTGGCAAAATACAACCGTCTCACAAACTTTCTCATTTCAGTATGATGAACAGCCAGCATCCTAAAATGATGGAAAACACTATTGCACACTTTTCTAGATAGACAAGCAAGAGAATGACCCTGCAAACCAGTATTCTCTCTCACTCTGCATGGATCCAGACTTTGAAGCACCTTAATCTTTTGTTTTACACTTTTTTTACTATATTCTCTTAGAAACTCTCGAAATCTGTCAATAGATTCCTGACGCACAGTGCAAATACTACTACAATTCCAAGTGTACACTGGGGCTTTAGGACGTCTCCCCATTGCCTCATCTGCCATCACTTGTACCTCATCTCTTGGAACCATTATCTCCTTCTCCATTATGCAACCATTTTTTACTTCGTATGAACGACCTCTGGTGTCAACTGCATGCAGCAAACTATTACTTTGAAAATAGCTCTCTTCATTAAAAAAAGGTTCACTACTTGAACTATGCATCCACTTTCCTAAAAACACTTTACAAAAGTTTGTTCTGTTCACTACTCTTTTGCTTTTGCTTTGTGATTTCAGTACATTAACCATTTTATCTAATGTACGCATCCTATTCAAAATTAATATGAATAGTTTCCTTTTTAATTCTAATGCTTTTGCTGCAATGGCTTCAATTTCTTTTTTTCTCTTGTAATATTTAGCCTTTTGCTTATATTTCTTTATATCCTTTATCAAATTGGACATAACTCTTCTCTGAAACATTTTTCTACGTATCTCTTTAAATGCTGTTTTTCTGTTTATGTTAAACTTTTCAATTGCAGAAGGTATATTTGCATTAACTAAATTCTCAATTTTTTGCTGTTCTCTATGTTTTGTTACATTTTTCCGAGAACAGACATTTTGTACATTTTTCTTTGTTTTAAATATTTTGTTTAGGAATTGTTTTTTTTGCTTACCAGAAGATTTTTTCTTTTTCCCAACATCAGCATCTTCTACTAACTTTGGTCCTCCAGTTGTCTTCAAATATAGTTTTTTTTTTAGCGTTTTTTGAACTCGAGATTTTGTAGGCATCTTAAATTTTGTTCACTGTTCTTCAGCAATACCTGAAAAAAACTAAAAAAAAAATCTGTTATTGTATTTAAATATATTACTACATTTCTTTTCACAATAGTCACAAAACGAAATTTCTTTGCCAATTTGAATGCACACAAACTGCTCTTTTTTTTGGGCAAGTGAAAATCTCTTTTACAAACTGTCACATTATGAAACCACTTTTCAGATTTTTTAAAAAGCCCATGTCCACAGTGCTACACTCCACCAAGGGCAACCAGCCTTAGTGATGCTGAATGTATTTGCATTACAGACTTAAACCTGAAAACCCCACTGGCTTGTAAATACTGTGCATGACTATACACGGCAAGGACATGGGTGTGTGCTAAGCCTCTGCTTCTTCCCCCAATAATTCGCTCCCCCTTTCCATCTAATGCAACTGTGAAATCACCAGAGCAAGACGCAATAAATCTCTGCCTATAATTCTTCTATGCACACAGAGTCATGTTTTCACATTAGTCCCAAAACGAAATTTCTTTGCCAATTTGAAAGCACACTTACTGCTCTTTTTTTTTCGGGCCAAGTGAAAATCTCTTTTTACAATTTGAAATCACTTTTACAGATTGACACATTATGAAACCACTATTTTTGATTTATTTAATTGCACGTGTCCAAGCTGTTTTTTCAGACCACCACCATGTGTATTCTCTGTGACTGCCTACACTCCAGCAAGGACAACCAGCCTTAGTGATGCTGAATGTATTTGCATTACAGACTTAAACCTGAAAACCCCACTGGCTTGTAAATACTGTGCATGACTATACACGGCAAGGACATGGGTGTGTGCTAAGCCTCTGCTTCTTCCCCCAAAAATTCGCTCCCCCTTTCCATCTAATGCAACTGTGAAATCACCAGAGCAAGACGCAATAAATCTCTGCCTATAATTCTTCTATGCACACAGAGTCATGTTTTCACATTAGTGCCAAAACGAAATTTCTTTGCCAATTTCAAAGCACACTTACTGCTCTTTTTTTTTCGGGCCAAGTGAAAATCTCTTTTTACAATTTGAAATCACTTTTACAGACTGACACATTATGAAACCACTATTTTTGATTTATTTAATTGGACGTGTCCAAGCTGTTTTTTTTTCAGACCAACACCATGTGCATTCTCTGTGACTGCCTACACTCCACCAAGGGCAACCAGCCTTAGTGATGCTGAATGTATTTGCATTACAGACTTAAACCTGAAAACCCCACTGGCTTGTAAATACTGTGCATGACTATACACGGCAAGGACATGGGTGTGTGCTAAGCCTCTGCTTCTTCCCCCAAAAATTCGCTCCCCCTTTCCATCTAATGCAACTGTGAAATCACCAGAGCAAGACGCAATAAATCTCTGCCTATAATTCTTCTATGCACACAGAGTCATGTTTTCACATTAGTGCCAAAACGAAATTTCTTTGCCAATTTGAAAGCACACTTACTGCTCTTTTTTTTTCGGGCCAAGTGAAAATCTCTTTTTACAATTTGAAATCACTTTTACAGACTGACACATTATGAAACCACTATTTTTGATTTATTTAATTGCACGTGTCCAAGCTGTTTTTTTTTCAGACCACCACCATGTGCATTCTCTGTGACTGCCTACACTCCACCAAGGGCAACCAGCCTTAGTGATGCTGAATGTATTTGCATTACAGACTTAAACCTGAAAACCCCACTGGCTTGTAAATACTGTGCATGACTATACACGGCAAGGACATGGGTGTGTGCTAAGCCTCTGCTTCTTCCCCCAAAAATTCGCTCCCCCTTTCCATCTAATGCAACTGTGAAATCACCAGAGCAAGACGCAATAAATCTCTGCCTATAATTCTTCTATGCACACAGAGTCATGTTTTCACATTAGTGCCAAAACGAAATTTCTTTGCCAATTTCAAAGCACACTTACTGCTCTTTTTTTTTCGGGCCAAGTGAAAATATCTTTTTACAATTTGAAATCACTTTTACAGACTGACACATTATGAAACCACTATTTTTGATTTATTTAATTGCACGTGTCCAAGCTGTTTTTTTTTCAGACCACCACCATGTGCATTCTCTGTGACTGCCTACACTCCACCAAGGGCAACCAGCCTTAGTGATGCTGAATGTATTTGCATTACAGACTTAAACCTGAAAACCCCACTGGCTTGTAAATACTGTGCATGACTATACACGGCAAGGACATGGGTGTGTGCTAAGCCTCTGCTTCTTCCCCCAATAATTCGCTCCCCCTTTCCATCTAATGCAACTGTGAAATCACCAGAGCAAGACGCAATAAATCTCTGCCTATAATTCTTCTATGCACACAGAGTCATGTTTTCACATTAGTGCCAAAACGAAATTTCTTTGCCAATTTCAAAGCACACTTACTGCTCTTTTTTTTTCGGGCCAAGTGAAAATCTCTTTTTACAATTTGAAATCACTTTTACAGACTGACACATTATGAAACCACTATTTTTGATTTATTTAATTGCACGTGTCCAAGCTGTTTTTTTTTCAGACCACCACCATGTGCATTCTCTGTGACTGCCTACACTCCAGCAAGGGCAACCAGCCTTAGTGATGCTGAATGTATTTGCATTACAGACTTAAACCTGAAAACCCCACTGGCTTCTAAATACTGTGCATGACTATACACGGCAAGCACATGGGTGTGTGCTAAGACTCTGCTTCTTCCCCCAAAAATTCGCTCCCCCTTTCCATCTAATGCAACTGTGAAATCACCAGAGCAAGACGCAATAAATCTCTGCCTATAATTCTTCTATGCACACAGAGTCATGTTTTCACATTAGTGCCAAAACGAAATTTCTTTGCCAATTTGAAAGCACACTTACTGCTCTTTTTTTTTCGGGCCAAGTGAAAATCTCTTTTTACAATTTGAAATCACTTTTACAGACTGACACATTATGAAACCACTATTTTTGATTTATTTAATTGCACGTGTCCAAGCTGTTTTTTTTTCAGACCACCACCATGTGCATTCTCTGTGACTGCCTACACTCCACCAAGGGCAACCAGCCTTAGTGATGCTGAATGTATTTGCATTACAGACTTAAACCTGAAAACCCCACTGGCTTGTAAATACTGTGCATGACTATACACGGCAAGGACATGGGTGTGTGCTAAGCCTCTGCTTCTTCCCCCAAAAATTCGCTCCCCCTTTCCATCTAATGCAACTGTGAAATCACCAGAGCAAGACGCAATAAATCTCTGCCTATAATTCTTCTATGCACACAGAGTCATGTTTTCACATTAGTGCCAAAACGAAATTTCTTTGCCAATTTCAAAGCACACTTACTGCTCTTTTTTTTTCGGGCCAAGTGAAAATCTCTTTTTACAATTTGAAATCACTTTTACAGACTGACACATTATGAAACCACTATTTTTGATTTATTTAATTGCACGTGTCCAAGCTGCTTTTTTTTCAGACCACCACCATGTGCATTCTCTGTGACTGCCTACACTCCAGCAAGGGCAACCAGCCTTAGTGATGCTGAATGTATATGCATTACATACTTAAACCTGAAAATCCCACTAGCTTGTAAATACTGTGCATGACTATACACGGCAAGGACATGGGTGTGTGCTAAGCCTCTGCTTCTTCCCCCAATAATTCGCTCCCCCTTTCCATCTAATGCAACTGTGAAATCACCAGAGCAAGACGCAATAAATCTCTGCCTATAATTCTTCTATGCACACAGAGTCATGTTTTCACATTAGTGCCAAAACGAAATTTCTTTGCCAATTTCAAAGCACACTTACTGCTCTTTTTTTTTCGGGCCAAGTGAAAATCTCTTTTTACAATTTGAAATCACTTTTACAGACTGACACATTATGAAACCACTATTTTTGATTTATTTAATTGCACGTGTCCAAGCTGTTTTTTTTTCAGACCACCACCATGTGCATTCTCTGTGACTGCCTACACTCCAGCAAGGGCAACCAGCCTTAGTGATGCTGAATGTATTTGCATTACAGACTTAAACCTGAAAACCCCACTGGCTTCTAAATACTGTGCATGACTATACACGGCAAGCACATGGGTGTGTGCTAAGACTCTGCTTCTTCCCCCAAAAATTCGCTCCCCCTTTCCATCTAATGCAACTGTGAAATCACCAGAGCAAGACGCAATAAATCTCTGCCTATAATTCTTCTATGCACACAGAGTCATGTTTTCACATTAGTGCCAAAACGAAATTTCTTTGCCATTTTTAAAGCACACTTACTGCTCTTTTTTTTTTCGGGGCAAGTGAAAATCACTTTTTACAATTGGAAATCACTTTTACAGACTGACACATTATGAAACCACTATTTTTGATTTATTTAATTGGACGTGTCCAAGCTGTTTTTTTTTCAGACCAACACCATGTGCATTCTCTGTGACTGCCTACACTCCAGCAAGGGCAACCAGCCTTAGTGATGCTGAATGTATTTGCATTACAGACTTAAACCTGAAAACCCCACTGGCTTCTAAATACTGTGCATGACTATACACGGCAAGCACATGGGTGTGTGCTAAGACTCTGCTTCTTCCCCCAAAAATTTGCTCCCCCTTTCCATCTAATGCAACTGTGAAATCACCAGAGCAAGACGCAATAAATCTCTGCCTATATTTCTTCTATGCACACAGAGTCATGTTTTCACATTAGTGCCAAAACGAAATTTCTTTGCCAATTTGAAAGCACACTTACTGCTCTTTTTTTTTCGGGCCAAGTGAAAATCTCTTTTTACAATTTGAAATCACTTTTACAGACTGACACATTATGAAACCACTATTTTTGATTTATTTAATTGCACGTGTCCAAGCTGTTTTTTTTTCAGACCACCACCATGTGCATTCTCTGTGACTGCCTACACTCCACCAAGGGCAACCAGCCTTAGTGATGCTGAATGTATTTGCATTACAGACTGAAACCTGAAAACCCCACTCGCTTGTAAATACTGTGCATGACTATACACGGCAAGGACATGGGTGTGTGCTAAGCCTCTGCTTCTTCCCCCAAAAATTCGCTCCCCCTTTCCATCTAATGCAACTGTGAAATCACCAGAGCAAGACGCAATAAATCTCTGCCTATAATTCTTCTATGCACACAGAGTCATGTTTTCACATTAGTGCCAAAACGAAATTTCTTTGCCAATTTGAAAGCACACTTACTGCTCTTTTTTTTTTTCGGGGCAAGTGTAAATCACTTTTACACACTGACACATTATGAAACCACCATGTGTAACTACAACAAAAACAATTCCCATTTCTATTATTCATTTCTTAAGTTACCACATACATCCCCTCTCAAACTGTAAACTCACCTTTAAAATTAGTTAGTTGTGAAAGAAATGTGACACTCAAACAGCAGATTATCAGAGCCAGGATCTCTGTTCTGTTCACCTCTCTCCTCTCAGCAGAACCAGATAATGGCAAACTTTCCCTCTATTTTTCCACACATATACATGTAAGTTTCAAATCTCAGTGCTTCCCCCTTTTTTTCACATGTATTCACACATTTCTATTGGTTGAAAACCAACCCTTTTCCAAAAGTACCCTGCCCCCAACTTGACTTCTGCCTAGTACCCTTCCCCCAACTTGACTTCTGCCTGCTACCATAGCAACAGCTCATGGAACACTGCTGTGTGCAGTTAGGTCAGAAGTTCGACACACAATGTTTCAATTCCACAGAGCAAGAGTGCTTGACTTTTCAAACCTTACAGCAAATCCATAGTACTGTTCTTTGGTTACACATTTTTTTGTACCAATACAAAACATGCTTCTATTAATTTTCACATACAGCCTAGTTTTTATTCTAGAATGGTATGAAACAGCCAATCAGTTCTTTTTGTTTTAAAAAAATATGTATGCCTCCATTTCCAAACTGTCTTTCTTTTCTTATTGCCATTCTACTGAAAGACACCTCCTGAGTGCATCCAGTTCTCCTTTGAAGATGTTCACAGTGTGGATTGTAGGGCACAGCTATGTCTTCTGGAGTGAAAAGTTTGCAGAGAAAACAGATATGGTGAGAGACCTTGCTTTGCCAAATGTAGACATTAAATGGATTGGTCAGAGAGGGTTAAAGTGGCACCAATTGATGCCATTGGTGAAATCCTTCATTCAAATCCAACACCCTGACCTCATAATAGTGCACTGTGGTGGCAATGACCTAGGCACTTTGACTGGGGTAGGTCTGGAAATGCTTATGAAGGACACCTTTGCACAACTGTTTACACTTTTCCCTAAAACTGCCTTTGTGTTTTCCAACATATGCCAAAGGCAAAAATGGAACTGGTCCAATCATTTCTGTCCACAGATTGACAAAGCAAGAAAGCACGTCAACAAATCTGTTTCTGCTTTCCTCCGTGACTATGGTATGGGTGCCATTTACCACAACAACTTGCGTTATGACATGCAAGACATTTATAGAGGAGATGGTGTGCACTTCAATGATGAAGGGAACAGAGTCTTCCTCTTGAACCTTAGACTCTGCATCGGTACTTACTTGTAGGTACCACTAAAAAAATGACTTCATAAACACAACAGCTCTTTTTAGAGCTCCCTAATTTCTAAACTCTTAAATCTGCTTTTCATTTATCTTTTTTTTTTTTTTTTACCGTACGCTTACCGTAAGCTTACCGTACGCGTACCCCGTGATTTTTTTTTTAAATCAATAAATGTTTTTTTTGTACTTTTCTGTCCTTCTTTGACCCCCTTACAAATGTTAGGGGGTCTGTAACTCTCCTCATTGCCCCCTTTCCTTGTTTTCACTCTTTTTTTTCAGAGTGAAATACACAAAATGGCGGCCGCCGCTTCCTGGTTTCGACCGATTCGAATGTTTACTAAGATCTAACAGCCAATCAGAATCGCGCTCGCGCACGCCGCCGTACGCTTACCGTAAGCGTACGGTAAGCGTACCGTAAGCGGGCTCAGATATATATATTGATTTAAAGGCTATTTTCTCAGAATCTACTGAACAGATTTACACCAAACCTACAAAAGGCACTTCCTTGACCTGAGGACTACCTCTCTGCCAAATTTCAAGTAATTCTGTTCAGCCGTTCGGGCTGTAGCTCGTTCTAAAGGTCCTATGGAAAAATGCATGGGAAAAACGCGTTTTGGGACCCCCCTTTTATCTCAGCCCCCGCTTGACGAATCCCCCCGAGACTTTCAGGGTAGGAGCGGAGCGTAGCGCCCCACCTATTTTGAGAAATTCGCGAGGATTCGTCGACCGGCGCCAAAGTTATTCAAAATAGAATGTTGAGGTTTTCCTATGGAAACGTGGTCCTAACTATAACTACCTACTGGCGACCGCCAGTAGGTAATATATATATATATATATATATATATATATATATATATATATATATATATATATATATATATATATATATATATTCCGCTCCATCTTCCACCTGGGCGCTCGCAGCACTCTTGCGACGGGTGCAGACCAAATGGAGGTGGGTCCATTTAAAATTAAAGTTCATAAGAAAACGCTGCACTCACGGGGTAAGTTCCACTCTTTAATCTTCAGGACGCGTTTCGGCGTTCTGCTTTCTTCTGCCTGCTTTTAATCAAACAGAAAACAGCGTATGCATGATTGTGCTTTTAAACTAGTAGATAGATTCCCATTGGGCGCAGCAGGTAAAAGGAGAGAAGGGATATGTCTATCCTGTACCAATCACATTCTCCCTCCGTTGTTACTATGGGAAACCTCTTGTGAAATGCTCCGGGAGTGAGAGTGTCAATAATAAAACAGTCTAGATGGCACATACCGCTATTCCAGATGGTCCCACCGCATGGGAGCTCCTAAAGCAAAACAGTCCATTCCTCTGTTTACTGCCGCCAAATCAGTTCAAAGTACCTCATGCTGCTGCCAAGATGATTGTCTCAGGGAGCCCCTCGTCAACCACATGGCGCTTCATATCACGGAACCATGTGGTTGACAAGGGGCTCCCTAGACAATTGAAAAACTAATGTGTCTACCGTTATTTCATAAAAATAAGGTTCATAAAGTATAATCCCTATTTAAACACGTATATCTCAACTCCTTTTCACAAATCTCTATCTCTAAAAGTTTTTTTTTTTTTAAAACAAGGAGAGAAGAGAGATATTAGAAGATTAGTTCAAATCCACTAAGAATGTTATTGTTTTTGTAAATAACACACATATATATATATATATCTCTATATATATCTATCTATCTATATATACATATATATATATATATATATATATATATATAGCAAAGTCTTTAAGCATAGGACTAGCACAGTGCTGTCCTTGCCGAGCTGTAAAATGACAAAAGCCAATTACCACTCCAGGCACAGTATTACAGCTTTGAATTGGTAAAACTTGAGAACTACCCAGAGTTCTCTGCTTCTTTTTTGCATAATTTATTCATCACTCTATGCCTGAAAGGGTATTACTTTGATGTATACTGGGTGCTCCCTTGTGTCTGGACAAAGCTATACCTCTCTGAAGAGCTCTAATTAGAGCGAAACACTGTGTCAGGGGTTGCTTTTACTCATTGCAGGTTGGCTTGATTGGTATTTTACCAATTCAAAGCTGTAATACTGTGCCTGGAGTGGTAATTGGCTTTTGTCATTTTACAGCTCGGCAAGGACAGCACTGTGCTAGTCCTGTGCTTAAAGACTTTGCTGTACAAATGGCAAAAGACTTTGTCCTTTTCTATCTCGGCGTGGATGGCACTGTGCTAATCCTATGCTTAAAGATTTTGATAGAAAAACAGACATTTGAGGTGAGCAGATCTAGAGTGTCGCTGGTGTTGAGAGTGCTCCATACAGGAGCTGCTTTCCACATAAACTTGAGAACTACCCAGAGTTCTTTGCTTCTTTTTTGCATAATTTATTCATCACTCTATGCCTGAAAGGGTATTTCTTTGACTTATACTGGGTGCTCCCTTGTGTCTGGACAAAGCTATACCTCTCTGAAGAGCTCTAATTAGAGCGAAACACTGTGTCAGGGGTTGCTTTTACTCATTTCAGGTTGGCTTGATTGGTATTTTACCAATTCAAAGCTGTAATACTGTGCCTGGAGTGGTAATTGGCTTTTGTCATTTTACAGCTCGGCAAGGACAGCACTGTGCTAGTCCTATGCTTAAAGACTTTGCTATACAAATGGCAAAAGACTTTGTCCTTTTCTATCTCGGCGTGGATGACACTGTGCTAATCCTATGCTTAAAGATTTGAATAGAAAAACAGACATTTGAGGTGAGCAGATCTAGAGTGTTGCTGGTGTTTAGAGTGCTCCATACAGGAGCTGCTGTCCACCTAAACTTGAGAACTACCCAGAGTTCTCTGCTTCTTTTTTGCATAATTTATTTGTCACTCTATGCCTGAAAGGGTATTTCTTTGATTGATATATATATAGATGCTTTATTGTGTAGACCCCCTGCACAGACAGACGCGTTTCGGCTTGCACCTTCTTCTGTGTCAGTTACACCCATCAGTGATGTCATCTGTGATGTAATTTGAGATGTCACCAGTGATGTCATCAGTGATGTCAATGACCATGTCATGAATGATGTAATATGGGACGTCATCAGCAGTGCATTGCGGGAGCATGAGTTATAGTTATCTCAACTAACTAAAACGGCCAAATTTCTTTAGTTTTGTATGAGTGAAATGTTCAACTAACTATAACGTCCCTGAAACCTATGATTTTTTCAGTGAATATATATATTTATATATTTTTAATTAATATTACTAATTAAAACTTTATTTTCCAATAACTATATGTTATGCACTTTACTATTTGAAATAACTTACTTGTAATGCTATACATATTCAAATGTAAATATACTTACCTTTTGCTTCTATACTCTTTTCCATGATATTTTTTATATTATATTTTGGCAATTTACATTCAAAGTATATAAACCCGATATTTTTGACACGATACTCTGGTGTCATGTTATTGTTGTTCCCGATAATCTGTAATGAAACCGGGCCTAGAATGCCTGATGCACAGTACTTCATGAACGAACTTCAGCGGCACCAATAGAATGCTTTCCTCAGATTTTTTAAGCTTAATATACATTTTCCAAAATTCCTAAAATACATAGCACTTCTTTGGAGCTTCCTACTCTGTTCCAAAAGCTAAAAATAAAATACTTATATTTTCACACATTCTCATTATGCAGTCCTGTTTACACAAATATGAACGTTATCTAGGAAGACTAGACTACATTTTAGTAGCACACTAAGAACGTTTTCACAAAATATAACTTTGAAATTGTCGTCTGCATTCCACTAGGGGTGGGCGGAATTTGCGGAATTAACCTTCGCAAATTATCGCGAGAATGTTTAAAATTATCGCAAACAAGCAGAAATATCGCGAAGATGCGGAAGTTTTTTTCCGGCATGTTCGCGCGATTTTCTGCATGGTTGCGGGTCGCCAACTTACCCATGTGGCTGCTTGCGGGCGCGGCCATCTTGTTTTGAGTTGTTCTCGCGGTGCATGATCGCGAGAAGAAAGACGTGATCGCGCGACGCATGACGTCACTGCGGGCGCGAACTGTCGCGAGACAGCGCAAATGGCTAAAAACAATACAACATCTCATGGAGAACGCGACCGGATCAAGAAAACTTGTCGGCGAACGCAGGGATTCAGGTAAGGCGATCGCGCGCGCGCGAGAATGTATCATTTTACAGCGCGAGCAAGAAACAAATTATCGCCAAGCTGCGGAAACCGGAATTTTTGACATTTTCGCGCTCTCCGCGGAACGCAAAAATGTCAAATTATCGCAATTTCCGCGACCGGAACGAAATTTTTGCCCAGGCCTACATTCCACTACCTTTTCCTATTATTAATTTAAAATCAGAATAGCTCAAAATATACTTTATTAAAATCATTCGTAAAGAAACTAGCACTAAAACTCAGGCTGTGTCTATTTTTTCCATTTCAATATGTTGGGAGTTAACACAGAATTTCGAAGCTTTTATCTACTTCCCCTTGAATTTAACACTTACCACTGCCTTTCCAGCAGATTAGTTGTGTCGCCTCAACCATAATTACCTCAAGGCGCTGACAGAACCTTTCCTCTGCAATCATTAAAAATGAGTTTGTAATTATTTTAATCAGGTTTGAAGCCAATTATGCAATATGTTGCTCACTTCCAATGTCTTCCGATGAGCAAACATTTGCAATTAAATCATTTTGTATAATGAGCATGGAGTGTGGACCTGAAACCTTATTGCATTGAAAGCAATCACAGTAATTGCAGCCATGCATCACTGCTGTATTAGTTTACTTCCTCAGCACCCCCATTTGAATGTGAATTTTTCTTCACTTGTTACACATAGCACATGTTATTTTTCTCTGCCGCCTCTGTGAGGTGATCTAAGAGACACTGGTTCATGGAAAAGTTACAACAAACAAATGATGGACGGAATGCTGACAATGCAGACATTCTCCCCCAGTCAAGAGATCTGGGTTAAATCCATCGTTCTTTTGCCCACTACACCACCCCAGTTTAGACATGGCCATATGCAAATCAGTCTTGACCCTGTGCCTCATGGGAACAGTCCAGCCCGAACTGCCAAGCCATGTCTTCCCTGGACCGGAATCAAGCATCCTGGGACCGGTTTCTGGCTATCAGCCAGGATAGCTTGACTCCAGTGGCGTGGAAAAGTTACCCAAGGCTCCTGAACTACCTTTTTATTAACATTTTTCTCTTAATGTAGGCAGTTTATGGACAGTAGCAAGTGTTATCTTAATGGTCCGCGACTTTGGTGCACGCGGATGCTGCACTTGCTGGGATCCAGCCATTTTTTAAGATGGTTTCAGCTGCTTTGCCACGTGCCTCATTGCTATTCTGACTTGGGCCCATCTTGATGGTTGATTGCTGCTAGCAGGAGGTGATCAGTGCGCTATGAGACTGTTCTCCTTACTTGTCAGAGTCCTGCCCCGTCTCCCTGCCTTGTCTTTCTCTGTTGGTCTACCTGAGCCTGCGCTATCTCCCTGACTGGACTGCCACATTTCTTCTCAGCCGCGGCCCATGCAGGTATGAGCGGTGGGGCTGGGTGGAGGAGATTTCGGCAGATGATGACGAGGGAAAATGTATTATTTAATTAATTTCCCCTCATCATCATCAGTTGAACTTGCCCCTCCCACCCTTACCTGCACGGGCTTGAAGTGTATCCGGCTTAAGAGCATGGTAGAGGGAAGAGGATCTAGGGTAAGTGCTGGAGCTGCTGACTTCAGAGCGGGCGAACCAGGCTTGAGTTTAGGCTCTGGCCCAAAATCCTGTGATTTTTGGCAAATCAATTATTTTCCCTGAGCCTTTAAAAACAAAAATAAATGAATGTGTCCTTGTATAATGTAACTGGGCCTCACGTTAACCGCTCCAGGGCCTTCTGGTTGGGTTTGTACTATGAAATTGCAACAACAAAAAAATGGTCCCATTATGTAATTGTTTTATCTGCCACCTAAGTCTTGTGCATGTCATGGGAAGCTGCTTCCTCTGCCAGAGAGGGACAGTTCCTCTTGGAAACTAGGTGGATGACCCAACTGTTTGATTTGGGTCTGATGCTTTTCTGAGACTGCATCCAGTCTATCAGTTTTTGAGAGCCTGTGTTCTCTTGGACCACTGAGGTCAGTTCTGACCACCAACTGTAACCCTCTACATTTCTCAGCTGGGCCACCTGGCTTAGCTTACCATGGGCACTTAAGACTGCCTCAAGGCTAAATCTTCTGGCAACAGAGGCCCTTGCCTCACATTTAGACAGGGATTGATGTAACTTTCTGCTGGAACTGGACCTGCTAATGAGATGACTTCCTCCTGAATTCAAGATCAGATCTATTGTCCTTTCTCACAAACCTACAGACTCCTCATGCTCCTAGAAACACAAAGTTCAAAAAGTGCATACATTCAGCCATTGGTTGAAGGTGGGGCCCACCGTCCTCCCTTTTCTGGATCAGCACTTATCTTTCACTGCCGGTCTTTGAACCAGGATGAGAAAAAGACAGAAAAAAAAAAATGAAGGATGTTGAAAAAGAAGAGAAAACAATGACATGGGAGAAAACTGAATGAAAATGTTCCCGCAGGAGCAAAATAGAGGGCTGGGAGAGCATGGTGATGGATGAAAGAGGCTTGAGGTGCAATCAAGAAGTGGCAGCTGCTGCTTTCAGCAACTCCACCGTTCAGCTGCATGCCAGCCGCAGGTTTCTGTGAAAAACTTTGGGACCCGTCTCTTATTCTTTCACAAACTGATGACTAAATTCAAAGAAATAGAAGGAACAACAGCTGATCTGTCTTATGAGCTTGAATTCACAAATTACAGCAGAGGAAGTTCACTGAGACAATGGACCTGGGATTTACAAAAGCTTTCTCAGATGTTAGCCATGACTTTAGAGGGGATTTCTACCACTTAGTCACATTATCGTCAGTCTGCTAGAGCTCCAAATGGACCTCACAAACCACTCTTGATCATTTTCTGTCGAAAGATATCAAGCAGTCCTTCTTTTCCATTCACCATAAGTCAGCACCTCGCAGAAATTACATTTGTATGGCAACTGCAATATTATTACATCCCACCCAGGTATTCATTTAGAACTATAGGTGTGTAACGTTTGTGACTGCTGGGTTTTGCCAACTGCTTCAAGATTTTTTTAAACATAGTCAGCATTGCCTACTTCAAAGTTTTATAAAAAAAAATAAAGGGTTAATAATTTAATGACTCCCAAAAAACATCTGCAATTACTGAAAAAAAGTACAGAAGAGCTCTTTTTTAGAAGAATGGATTAGGATTAGTGGACTGAATCTCTTCCCTTTTTATCCTCAGAATTCCACCATGGCCGGTCCCGAGCACAGCAGTGAAAAGAGGAGGGTTGAGTCAATCCACCTACTTTCGACCAAGACTATCACTATGTAGGAGAGAGGCAAGACAGCCCAAGTGGCAGCAGAGATGAAAATATACAATCTTGCCCTGATTGGCATCAGTGAGACGAGATGGACACAGTCTAAATATTAAAGAGTGGTTCCAGAAGGAATGCTGCTGCATCCTGGACACGAAGAAGCGAACGCCCCTCATACTCAGGCTGAGCAGCTAGGAGACAACTAGGCTGGATAACATTAAATATCACAGTGAGGATATAAATAAAAACAAAAATGACTAAACTTCAAGAGAAGAGCTATGCACCATAAAGCAGTAGTGTTCTAAACTCAGGGATGCAACATATAGCAAAACATCACGAGAGAGTGAACAATAAAAAACAAGAAAGGATGGATAAAATCCAACATAAATAAGTAACAATATCCTCATCCTCCCCCATGAAAAATTATTAAGACATTTCAAAGCGTCAATAAAATATACAATCACAGAAAAGGTTAAAATTCAGGGAAGCCAAAATAAAAGCAACTTTGCCAGAGTAGAAACACTGCGTACCTTTGGGAAGAAATAATATTGTCAAGCAATAATAAATACCAAGCAAGCAATATCCCCATCCGACCCCCAAAAAAACATTAGAAAATATTATAGAGAAGGGTGGACCACACCCCACGACTAACACCTGAGGCCAGAAACAGACAACATGGGTGAAACCAACACCAAAAATACACGTGCACCACAATATGGACCACACAGAGGGTACACACAGTGAGGCGCAGGGCAACTTACACAGGCCAATACGTGATGCGCAGGGCGACGTGCACACAAGAAATGACATGCAGCGTAACGCAACTTACAAACACAATAAGACCCACAGATCAGAGCAAACATGCACTGTGAGACAACAAACACAACAACGTGAAAATGGGGCTACCACCCATGAACACACACCCTATGTAGGGATGTACCCTTGTACATTAAAGTGGGATTGATACCCACAACCCAACCCTGTGTAAGGGTTAACACCATATCCAGGTATAAGGGAGCTCATCCATATACCTACCCCATGTAGGGGTCACTAACTGGGACTCAAAACCAACCCCATTCCTGACAAAAGGGATAAAACTGTGAAGGGACTATTGCCATTGCCCCAAACCCATCCCTCCTTTAAGGGATCACTGTGATGATCACCCACTAGAACACATGGATGACCCATCCATAAAACAGCTTAAAACTGTGGCATCACGAAATACAAATGTGCTGTAGAAGATAGAAACCTCTATGCGACACGCCGGTGACAAACCCGAGTTTTGCTGGACAAATACCTCCCTTGTGTAAGGGTACCAAAGCTTACAGCACACACACACCCAAGTTGCTTAAATAACGATGTGCTGTAACACTATAAACGCTAACATAGGTGAGCAATGCAAAATCTTTGACCTAAGTTATAAACCACACTGTAGCAAAAGTTTGATGGAGCATGTCCTGGTGTGATCGATGTCTCACAAATATGTAATTTAACAATTGACTGTCACTGGGATACATTGGGGTACAACATCAGACAAGCAGGGATGACAAGTGTGTTGAAGTCCTTGTAGAACTGTAACCTGTGAAATCGATTCTGTCATCAGATTGGCAACCAAAGGGAAACAAACTGCCACTCACCTCTGGCGCAAAAACTGCAACCCTCAACCGAAGCTCCATGCAACGTCCACTTGCCCCAGTAAGTTTGAAGCAGGACTCCTGTCACCAAAATAAACTGTGTTGTCCCCGGACTCCAACTGATTGTCAGCGTGGTTGGCAGCATGAAGGGTGGTTTGCAATAACGAAGGAAGAGTACCCAAACCCAAGATGGCGGCACACTATTTGCGCCGTGCCAGGTGTCTCACGGCATGCCGGTGCTTCAAAACATGAAGGGCATACCACGGTGCTGCTGAGACTTCCTCGAACATCCCAGTTGAAGGCTCGAAGAAAGTAATGGAGGGACGTCACTGGAGGAACAGCGCGAGACACCCAAGGTGAAGATAAGCGTTCTCACGCAGCTCATGACTAGTGCCTAAGTTTTTTAAAAAAAATCATGCGTGGCGTATAAACAGACAATTGCGCAGCTGCTAAAATTCCTCTAAGCTCATGGCCAAATTGAATAAAAAAAAATTAAAAATGAACATTGTTGCTCGTATCCGGCAACTGGCACCCTGCGTCAGCCAAACATATCATTAACGTTTGCTAATACGTCATGCGCTCAAATAAATTTGGATAAAGCTGCAGATAACCTCCCAAATGTTAAGTAATTCCAAGAGACAAACTAAGCAGACAGAAGATTGCTCACCATCAAAATCCTTAAGCGCTTCGTAAAAACAATAATCTGGCACCTCTCTTCATGCGCCCACATCTACATGCCAGATGCCGGACCCTCGCTTTCTTAGGCACCCTGCTGCAAATAGGCATGTTGTATCCAGTAGATGTACTCTCTTTGGTACAAATTTCAACCTTGAGCATAAGTCTAAATGGTCGCACACTGCTCCACCTACCAGCGTGTTACCCCAAAGAATTGTGGTCCCTGAAGTCAGCGTCGGCGAGTACGCCTATGCCCGAGTCATGAATGCAAGTATGAGAAGCGTTGGCCATCCCTGGACACGTGTTTCGAGGTAGTTGCCTCTCGTCAGCAGGGAGTAGGAAAGTGTGTAGGGTTGCTGTGTAAGCTGCTAAAATCGTTATCAGGTAAAGTACCTCTCGTAGCGCGCAGGACGTACACCATGAGCCCGTCGGCTCCACCGGCTCAAGGAAGCCTGAAAATAAACTTAAGTCTAATTGGTCGCACACTGCTCCACCTACCAGCGTGTTACCCCAAAGAATTGTGGTCCCTGAAGTCAGCGTCGGCGAGTACGCCTATGCCCGAGTCATGAATGCAAGTATGAGTAGCGTTGGCAATCCCTGGACACGTGTTTCGAGGTAGTTGCCTCTCGTCAACAGGGAGTAGGAAAGTGTGTAGGGTTGCTGTGTAAGCTGCTAAAATCGTTATCAGGTAAAGTACCTCTCGTAGCGCGCAGGGCGTACACCATGAGCCCGTCGGCTCCACCAGCTCAAGGGAGCCTGAAAATAAACTTAAGTCTAATTGGTCGCACACTGCTCCACCTACCAGCGTGTTACCCCAAAGAATTGTGGTCCCTGAAGTCAGCGTCGGCGAGTACGCCTATGCCCGAGTCATGAATGCAAGTATGAGTAGCGTTGGCCATCCCTGGACACGTGTTTCGAGGTAGTTGCCTCTCGTCAGCAGGGAGTAGGAAAGTGTGTAGGGTTGCTGTGTAAGCTGCTAAAATCGTTATCAGGTAAAGTACCTCTCGTAGCGCGCAGGGCGTACACCATGAGCCCGTCGGCTCCACCAGCTCAAGGGAGCTTGAAAATAAACTTAAGTCTAATTGGTCGCACACTGCTCCACCTACCAGCGTGTTACCCCAAAGAATTGTGGTCCCTGAAGTCAGCGTCGGCGAGTACGCCTATGCCCGAGTCATGAATGCAAGTATGAGTAGCGTTGGCCATCCCTGGACACGTGTTTCGAGGTAGTTGCCTCTCGTCAGCAGGGAGTAGGAAAGTGTGTAGGGTTGCTGTGTAAGCTGCTAAAATCGTTATCAGGTAAAGTACCTCTCGTAGCGCGCAGGGCGTACACCATGAGCCCGTCGGCTCCACCGGCTCAAGGGAGCCTGAAAATAAACTTAAGTCTAATTGGTCGCACACTGCTCCACCTACCAGCGTGTTACCCCAAAGAATTGTGGTCCCTGAAGTCAGCGTCGGCGAGTACGCCTATGCCCGAGTCATGAATGCAAGTATGAGTAGCGTTGGCCATCCCTGGACCACAATTCTTTGGGGTAACACGCAGGTAGGTGGAGCAGTGTGCGACCTATTAGACTTAAGTTCAACCTTGAGCATGTTGTGACTTCATCACCAGAAGTTCCTTTACCTTGAAGTCACTGTGGTCTTTTTTGATCAATGTGGTTGGAACACCAAAAATGGCTATAGATTAACTACCCCTCCAACTCACCAAGCCTTATGGTAGAAAACGTTGTGACTAGAACATCAACATGTGGCTGTAGTGTAACTACACATCCAACTCACAGAAGCCATTTTGTAGATCTTGAGGAGTATTACCAGGCTGTAGTGTCCGTTGGTAATGATACTTCTGGGTGGGGCTGTCCATTGACAAGGACACTAGTGGGGCTGGCTTGCCTGGAATTCCATTCTGCTTCATGTAGTTGCTTTAGTTTCTTGAAATTTCGCTGCTTACTGTAGTTTCTTGTAGTTACTTTGATTCTTGGCTTTTCTCTTTGTTGCTTTACCAAAGATCCAGGAAAGACGCATGGTTAAGTCCGCTCGTCGCCAAAATAATGTTGTACCCTGACACAGATAGCCTTGTAGTATTTCCAAGTCTTCTTTATGGGTTCCATGTCCAGTTAGCATCTTTCTCAGTCCAGTTAGCTCTGGTTAAGTACCAGCCATGTAGCAGTCCCACCAGGAGCAGCCTGCCCAGTTGCTCAGCCCATCTCCAACTGTCACTACTCATCCACACAGGCACCCAGGCATTCCATTCATCACAGTCATGCCAACATTCCGTTACCATCGTTCACTCTGGCTGAGCAGCTAGGAGACAACTAGGCTGGATAACATTAAATATCACAGTGAGGATATAACAAACAAGTTGATGATCAGTTGCAAGACCAGAAGCTGGCTTCCACAAAGACAGATCCTGAACAGACCAGATTGCAACACTACGCATCATCATTGAGCATTTTTTGGAATGGAAATCCCCCTCGACTATGAGAAGACATTCAACAGCATGGACAGAGAGACCCTTTAAAAACTACTCTGCCACTGCGGTATGCCAGATAACCTCATAAGAATCATCAGGAACTCTTACAAGGGAATGACCTACAAAATAGCCCATGGAGTACAACTCACAGAAGCCTTCCAAGTGAGTCTGCCAGAGTTACTTGCTATCACATTTTCTCTTCCTGCTGGCCGTAGACTGGATCATGAAGACATCCACTGCAAGGAGAAGGAATGGGATCCATTCACATGTGGATGCAGCTCGATGACCTGGACTTTGCAGACAACCTAGCCCTACTCTACCATACTGATCTACAGATGCAAGAGAAGACCGACAATGTGGTAGCAGCAATAGCACAAATTAACCTCAACCTCAAAGGGGAAAATCCAATACGGCCAGCTCAACTGCAGTCACTCTTGTAGACGATGCACTGGAAGAGGTGGAGACTTTCAACTTCCTGGGCAGTGTCTTAGACAAGCAGGGCGGCACGGACGCCAACATCAAGGCAAGAATCAGTAAAGATAGGGATGCCTTCATCCAGCTGAAGAAGATCTGGTGCTCCAAGCACTATATGCTGCAAACCAAGATAAGGTTTTTTTAACACCAGCGTAAAATTGGTGCTTCTGTATGGAGCAGAAACTTGAAGGACAACAGTGACTACCACCGACAAAGTCCAGACCTTCATCAACATCTGTCTGAGAAACCTCCTCCAAATTCCCTGGCCAAACACCATCAACAACAATGAACTATGGCTGCAGACTTTCCTACTCCCTGCTCATAAAGAATTCATGAAAAGATGCTGGGACTGGATAGGTCACACCCTCCTGAAGCTCACATCAACACCACCAGGGAAGCCCTGACCTGGAACCTTCAAGGGAAAAATAAAAGAGTAAGGCCTAGAAACACCTGGTGCCAAGACCTTGAGGCGGACTTGAAGGTGAATGGTTACACCTGGAGTCAGGTTGAAAGAGAAGCCCAGGACAGAGATGATTGGAGAGTCCTGGTTGATGGTCTATACCCCAGGAGGGGTAGTAGGCATAAGTTAGCCTTTTTTTCAGATAGTATTCCTCACAGGTGCAGTTGTCCGAAGATGCCTCAATTCACAATCCCATTATATAGTTAAATTTTTTCTGCTTTGCAAAACTTCACCAGCCACTCTCTTGAGAAATCATCTTTTTCAATGTGTAAACTCCTTCCATAGTCACTGCTCTGCAAAGTGGGTAAATGGACTGTGAGGTATGAGTGCACTGTATGCAAGTCAAACAAATAATCTATAATTTATATATCTAACCTAAACATATGAGGGATTTTTCACAGTGTCTTTAAATATGTATATATTTATGTTATTGTTAATAAAGAATAACTCTGTCCATGCAATTGTTAGATCTATTGCCAACTGCAAAATTAGCCTTTTTAAATTAGGGCCTGACTAGGGGTAGGGTTTTTACTCCGTCAAAGCCACAGGAGTCAAATAGTCTGAGGCCTTGATGGAGTACCCATTCGTTGCATTCAGAGGACTGCCGGGGACTGGGAGCCTTAGTAGCAGGCCTGCTTAAGACGGTTGGGGCCTTTTGTTGAGAACGGGCCGAAGGCTGGTGTGACTCTGCCTTACTCAAGTATTATTGAATAGCGGACTGCCAGAGACTCGTGGGGCATTCACTTGGTAACAGGCGCTCGCTCTGGGGGACACCCACGCCAGTGTCTGTGTGTCCTCTGATCGTCCCAAGTACTACCGTATTCCCCCTAGTAGGGGCCCAAATGGGTTTTTCACACTGGTTTGAATGAACAGAACTATCCCGCCAAGGAGTACAGGCTTCTAAGAACTGCTTACCCGTAAGGCAAAGCTCTGCCCTGCCAAAGTGGTACAAGCCCATAAAGACTGTGAACAGGGCCTTAGCCCCCACACTGTCTGCTTGAAAGGTTCTCCCTCTGAAGGACGAACGGTGCTAATAACAGGAGTTGGCTGATTCTTTCCCAAGTGACGGAGAGCTTGAGAGCTTGAGAGGAGGACCCATCAGGGGAGCGGACGCGGGGGGACAGCACGGGAGGCTGCTGCAAACCCAAAACCCGAAACCCGAAACCCGAAACCCGGACCCGGAGCTCGGAGACGTGGAGTGGAGTGGATCCTTCTGGTCTCTTCGGGCGCCATACTCGTTATACCTCTTCAGGCACCATACCTCGCCATACCTCGCCGGACCTTTGCCGGGTCCCGCTTCGTCAAGGAAAATTAGTGGGAAACATTGGACTTTGTACTGCTGCTGCTTGGAGGATTGCTGGGGTGTGCTGAGGGATAGTAGCAGGGCTGCGAGCGCTGCTGCCTGGCCAGCCTGCTATACTTGGCCCGCTCTCCCTGCTTCCCCCGCCCCTCATGCGCCCTAAGTGATTAAGACTCCTTCGCTCCTTTGCCTGCGGGAACCCTTGTGTGTGGCGACCTTGCTTTTTGTGGATTGCGCCTTATGGACCCTTTCAGCTCATCACCCTGCGCCATACCTCGTCGGACCTACATCATCAGGGAAGTTTGGTGGGAGCACCGGACTTTGTGCTGCTGCTGCTGCTGCTTGGAGGACCGCTAGTAGCAGGGCTGCGAGCGGTGCTGCAGGGACTCCATTTCCCAGGAGTCCCAGCCTGGCCAACTTGGCTCTCCCTGCTTGCCCCGCCCCCTGAGCACATTGAGCGCGCGGGAGGATCCCAGGCCAAGGACGGGACCGCCTGTGGCCGCCTGGGGCCATTTTATTTGGCAAAATATTGGTAAAAAAGTCGTAAGACATTATTGTAGATTTTGTGGGTGATATTGAATAGGGAAGGTATTATATTTGTTAATTAGCCGAAAAGGGTAGGGTGTGTACGTTACGATGGCCTTACGCTCAGGGAAAACTAGAGTAGTTGCCATTAAAACAAACGCTGGGGTAGTGACGGGCACCATTGATGACTTTTTCACACGAACCACAAAAATCATAGAGAAAGAAATAGCACTTGCAGAAAAGCGCCTCTCACTAGATATTGTTACGGGGAAGCGATCTTCTTTAGGGACAATTAGAGCTGCTGTAACCCCAGCTGAACGTATTGAGTTGCCCCCCTTAATAATCGCAAGCCCGATTCCCTGTGCGCTAGACGCAGTGGTGGATGGCCCTCTTGCGGATGATGCACCAAATTTAATTGCTTCTAGTCCGTCTTTGCCTCTAGTAAGTTTTGTAACCCAATCACCTAATTTATCCTCAACCCCCAATCATGCTTCTCAATTACAAGAAGATTCAGAGCTAGATCTGGTAGAGCAGATTGAAACTAGTTCAGTAAGCCCTAAACAGGTGAGAAAGAAGAGAAGGGGAGGTCAAAGAAAGGGCGGGAATGCTAGGAGAATGAGGGCAAATAGACGGGCAAAAAAGCATATGTCTCGGGCTCTTTTAGGGCCATCAACTGAGGATGGAAACTAGACTAACCTAGTGGATAATACAATAGTTTCCCAGACTCAAGAACCCTTAACTGAGGGCATTCTTCCAAAAATGGAAATATTAGTTAAATCCCTATTATTGCCTGTGGTTAACCGAATGAAGTTAATCATGGGAAAGTTAGATAAATTAGAGGACATCGCTAAAGGGAATATGTTGAAAATAGATTCATTGATTAAAAGTGGGAAGCAAAATAAGGGTATAGTTGAGACTGTGAAACAAGCTCCTAACATCCCCAAAGCGGTAACTCCAGTACTTACTGCTATGCCGAATGCCTTGCCAGCTTTAAAATCTAATGGCACGGCCCAGGGGTTAACTGTTGTACCTAACGCAACTCGGTTGGTCCCCGTAGAAAAACCTCCTATTTTAAAACAAGGGTTGACCACAACTCATACTGCCGCCCCAATGGGTACTCAGCACATTAAGAAGAAGTCATTATGTGTAAACCTCCCTCCAGATTCAATTCCTTTTGTGGTTATTTTAACAGGGGTTCCTGAACTTGGTCCAAATGCTAAAGAATCTGATGGAGATTTAAAAAATAAGGTTTTATACTGGCTCAGGAGAAATAGAAGGCTACCCCCAGGGACAAATATGGAGATTATAGGTGTAAGGAGAGTACATTGGATCGGGCATAGCACCAAGGATCTCGAGGGTGATTGTGTAATTGTTAACCTCAGAGATACTTGGGGTGTTAAATATATATGCAGGAAACCCAGATTTGGCCGTCTGGGGGATATTCAGTCTATTGATCTACACTATTTTTATCCTCATTCGAATAATGACCATCCCTATGGGCCAAAGCCCCCTGCCTGGGGACCAGCGTTTGGGTCATATAGACCAGGGGGGGTACCTCATGCTGCACATTTTCCACATTTCTTCCCGTTAATGAACCGGTTTGAGCCACTCATGGGCTTAGAGGGGGTGGATTGACTTCCTATGATGATTTCCACTCCTAGAGGGGTGGAGGATGAACATATAGACAATGTTAATGTTAATTTATTAAGTTTGGATAGGTTTGATCTGGTGAATGTTGTGACCCCTTGGGAAATGTCGGATAGAAACGAAACTATGACTTTAAACGGGTTCATTGTTAAATTACTATCCAACAGTGAATGTTTGTCTGACAGTGACCAACCTAATAAGGGGTTTGTTGGCAAGTCAAACCTCAACTCTACTTTAGATCTACCAGGAGGGGGAAACCCAACTAATTGCAAAGGCATTGTGGTATCCTGCATTGAAGAAACTTGCCTTGTAAAGGAGACAATAACGAGTGAGTCTGATGTAATCAAACTGTCTGGAAAAGGGCAACAGGGTGGAGGGGGGATCCTGGCGATGGAAGATAATTTTCGCATGATATCCTGGAATGTAGCTGGTCTTTCCCGGAGATTGGATGACCCTGTTTGGCTGCAATATATTAAATCTTTTGATATGGTATGCCTCCAGGAGACCTGGAGTACTGGAGATCCAATTCTGGATGGTTTTCAAATGTGGAATGTTCATGCAGAACCCTCACAAGCAGGGAGAGCAAAAGGGGGGCTTCTCACAGCTATCTCTGTAAAATGTAACCAAATTCAGGTGGTTAGGCTGGTTGAATCTGTTTGGTACCAGTTACTTATGATTAGGGGCTTGTTTTCTGTTCCCTTACTTTTGATAAACTGGTATTATAACATATTTGACCAACATAACATTTTAGTCATAGAAAAATTACAGGAGGAAATTGTTGAGATAACAAATAAGGTTTTTCCCCTTTTTATTGTATGGATGGGCGATTTTAATTGTCTATTGTGCAAATGTAGTGGTACTAAAGCTTGTGGCTTGGTGGATAGTAACGACCAGCCCATGGCCCACTTTACCCATTCAAAGCAGGGGGATGCCTTGAATAGCATTATTATTAACAATGACCTATGTATTATGGAGATGTTGAGTTTTTCTGATCAGTTGGCCATCCCTACCTTCCATGGCTCAGGGGGTCGAGTAAGTACAATAGATTTTGTTACACTATCCATGGGTTATGCCCATTTTGTAAAGGATTTTAGTATCGTTGCAAACCCTGCCAGCGACCATAATCCTTTAATTGTGAACTTTTGCTCCCCCATTCGGAAAACTCAGCCCGCAGAACATGTGATAAAATATAATAAAACCGGGGGGTTACGGTTAGGTGGGATAAGGTAAATGTGGGGCAATTGGAGGCAGATATTTTTAAGGAAAATAAGATAGGGATTGAAATATGTTTAACACCCATGTCTGATCCTTTCCTCATTATTGATAATTTTAAGGCTCTTTTGGGTAACATTGCTTCTCACCTGATAAAAACAATAGGCGGGGGCCAAAAAAGGGGCCTCAAATGGTTTGATGCAGAATGCTCTGCTGCCCAAACAAGCTTAACTAAGGCCTTACAACAAGTGCCGCTTGATAGAGACCTGGTTAGAGCGGCCAGGACGAAATATAAAGTTGCAATCAAGAAGCAGAAAAACGAATTAAAGACCAAGGCTTGGGAGGATCTTATTAGAGCTGTGGAGTTGAGGGATACTAGCCTTTTTTGGAAGGTTATAAACCGACCTTTTTTAAAATCTGATGATAAGGAGGTAATACAAGTGCAAATAACTGAAGACTCCTGGGTAGTACATTATAGCAAAATTTTTAATCCAAAGGAGGTAAAATTATCTGATATGGTGGATGTTGGTAATTTTAATAAGGAGACAGCCAAAGAGCTTAGTGCCTCACTGACTCTTGATGAGGTAAGGAGTGCTCTATGCAAGGGTTCCGTTTTAAAGGCCCCAGGGCCAGATGCAGTGCCCTTGGACTTCTTTAAATATAATTTGGATGTATGGGTGCCACTCCTACTAAATGTATTTAGAGCAATAGTGGTTGAATTTATCCCAGCCTCTTGGAAAGATGCTGTAGTGGTTCCGATTTTTAAAAAGGGCAATACATCGGACCCGTGCTGCTACAGGCCGATTTCACTATTAGATACGACCTGTAAATTAATGGGCAGGGTGATATTGGCACGTCTTGAAACCTGGGCGGATACAGCTGGTCTCATTGTAGACTCCCAATATGGGTTTAGAAGGGCCAAGGGAACCACCGAACAGTGCCTAAACTTGGCGCTAATTATGGGCAAGTACATGGGTGCCAAGCATAGTTCCATCCACTTGGCATTCATGGACTTGTCTAGCGCCTTTGACACGGTATGTAGGGCCAAGTTGTGGCAGATGATGGAGACTATGGGATTTGAAGAGGCATTGGTGTCTCTGCTCCGTAGACTACACGCTGCTACTACAGTTAGTATTCGTTATGGCCCGGGTGGGGAAAAAACTAAACCCATTCCATCAACCGAGGGTGTGCGCCAGGGATGCATCTTGGCTCCCTTTTTATTCCTGGTCTATACTAACGGGTTGGAAAGTTTTTTGCTGGAGTCTGGTGCTGATTTTCCACAGGCCAATGGTAAAAGGTTACCAATGCTGTCATATGCAGATGACACGGTTTTAATGACACTGACTGCTAATGGCATGCAGCTCTGCTTGGATGCCTTTGAGAAGTTTATGGGGAGTTTAGACCTGAAAGTCAACTTTACTAAATCTTTCGCCATGACCTGCGGTTTGAAAAGTGTCAAAACACGTAGATACAGGGTGAGGGACTCTATTATATTGAAGGTTGACAATTTTAATTATTTGGGCAATTTATTTAATAAGAAATTGAATTGGGACACTTTGATAATAGCTCGGGCCCAAAAACATTCACAATCTGCTGAAGCCCTTTTTCGATTTGCCAACAAATTAGGACAAAAACCAGTACCTACCCTAATATCCCTATATAAAGCCAAGTGTGTCTCGGTTGCAACCTACGGTGCTGGAGTGTGGGGTTCTCATAATATTGGAAAGCTACAGGTTATGGGGAATACTTTTATTAAGCGTCTCCTAGCCGTTCCATCGGGAACCTCGAATAATTTCTGTTATGGGGAGGCGGGCATTGAGTATCTCAGCGACATCATACATGTCTCCCCTATTGTTATGGGCTAAAGATTGGCAGTCTGAAGATTTAAAACTATCACAGGAAATTTTGCAGGACTGTCTTAAACTTGACCATTGTATGAAGATCCCTTGGCTTTTGTATGTTAGGGATACTTTTTATAAGATTGGGCTAAATAATATATTTGATAGCCCAGACCAGATTGGTAAGGACTTTAAGCCCCTGATAAAAAATGCCTATCGTCATAACCTTGGTACCTTACATTCTAGCAAGCATCAATTGTACCTGAGGGGTAAGCTGTCTTGTCCATTTTATTTATTTTATATTACTCAATCGCAATGGCGTTTCTATCTGACAAGGTTTCGCATTAGCACTTTACATTTTCTACTTGCATTTCCAAAGCAAGGGGGGTGGTTCAAGAGTTTGCCTCTGTGCCCTTGTAATAACAGAGTTTCGCAAAGCACATCCATTGTATTTTATTCTGTGCACTGTATAAAGCTCCAAGAAATAGATTTCTTAAACCAGTCTTGGTATCTTTTGGTTCCAGTTTTTACAGAGAGGCCTATGAACATTTATTATCCTTGTCCACCCCAAGTATTTGTAATGCTGTATTGAGTTTTATTAGATCGGCCCTTGCCATTAGAAACCGTTACTGAAGTCAGCGAGTGATAATATTTTATAATGGATTTACCTGTCAAATGTTATTTTTAATGCACTGTTAAAAAAATCCTTATTGTATTTTGGATTTTTGGGTATCTCTTTTAATATGTGTGTACTGTTTTTATCATATGTGTATACTTTTATGATTCCTTTTTGGATTCGAAATAAAGTTATTTGACTTGACTTGCATTCAGAGCTCTCCATAGGCCCTATGGCCAGTGATTTCAAAACTGGTATTTCAGAAAATCAAGGCCTTAACTGCTAATTATATCCAGTTATTCATAATTTGTAGCATTTTTAGCTTCACTAATATAATAATATGTGGCCTAAAGGCTAGGGCTGTCAACCTCAAATCTAGGGAACCGGGTTAGAGTCTCAGCAACAACGCTCTACATCCTGTGATTCTGGGCAAATAACTCAATTTCCCCGTGCAAAAGTGAATGTGTCCTTATACAATGCAACTGGTGCTTGTGTAAAGCGCTCTGATACCTGATATCTTCAGGTCAAGTTTGCTCTATATAAAACTCTGAAAAAGACTTAAAAAAATATAATTAACAGGGCCTTTCAGCTTCCTTTCAGTGGTAGTAAAACAATGCTAATGCTGTTTTCACAGTTAAATACATATGAGGTCAAATCAGTAATCCTCAAAATCTTGGGCTGTTACATATAAAAACAAGATGATTCTTTCAGTGTAAGTTTTACAGCAAAGTTTTGTTTCTTGGTCAGGGGTTCAAAGAATCCTCTTAGCACATTATATATTGACTTACAAGAAACATATCACTTAATTAAACCAGGGAGTAATTTGATATGCAAAGGAAAAGAGGCATCAGTTTGGTTTAACTAAGTGGTGTGTTTCAATACATAGCCTGTTAGGCGGTTTCTTTGAATCCCAGACCAAAAAAAGAAAATCTGGTGTATAAACAAACCTCGAGTCACAGTGTGAAAATAAACAGTGTGTAAACACAGAACCCTGTCAACAAAAAGTTACACTATACTGGCAATGTACTACATAATATCACATTTTAAATTAATTGCTTTAAATTTCTTTACAATGCACTTTGCATTTAAAATGTGACTTATCATAACACAGGCAATGTATACACACACACACACACATATATATATATATATATATATACACACACAATATATAAATATATATCTATATATATTCACTGAAAAAAACAAAGGTTATAATAATGTTATAGTTCGGTGACAGCACAAAGTTATAAACCAAAAGAAACAATGAAATTCACCAGCTATAGTTATCTCTAGTACCTACAACTTGTGCCCTTAAAAGTAACTATAACTAGAGCCTGCAATGCACAGTGTTGTCATCAATGATGGTATTTGATATGTTGCAGTGATGTCATCAAAAGTTTCACAGAGCACCATGAGTGATGTAATATGCAAGGTAATTATCAGTGCATGGAGAGGGCATGAGTCATAATTACTTTAGGGCATGAGTTATAGTTACTAGAGATAACTATAACTAGTGAATTCCAGTGTTTTTTTTAGTTTAAACGTTGCGTCATCCCTGAAACTTTCAGCTAAATATCACATTATTTTAACCTTTGTTTTTTTCAGTGGATTTCTAAGGCTTTTTTACTGTAACGTATAATATAATTGCAGTTCTTAACTATTATGTCACTTTAACCTTTGTTTTTTTCAGTAAATTTCTTTTTAACATGTGTCCAATTGCTAGCTAACAGCCAACCCCACGTTACACATGGTCTTCTGGCATGCACAGCTTGCGGTTGGCCTCTCAGGTCCATCGGCACTTGGGCAGACTTACTGACTTTGGGCCTGTGTACGAAAGTAGGATCTGCTTCTTATAGTTACCCCCACTTTTTGCTTTTCGCTCCCACTGTTTTAACTAGTCTGGCTGGGATCCTGCTATTCAGGACCCCAGCCTATCTGCTTTCTCCCTTAAATTGATATGTATGTACTTTGGTACAACTCCAGATTGGATACTGGGGTGCCCTTATCAGTCCCTAGTATATGGTGCCCATATACCCAGGGCATAGGTACCCCATAGGCCTCCAATGGGTTGAAGCACGTATTATGCCACCCACAAGAAGCAATGCAAAATGGAACCTCAGGTGCGCTACTGCAGCCTGTGTAAGCTGGTGCTTGCACCACATACGAGAGATATAGGTTCACTATATTTATATATATCACTACACTTAAAACCTTATAAGTCACCCCTATAGCAGGCCTTAACAATTCTGAATGCAGGGTGCTGGGTTTTATGTGAGAGGGTGCTCCTCCATGAGCAGGGCCCCTCTGCAGTCTTCGGAGACCATTCTCCCGGGCTGTACGTGATACTGCCAGACATATAGTTAGTGGTGCATTATAACCTCACGGTAAATGCTATCTCGAAAACGACTGCAACAAAGTATGTCGTGCTTGGTGTCAAACACCCTAGAATCATACCTCCACACCAGTGGTAGGTATGATTCCTCCCCTCAGAACTGAGGATCTGGGGGTACCTAAGTCTACTGGTACCAGCTTTCTCGAGCCTTACAGCACAAAATGGATGCTGCCAGCCACAAACATGAGTCTGCCCACCTGCTGCTGAGCTAAGCTCATGCAGAGGTAGGTCGGACAATAGGTATCTTGTCATAAGGATGTGTGACCACCTCCCAGACAGGATTCAGTGTATTAGAGCTGGGTGGGTGCACGGTCTCCATGCTAGAAAGTCCGCACAAGGGGCACATGTTGTGTCCCTGTGCATAGTCCAGCTCAAACCAGTTCTGGGAGCCATTTGCTCCAGCTCTGGAGCAACACTGGACAAAGGACATGGGTGTAGCCATCCCTCTTTCCTGTCCGTCCCCTAGGAGGGTCCCTAGAATCTCTCCAATTCTTTCCCTTGGGTATAAAATTGGATGCTTGGCTGCAGGACATTAGATTTTACGTGGACAAGATTCTGCAAGAAGATACCCCTACACTAATGGTGGTGCTACTCCATCAACATCCCCAAGGCAACCACATTTTTTTATTAGAGATGGAGAGGCTGAGGTTGGGCAACAGAATAATGAAAAAAGATCAAAAAAAAAGGAGGGGAGGAAAAAGGTGGAAAGAAAAAAGACAGAAAGAAGAAAACCCCTGTAGGAATGACAACTCGATCCAAAACAACTTAGTGAGCAGGTTGGAGAATGCTGTGTCTAATGAACTGACCATTGTTAATTTGTCTTGCCGTACCTTATCACAAATGGAAATTAATGTATTACAAAAAGGTTTGGGCTTTTGCCCACCACAGTGGGGTGATCCGGTTAATGTTTTAATTGACCTGTTCAAATGTAATCGTCTCTTAAAATTAAAGGATTTCTTTATCTCAAATCCATCTGATAAGTGTCCTATGATAACACCTACGCCAAATGTATTACACACTGTCTCTGATCTTCAGAACCTACAAATAGTTCTTGCTATCCCTGATAATATGCATTTTTCCTTACAGGAACTTAGAGAGGATCTCAACATTACAGAGGATACCCAAATCAATAGTGGGCTAAAAGCTCGATCAAGATTCATGCCCAGCAATACGCATGTGAATATAGATCTGTTCAGGACAGGGTTACCAGGGACATTTACACTCTAATGGAGAACCCAAGCAAAAATGGCATTCACAGTCAGAACTTAACAAAGCTGTAAGGATTGCCTTGAACAAACTTATGAATGACGACTCTATTGTTATCAGGGAGGCAGATAAGGGGGGTAATGTGGTGGTCATGAACTCGGATGACTACATGGCCGAAATTGATAGACAACTTGGGGACATAATCTGTTATGAACGGGTAGTCACCAATCCCATTGCCTCCCTTACGACTCATATCAATACAAGGCTTCACGATTGGCATGAAAATGGCCTTTCATTCAAAAGAGGAATATGGCTATCTTACAGTGAGCCACCCTGTGGCCCCCTGTATATATATTCTTACAAAGACTCATAAAGGGGGCATCTTTCCACCTGGACGTCCCATAATCTCGGGCATAAACTCACCCACGAAGTGATTATCACAATATGTAGATCAATTTCTCCAACCATTTGTAATCAACTTACCATCCTATATATAGAACACTAGGGACATTCTACAGAAGTTCGAGGGTCTCATTTGGTCAGATGACCTTATGTTTGTTACAATGGACGTCGCCAGCCTATATACTTGTATTCAGAAACAATTTGGTAGCATGGCAATACAATCATTTTTTAAAACTAGCGGACCACATGGAACACAATGAGATGCTAATGGATATGATTGATATCATTCTCTCTAAAAACTATTTTTTGCATAATGGCTTATGGCATCACCAACTACAGGGTACTGCAATGGGCTCTAGGTTTGCTCCCTCGTACGCCTGCCTTTTAATGGGCTAGTGGGAGAGGGAGCATGCCTGGGGCACATATGCCTCCCCATGGAAGGACATGATTGTCTTTTGGGGGAGGTATATTGACGACATTATACTACTATGGAAGGGTTCTACAAGTCAACTAATTGAATTCCACACATTCCTTAATGACAACGCGTATAATGTCCACCTTACAATGCAGAATAGTACCATTGGTATTGAACTCCTTGAAGTAAAGTTTTATGTGGAGAATGGTACCATCCAGAGCAATATCTTTCGTAAACCAACATCATGCAATAGCACTCTGCATGCGACAAGCGCACATCCCAAATCTGTGGTTAGAAACATTCTGTATGGCGAGATGGTGCGGGTTCGCCGAAACTGTAGCACTGAGTTTAGATTTGAAATGAATATTGAATAGGTTAAAAACAGATTTAGACTACGAGGTTATAATGAGAGGATCCTGTTGATAGCTGATACCAGGATACGTAAAACATCAAGAGCTTATACGTTAACCAAGAAATCTAATATACAATCCAAAAAGGACACCAATGTTCGCTTGGCGTTCATTACACAGTATACAAATAACAGCAGTAGATTTTTTTCCATTTTGAAAAGGCATTGGGGCCTCTTGTATGCAATACCCAGCCTCAGAGATCATTTGACCATAAACCCCAGGGTCACCTTTCGTAGGGGCAGAACATTGAGGAACATGCTATGCCCCATTTATATTGGAGGGCCACTGTAAGCACATGGTTACCTACGGCTCCGGGTGGATTCTTCCAGTGCCATGTGTGTAACATATGTGCCTTGGCAAAGGACAAGATAAAAAGTTTCACTTACAATACCAACAAGGAATATGACATTAAACACTTCATAAATTGTAATACGTAATATGTTGTGTATATACTGGGTTGTGAGTGTAACAAACTGTATGTGGGCAGTACTGTGAGGCCTCTTAAAATACGTATTCAAGAACACATACAGGCACACAGACACAATGACCTACGGTACCCCATGACCTACCACATGGGGGAGAAACATAAATTTTCCTGCAAAGTATGGTTCCATGGGATTGACCATATCCCAGTGCCACCACGGAGTGGGAACCGTGAATTGGCACTGAGACATAGGGAAGCTATTTGGATTTGCCGTTTGAGATGCATTGAGATGGGACACAATACTGACGATGAGATGTACTATCACCTATAACATCCTAACACGAAAGGCTCTTCGTATGTTAGTATACTCAGATTTGGAACTCTGTTTTAAGTAGGGTTAGAATTCAGTTAATATGATCAAGGGTGACTATGGTGTTTAAGTACCACAAGTAATAATATGCCTAAACTAATGTCAATTGGGTAATCTGTTTGTAATTGTTCGCTATAAATAATAATCAATATATGATGTATTAGATGACTATGTGCTTGCATTCAATATAGTTACATGTGTCCATATTGATGGGCATTCAAAATTAGACACAAGTCTTTTTTCTTTCATAAATCTAAAAATAAATAAACAATAAACTTGCCCTTTTCTCTTTTCTTTCATCTTTGCACTATAAATTCTCTCATATATGTAATTTGGGGCCTATCACTTACTGCTCTTTCCACTACTTTCACTACCATGGGGTCACAAACTCATTGAATTGAGATATGTGGTCCAGACTAGGTTTATATATCATTCGATTTGAAGGTACTTGGTGTTTTGGTACCTTGCCAGCCAGCTATTAGCTGCCTCGCAGGTTCAGAATCTGGTTGTTATCGTCACGGTTGTAATTACAAAATTATAGTACCTGATTACTTTTCAGTAGCAGGTACGTTATGTCAACACGCTTCGTATTGGGTGCGTCCTATACTGAGGGAACATGGTTCGACAGGACTCGCCAATATACTTATCCAACATGGTGCCCGGGTTGTGAATACTAAATTGGGATATCAATGGAAGACGGAGTACTTTGTCTGAAATTTAGAGTTAGGTGTTCCATACCGAGGTTGCTCTGTTCTTTGAGTGTTGAGACTGTACGGTTATCCTGTATTGTGAGGTTGAATTCAATAACTTAGACATTGTGGTGTCGATGACTTCAGACTTCGTTAGGATCGTCATGGCTATTATTACAAACAACATAACATGGCACCGGTGTAATGAATATCCTAATGTGACTCTGTTCCCATCAGAAACTTTCTTCGGATAGATAATCGAATGAGGTGGGTTTCATGCCGGGTTAGCACTATTCTAATGATGAGCTAGTATACTCATCCAATATGGCGTCCATTGCTGTGAATGGAAGTTTTACAATTGATAGGGAGGAGATGACGACATCACGCATATACGTTTTGAGATGGCGTGTTCAAATAGGAGCGCACAATGGGGGCTCAGTTCCTACCGAATTTTGAAGAACTGGGTGACGTCGCGGTGCGCTACGGCTACAGGTGAGTCGGGTATTGATCGAGTGGGCGTTCATGGCGATATTTTTACGATGTAGGGTTCACTTAAGCATCACTCTCTTGATCGTTCGAAGGCGCCTGTGCAGCAAGCGCAATGGGAATTGGCAAGGGTGATCAGGCCAGAATGTGGGATCCAATACTCTCGAGACATGGTATCTCTTTTGTGGTTAGGAACGTGGCTTTGAGATACGTGCCGCAATGTGATATGGGTGAGTAGTGCTGCTTTGGGGCTGCAGGTCTCTTTCCGTTCCTTGTCTACAAGGGATCGGTCCTTCAATATGAGTAATGTCAAACTTTGCACCTCATCACACTTTTTAGACAGGCAAATTTGGGCAGGATGTGTGACTTGTTTATTGTATTTAACTCAATTGAGTGGGTCATTTGCATTGGGGTATATGAACCTTTTCGACATCCAGCAGATATTGTGAGATAATTGATTGTCGACCTTGTGCTTATGGCACTATATGTGTTTTACACTTGGCTACCTATCAATACAGCCACTTAGTTACCGTGATGTGTTTTTAGTCTATTTCCTTTGGAATTACTCTTCTGTGCATACAGCACTGATGGAGCACAATATAATTCTGGCCGTAATATGGTTATAAGCCTTTGCTATTTAGATAGTTTGTTCTTCATATATACCTCTCATCTCCGTAGGGTGGAGAACACCCACCAACACGTGTACTAAAAGATTGTTTTGGTACACGTTTTATACTTTGGCTGTCGCTGGCTACCATACAGGATCATCGTTTTGGGACAGGAAAGAAGCCACCCTTGACATTTATTATGGATCAATCTCAATATGCTGGTACATGAAATAGCTGAGGTAGGTGCTTGACAATGGCCTTTCGTTGAATGTGTCACCTGATATGAATAATTCTGCAGGTGTTCTTAATTATTTCAAATTGGTTCATATTACAGATACATTAGTCATACAAGATTATCGGTTACTTGACATCGGACGGTCACTTTCATTTTGTATTCATACTATAAGGAAAATATAATTGGTATGTTGCTCTTGTGTTCGCTAAGCACGGGGATGTTACCCCAGGGTGTGGATTTGTGGCCCAACCACGCTCTGGGCTTTACAATACTGGCTAGGTCTTTGTGGTCCCTCTTTCCTTTCTCATGGTTGGGTGTGTCATTCTCTCACTGGTGAGGGTTATCATTCACCCTATTTGCTATACATTTTTCCAATTCGCTCATGTTATACAATGTTTTTATACTTTTATGAAATCTTATTTGATATTCAACATGGTATTTGCAATAACTGAGATCCACAATAAGTGGACTCTTATGATGAGCATCATTATTTATGTTCTCCATAACTGACCCTTGTGACAAGTTACCTTGGAGGTGGGAAATTAAGTGACTGGTTATTAAATAAACAACATATCATATATTATGTGGACAAGTGTAGGAATTATGGTTATATGTGAACATTTGTCTTTCAATGAATTTAACGTGTATATGTGGATATGTCATGTAACTTTTAAATGTTGTAATTAGATGTTGTATGTATTGTAAGTATTGTAATATGTGAGGTTTTTTTGTGTTCATTTTTTGTACGTTTCAGCCCTGAAGAAGTCCTAGTAATTAGGACGAAACGCGTTGGCTGAAGGCTTTTGATTGAAAACAAAATAAATTATAAATTATCTGTTGGGACACTGGACCTCTCTCGCATTAATGGGTTCAACTGGAATAACATGAACTGGACATTTAAGATTTCTTGCATATATGTCAAGAAAGGTGGTGCGGTTCTGATCTATTGTGGTTTTGACAGTTTCCTGTTTTAAGGTAGTGCCCTTGGGCAGGGGGTGCTTTCGGAACCTGCACACAGATTCATATAATTGTTGTAAACACATTGGTATTTTTTTTCTAAACTGGTGCTGCTTCAGTGTTCTTTACCCAACTGTCCATTTTGTGTGTACACTACACTTCGACCGTCTGGACACGCTGGACTTTGCTGGACCTCCCTTGGGCTCTAATTCATCTTCCCTTGCCGTCCCCTGTCTCGCCACTGTCCGTGATCCATACAGGCTCCATGCTGGACCCTGTGAACCTCCAATACAACAGAAGAATCTACCTTGGGGTGAAGGAGTCACTCCCCTACAAAAGCAGGCACCGTAATGCATCTGACCAGTTTGCCGCTCCAGAGCCCCTGCAAACTCTAAAGACTCCAGCACTGCAGGAGGTGGGTTTCTGAAGGTCCCCGAGGTTGAGCTGCCCTCTCACTGAGTTTCAGGTCGATATCCCTCATGGGACCCTTATACCCTTACCCCTGTGTACCCTGTTCATTTGCAGCTGCACATGCTTGTTGTCATGCAACAATTCTGTGCATTGGGCTATTTGAAGCCCTGACCCCAGCGTATCTTTCCTGAGAAGGACTCTGGCATTTTCACACTCTGTACCCTGCTAGCTGGTATCCTGTGAAACCGCCTGAGGTCCCCTCACGACTCCTGTGCCTTCGGCCTGTGGGTTCACTTGAGGGTCAACTTTGCTTTATTTGGGCTCCCCTGGTTGCTCCAGGACTGCCCTGACTCCCCCTGCTGTGGTGAGTCTCCTGGTCCTTGCTCAACCAGATCGACACCAACTTGGGCCATCTATGTTGTTTGCCATTGCCAAGGCTTGTTGGTGCTCCCGCCAGACACTGACCCCTCAGCACTCGACATCCTTTGTGGGGCAGCTCACCTCCGGCTCCTGGTCATCCTAGACATCTCCAGGTACTCGCAGCTGAAGAGTCAAGATCACCGTCAACACACCTGAAGTACCCAACATCGGTGGGCATTTGTCTACCGAGCTCCTTTTAACTCCAAAGTGACGCAGACTCTGTCCCCTCTGCTTTCAGGTTCTTCTCATCTAGAATCCACATTTGGATTCCACCAGACACTTTTCATACTTTCAGCAGCAGCATTTCTTGGTCAACATCCATAGAGAACGACAAGTGTTTCCGAGGCCACTTCGTGCCTATGCACCCGTATCATCTAGGATAGGTAACTCTGGTAGAAAGGTATTCACAGGTGGGGTGGCTCTTCAAACTCTTAAGTTCCAAGGGTTGTCTTCGTAATCTGCTGGGAAGGGTCCTTAATCTCTGATTTTCCAACAGCGACTTTCCCATTGAATTGTACAGAGCAAGCGGTCATGTTCTCACTCTGCACCCATCCTCCGTGGGGTCCCAACTCACTCAACTTGTGTGGTTCCTTGGGGTCCCAGCAATTCTACACCTCCTAGACTAAGTCTACTCCCAAGTCGTGGTTCTTATACCACTTATTTAGTATATGGTTTGGTCTACCCCTGGACCTCACTGTGTATTGTGCTACTTACGTTTGATTCTTTGCAACTGTATTATTGATTTGTGTTCTATCCTCGTGTAGAGGATACTAGAGAGTGTTATAGATAATAAATACATACTTGTATAACTACTGTGTGGTTTCCCTTTCATTTAACCAATACTATAAGGTTGCATTCTAGTAAAACAAGGTGCTTAACATTCCTTCAAGACTTAGCCTGAAGGCTGCTCTCCATAGCTACAACTAGGATAGCTTTCAATAAAGGTTATCTTTGACCTGATCACCATTAAGGTTGTTTGGACTGGTACAAGGTGCCCACTTTAACTAGTGGACAGCATACACCAGGCCAACTTCTCACAGCCTGATTTACAGTTTGGCGGACAGGGTTACTCCATCACAAATGTGATGAATATCCTGACCACCATTTTACGAATTCATTATATCTTATGGCACTTGTAATGTGGTAGATGGGATATCCGTCAAGTTTGTGATGGAGTAACCCATCTGTCAAACTCTAAATAAGGCCCTTTGTCAAACAGTCACAACACTAAAATTAAAAAGGGAGCCTGTTGGCCTTCTCATGGGGTGAGCATATTGATATATATATAAAGCGGATCTATCATAACTTTCTCCAAAAATCACCAGTATTTTTAATCTAATGACCATTTCAGTATTCACATAATGCAATGTTTAATAATGGGGATTATTATTAAAAATTGTAACAAATCCTTAATGAACATGGGGGGGAGATTTACTAAGATTTTGCACCGTGTTTGCGTCTCAAAGGTGAGGCAAAACGGTGCAAAACCTTTTTTTCCTAATTAACCTTCCAGTGCTAAACTTGGTTAGCGCTGGAAATAACGTAAAAGTAATTCAAAGCAGCACATTGCACTGCTTCACATTACTTTGCGCCATGGGGGTGTTCCAAGGGTGGTGCATGGGCGTTCCCATGCAACCACCCAAGCTTTCTCACGCTAAACCCAATTTACTAAAAACAGTAGATTGAGTTTAGTGTGAGAAAACTGCGCCCTTTTCAACTAGGCGCAAGGAAGGAAAAATGCTTTCATTTCTCCTTCCTTTTCTGACTGTGCATGTGTGCAGCACTGTGCAGCATGCATACAAAGTGGAATAAGCTTTCTCTTGTGTCTAGCATTGTATTTTGTACAGGAAGGGTACCCTTCCTGTACAAAACCTATGCTACACTCATGCACACACCCTAGCGCTACAACGCTAAGGTGTGTGCATGGCGCACGGCTGCTCAAATCAGCGCCGGAGCAAGGGAAAGGGGAGGAGAGAGCCATATCTTTGAAGATATGGCGCTCTCCTGCTCCCTCCATGTTGCGCAATGCAGCACAGCCTTGCGGGAGGAGGCGTTGCGTTGTAGGGAGATTTGTTAAATCTCCCCCCATAGTTTTTAATATTACATTTTGTGAGCTGAAAAATGTTAAAAGAAAGACTCAGATTTAAAAAATAAATAAAACCAACATGTCTTTGATTCGTTCTTTTCTATTTTTTATCCCACAAAATGCAATTATAAAAACAACCATGAGAGGACCTTACACTTTAGCTCTAGAGCATAGAGCTCCAGATAGGAGTACATTAAAGAAATATTGAAACCCTTCAGGTCATGGATTTAATGACCCAGGAGACCTACCTTTTATGTTGCTGTGGACTGCTACACTCTTGCAGCCCCCCACTGCATCAAGAAAATAATGATTGGTGGTGCCCCTGCCCCCTGTAGGAACACGACCAAACTAAACAAAAATGTATATAGGCCTTGCAGGGCATCATGCAGTGCTCCTTTAAGTAAGGAGCAGTGAACAATAAATGAGCAGCTCCTGCTGCTCATTTACTATTCATTTTTGCCTTTTAAAAAATATTTTTGTGGGTGTCCTGGTTCTGACCTGGAACACACACATGTTTTATTAAATTTGGGGTCTGTGCAGGGAGCCCACTCAAAGCAACCACAACTACTTTTTCAGTTGAGGGCTGAGCGAGATCCCCAGCTGGCTCCCCTTGCAGGTACAGCCATTTTCTAATTTGTTTGTGTGTGTCATGGTGCCCACATGGGGCACCCACAATGTAACTCTCATAGGTGGCCACGGGGGTAGCCCAAGGCCCTCACAGTCCCAGTCAGCTCCCCAGCCCGCACCATAGTAGGTGCTGGCGGGAGTCAGCACCATTCATTTGCTCTCACCCAGGTGGGAGCAGCATTTTGTTACTGCTTCTACCAGGTGAGGGCAAAGTTGAGTTCCCTGCATGGGAGAATGCAGGCAGGGTATGCCCAGACTCTCCCAGGCAGGGAACCACATTGACCCCGAGAGATTGTTCAGGTCCCAGGAAATGGGGCTCCTGGGACTGCTACCAGCAAAGGGAAGGGTCATTTAGCCTTCTATCCTCTTTTTAAGACATTTTGCCATCAGGGATAGTATCCCTTGGGGCCCACAGTGGCTTGAAAAGGAGGTCTGCACCCTCCTAGACCATAAATTGATATTTTGTCCTGAAGGGTGGGGTCCTCATGGCCTCATTGAGGCCCAAGAGTGGCTATGAGAGGTGAACCCCACTCATGAATCTTCACGGAATTTTCAAAACTGATATAATGCTAACTTCAGCTGATATCTTGAAAGTGTCTTGGTGCTCCATCAAACATGGGCTCGGAACCAGGGGGTGGCATAAGTATGCGCCAGGGAGCTGCGTTGCAGAGAGGTGTTCAGAGGCCATGCCCCTTTTTACAATACTCTGTAACGCAACTCTGTGGCGCCTACTGGAGGTACCTGGTGGGCTAGTTGGCCCCTAGGGGACCTCTTGATTGAAGAGGAATTAATTCCCCAACTTAAAACGCACCACAGGGCGTGTTTGCACACATATCACCTCAGGCCCCGCCCCCTACCTTCACCACTGTGCAAAAGCGCCCCGTGGCGTGTTTTAAGTTGGGGGATTAAGTCCCCTTGAATCCTGAGGTCCCCTGGCGGCCAACTAGCCCACCAGGTACCTCCAGTATGCCCCAGGGAGCTGCGTTGCAGAGAGGTGTTCAGAGGCCATGCCCCTTTTTACAACACTCTGCAACGCAGCTCCGTGGCACTTAGTGAAGGTACCTGGTGGGCTAGTTGGCCACTAGGGGACCTCTGGATTGAAGAGGAATGAATTCCCCAACTTAAAACGCACCACAGGGCGTGGTTGCACACATCTCATCTCAGGCCCCGCCCCCTACTTTCACCACTGTGCAAATGCACCCCATGGCGCATTTTAAGTTGGGGGATTAAGTCCCCTTGAATCCTGAGGTCCCCTGGCGGCCAAGTAGCCCACCAGATACCTCCAGTAAGAGCCACGGAGCTGCGCTGCAGAGAGGTGTAAAAAGGGGCGTGGCTTCTGAACACCTCTCTGCAACGCATCTCCCTGGCGCATACTGGAGGTACCTATATATATATATTCACTGAAAAAACCATAGGTTTCAGGGGTGTTATAGTTAGTTGGACATTTCACTCGTACAACACCCGTGAAATTCCCCCATTATAGTTAGTCCAGCTAACTATAACTCACGCCCCCGCAATGCACTGATGATGACATTATATATTACATCACTCATGACATGGTCAGTGACATCACTGATGACATCATCCATGAGATCACTGATGACATCATCCAGTAACTGTGTGTTTCTGTAAAGTTTAAATATGTTTAATATATATATAGGGAAAGGTGTTTTGAAGAATGAGTGGGTGAATAAGTATCTGAATGGATGATTTAGAAGGTGCGTGACTGACTCTATAAGTGAGTGATTAAACGTATCTTACTGAATGCATGGGTTAGTGACTAAACAGTGTGAATGTCTGTATCCGTCTGTCTGTTGGTGTGTATGCGGCTGCATGGGTTTGTGAATAGCTACATGAGTGTCTATATGCGTTATTGATTGGTTGTTTGAGTATCTGTATCGGTGCCTGAGTGTTTGTGTGGGTGGGGTGTGTGTGACTCTGTGCATAGATGTGTGAGTGGGTGATTCACTGGGTGCATGATTTCAAGAGTGCTTCTGTGATGGACTGTATGGGTGGGTGAATGTGTGTATGGGTGTGTTAGTGAGTGAATGTATATCTCAGTGGTATATGTGTGAGTAACTACATATGTGAAAGGCAGTATATATGTGTGTAAGAGTATATAAATGGCTATAAGAGAGAGTGTGTGATTGTGAGAGTGGCTGTATGGATGAGTGTGTACTTTTATCAGTGATTGTATAAGAGCTTAAGAATTTGCTAGTATTTGTATGAGTAAGTGAGCTGGTGTGTGTATAACTGTATAGGTGAATAAATGGGAGTGTGATTAATTATTTGCATGACTGACCAGGTGTGTGAGTACCTCTATGATGAGTGGCAGTGTGTGAGTGTCTATATAGGTGTATGAGTGCATATGATAGTCCTGTACTGAGTGACCATAATAAGTATGAGTGACTGTAAGGGTGAGTGATTTGATGTGTGTGTAGACCTAAGAATCAGTGAGTGGGTATGTAGTAGTATTGGTGTTGGAGTGTCTATGGGTTTGAGAATGCAGTCTGTAAGTTAGAGGGGGTGTATCATATTATGGTGTGAGAAGATACATCAAATTATCACATGGATGATGTCATCAGTGATGTCATTTGAGAGGTCACCAGTGATGTCACTGACCATGTCATGAGTAGGGGAGAGGAGTTGGCCTAACGGCTAGGGCGCTCATCCTCGGACCTGGGGAACTGGGTTCGAGTCTCGGTAATGACGCTGAACATCCTGTGATTCTGGGCAAATCACTTAATCTCCCCTTGCCTAACAAAGAATGAATTTGTGTCCTCATGTAACGTAACTGGTGCTATGTAAAGCGCTCTGATACCTGATTGGATTTGGGTCAAGTTCGCGCTATATAAAACTGCACACAAAAAAAATGAGTGATGTAATATGTGATGTCATCATCAGTGCATTGCGGGGGCGCGAGTTATAGTTAGCTGAACTAACTATGATGGGGGAATTTCACGGGTTTTGTACGAGTGAAATATCCAACTAACTATAATGCCCCTGAAACCTATGATTTTTTCAGTGAATTTCTAAGGTTTTTTCAATGCTAATTTCTAACTATAACGTACCTGAAACCTATGGTTTTTCAGTGAATTTCAACGATTTTTTAAATGCTAATTTCTAACTATAACGTGCCGGAAAGCTATTTTTTTAAAGTGAATTTAAAAGGTTTTTTAAATGCTAATTTCTAACTATAACGTTCCTGAAACCTATTGTTTTTTAAGTGAATTTCAAAGGTTTTTTAAATGCTAGTTTCTAACTATGTCTTCAGAGGTAGGACATGTGAAGAAAGAAGAAAAAACACACAGAAAGAAGCAAATGAAATGCAGAAAGAAGCAACAGAAGTCCACAAAGATGAAGAAAAGTGCAGGAAGAAGCAAGACATGTGCAGAAAGAACCAACAGAGGAGCAGAAAGAGGCCTTGTTGCAAAATCATCCTGTGCCCACACCTTTTTCAGATGGGTACTGGTGGTAACTGACTCTGACTAACCAGGCCTAGAGCCAGTGCTATGCTAAAAGACACTTAGAATACAATGAAAACACCTACATACACTAGGGGACACTATGCGTTGGGGTACCCCTGTGATTAGCATGATCTCCTCTGTAAGCCCCTAGTACATAATAGGGCAAGGGGATTAAACCTACCTCTAAGTCAGAGGTGCAGAAATATGCTCCTTTAACTAGTAGTCACTTATGCAGAGTGGAGGAGAAAGGGTGCTGGGCGTCCAACCAACGCTCAGGAATTCCGCTGCGTAGAACTTACAGGAGGTACCAGGGGGGATTCTTGGCCCCCAAACTCCCTCAGGACTAAATTGGACTTCATCCTCTATCCCGTAGTCTGCCACGAGGCACGTTTGCAGAGTGATAGAGAAAGGGGGCCATGGCCTCTGAAGACGTCTTAGCAATCCCACTTTGTGGGACTTACTGGAGGTAACAAGATGGGTAGTTGACCCCAAGGACATCCTTGGGGGCCAACTTCCCAAACTATTACCTCCAGTCAGTCCCAAACAGCAGCATTGGTAAGTACTCATACCAGGCCACGGCCACTTTGCCCACCACTCTACAAACACGCTCCCTGGCACACTCTTGAATGGGGATTGAAGACCCCTTCACTGCTGGGGGTCCTTTAGGGGCCAACTAGCCTACCTTTTACCTCCAGTAAGCCCCACGCAGTGGGATTGGTGAGAGGTAGACAAAGGCCATGCCCCCTTTCTCAACCACTCTGCAAATGCACACCATGGCATGTTGAAAGTTGGGGGATTAATGCCCCCTGTTACAGTCGGCGTTTGACGCTCATTAATGCCCTCTGCAGCAAGCACTGGCTGTTCAATAATGCCCTCAGTTATTGTCGGCGTTTGGCGCTCATTAATGCCCGCTCTGCGCTCGCTCATTAACTCCCCCTCTGCAGCCAGCCCTGGGCTCGCTCGCTTTCCCAGCAGCGCTGAACCCGGAGGTGGTTTCCTTTATCAATCTATGCAAAATATATGGAAATAGCATAGACAAATAGCCTCGTTGTGCACCTGAGCAGGAGCCGGCCCGGCTCGGGTTATAATTGGGAAGCCAATTTGCACGCTGCGCCTTTGTCTATGGGCTGTAACCTACACACGGTAGGATAAGAGAGTGGTAACTCTTCAGACTACTTCATTTTAGAAGTTCATTTACAATTGTGCCGAACCCTGTGGGTCTGGTTTCCTAATTCAGATAGATTTCTTAAAGCGTAGCAATACCCAACAATGCAGTTCCTGTTACAAATATATATGGAATTATACTTACTCCAACACGTGGGCAAAAATAAAAGCAGGTATAAGAGTGGGAAAAAAGATTGTATCCAAGAGAAAGTGTTTAAAAGTGTCTTCGAGAATGAACAAACAAGGCCTCTTCCGTGCAGTGGGCAGAAGGAGCACTGGTTCTCGCCTTTACTTGTTGTCTATAAAACGGAGGAGTGACCCTGACTCTGGCGCGAGTGACCGTCTGATGCCCCCGGGGACAAATTAATGGAGACCTATCAGTTAATTAACAAGCCCTCACTGAGGGAAACGCAATTGTAATCAAAGCGTGTGAGCTGCAGCAGCAGTTTACAGGACTAGCACGCATGCAAACACGCACACAAAGCAGGCACGCACGTTACAGCCACTGTGTAGAAGGCAGATGCACACAGCAGTCTCCTACAACTCACTGGATGTGGTAATTGGTATGGGGGCCAAGGGGATATAAATACAGCCAGAGAGAAGGAAGGGCTGATAGATCGATAAGTAAATCATACATAATCCTACCTATATGCGGATATAAATAGGCATGTGAGTAAATCGTCGACTGTCGAGAGTCTGCATGCGGCTCACAACTCACAGGCCTGTCCATGGCTGGCCTTTTGTCTCAGGCAGGCAGGGAGATCTGTCTTATGGGGCAATCTGGCAGCGCCAGAAGGGCTGGGCTAACCACTCTGTTTGGCCGGTTTTTGGCAGATTGTGGGCCTGTGTATGTTCAGGTGGGCCTATTATTTTTAATTGTTCATTTCCACCATATTACTATGAACACTGCCTGCAGCAAGCACAAACACAAACACGTCTCACACACCTTGTACAGCAGGTCTTTGCAAGTTCAGATGTTCCTCATTTTGCAAATATGGGCATTTATTCAATGTTTAGTTCACTAATGGTGGCCACTTTTTTAGTGGCCGGTGGATTACACGACATTCCTGTTAGATTTCAGGAGAGAGAATAGCGTTTGTGAGTAGAACCCGGAGCGACCCGATCTCGCCACTCACCCTATAGCTCTACATCACTCTAGTAGCTCCCTGAATTCAGCATGCCCTAGGTAAACAATAAGCTTTGTGTAGCACAGCGCCCACACTGTCATGGGCACACACAGCCACCCCACCCCCATCCACACCACGCAGCTAGCCCGACTTCGGTAAACAGCGCACACTGTACAACACAGCTGTCACAGGCACACACAGCCGCCCTCACTACCCCCATCCACACCACGCAGCCAGCAAGACTTAGGTAAAGAGTGCACATTGTACAACATGGCTGTCACAGGCACACACAGCCGCCCTCACCACGCCCATCCACACCACACAGCCAGCAAGACTTAGGTAAAGAGTGCACAATGTACAACACGGCTGTCACAGGCACACACAGCCACCCTCACCACCCCCATCCACACCACACAGCCAGCAAGACTTAGGTAAAGAGTGCACAATGTACAACAGAGCTGTCACAGGCACACACAGCCGCCCTCACCACCCACCCACCCACACCAGGCAGCCAGCAAGACTTAGGTAAACAGCACACAATGTACAGCACTTGCTGATCTAAGCCCGGTTCTCCTGTCTTTGTGTGCGCCATAAACTGTGGGCCACCCTTTGGATGAATTTTTACCGGCCCGTCCTGGTCGGAATGGCAGCACCTCTGTGGCAATTAACGTAATGTTGGAATCTGATGCATGGATTCCGTTACAACAGGGAGACAGGCTTTCACATTGAACTGGCTTTGCGACCGGAGGCTCGGGAGAGCCATGAACAGAATCGGCTCTGGCAGAACCCAGCGAAGGGTATATATTGATGCTGTACTATGAGTCCCATAAGGCTGAGGAGAAAAGGAGCCCATTAGAGGGAGTGATAACAGCGAAGAGGGACTCCATATCAGCGTGTCTGCCAGAACTTTTGACCAGTGAACAAGGAGCATGGGAGCTCCGAAATGCGTAGGTTCCCAACAACATGAAATATTCGGAAGCGCTGCCAGTTTTACTAATAAAGAGCCTTGCTGATCTAAGCTCCGTTCTCCTGTCTTTGTGTGCGCCATAAACTGTGGGCAACCCTTAGGATGAATTTTTACCGGCCCGTCCTGGTCGGAATGGCAGCACCTCTGTGGCAATTAAAGGACTGTTGGAATCTGATGCATGGATTCCATTACAACAGGGAGACAGGCTTTCACATTGAACAGGCTGTGTGACCGGAGGCTCAGGAGAGCCATGAACAGAATCGGCTCTGAAAGAACCCAGCGAAGGGTATATATTGACGCTGTACTACGAGTCCCATAAGGCTGAGGAGAAAAGGAGCCCATTAGAGGGAGTGATAACAGTGAAGAGGGTCTCCATATCAGCGTGTCTGCCAGACCTTTTGACACGTGAACAAGGAGCATGGGAGCTCCGAAACGCGTAGGTTCTCAACAACATGAAGTATTCGGAAGCGCTGCCAGTTTTACTAATAAAGAGCCTTGCTGATCTAAGCTCGGTTCTCCTGTCTTCGTGTGCGCCATAAACTGTGGGCAACTCTTTGGATGAAATATATATATATATATATATATATATATATATATATATATATATATATATATATATATTCACTGAAAAAACCATAGGTTTCACACATGTTATAGTTAGCTGGACATTTTACTGATAAAAAACCAATGAAATTCCCCCGTTATAGTTAGTGCAGGCAACTATAACTCACGCGACCGCAATCCTCTGCTGATGCTAATACTGTATTTAGACAATTATTTGCCCATGTCTTCTTCCATTAAATTTTAGCTATACATATATTACAAATATTTTTTTTTCATAAAGACACATATGGCATCAACTTTACTGGCAAAGGAATCCAATGATTATTTGACATTGCTAAATTTGAATGCAGAGATAGGGGAAGAGATACCCCTGGAAACAGCAATCACACAACTAGGGGCAGGTCTCAGCAAAAAACGATCAAAATCGAAGTTCTACCCCCAACTACCCCCTGGAAATAAAATCGATATATTTCAAGAGGCCATCGTTCATGACCTTTACAAAATAAACAAACCTCAATACAAAGATAACTTAACAAACGCGGAAAGAGAAGCTTTGGAAAAATTGGCCAATGATGAAACAATAGAAATCAAAATGGCGGACAAAGGGGGCAATATAGTAATATGGGATCGAGCCTCATACATTCTAGAGGCACATCGACAGTTACAAAATGACATGTACTACGAAAAACTACATGCAGACCCCACAATGACTTTCAAATTGGAAATGGAGAAAAAACTCAAGCTATGGACTTCCAAAAACCTGATAGATGAAGAAGAAAGGAAATATCTAACAGTGGACTTTCCCAAAATGGCGACTATGTATTTTCTCCCGAAGATACACAAAAATCGGAAAGAACCCCCGGGAAGACCCATACTATCAGCTAAAGACTCATTATTTGAACCAATGGCCAATTACATTGACTATTTTCTTATCCCACATGTGGCAGAATTAAAGTCATATATCAGAGACACAACTGACCTCTTAAAATCTTTACAAGATGTGGTTTGGCAAGACAACTTCCACTTAATAACAATGGATGTAATTGCTCTGTGTACAAACATTGACAATGACTTGGGTTTGGAAGCAATTCGTTACTTTCTGCAAGAACGGAACATTCATTATAAAGAACATAATGAAATGTTGGTTGACATGATTTCCTCATGCCTCACTTGCAATATCTTTCTATTTGGAGATGATCTCTACTGACAAAAGAATGGGGCGGCTATGGGCTTTTCATTTAGCCCAAGCTACGCCTGCTTGGTAATGGATTGGTGGGAGCAGGAGGTGGCTTGGAATATAAAATTTGTAAAATATACCAAGAAAATAATCAAATGGATGCGTTTTATAGACGACTTGTTAGTCATTTGGAATGGGAATGAAGAGGAATTCCAGGAATATTTCGAGATCATCAACAACAGCGTAACAAGTCTGAAATTCACATATGAAATCAATAAGGAGAAAGTTATTTTCCTGGACGCTGAAATATATGTGAAAAACAATGGCCTGGAGTCCACCTTATACCGTAAAAGCACAGCCACGAATGCCACCCTGGAAGCAACTAGCTTTCACCAACCCTCCTTGATATCTAGTATACCTTATGGAGAATTTCTCCGCCTCCGGAGAATATGCAGTGAGGAGGAGGAATGGAGAAAACAAAGCGCAGGAACAATAAAAAGATTCATAAAGAGGAAATACAATAAACATATGGTAAAGCATTGTTGGAATAAAGCCAATTCAAAATCCCGGGAGGAATGTTTATCTCTGACAAAACAAAAAGAAAAAGAGAATGAACCAATTGAAGAACCAATCAGACTGATATTGGATTACACCCAAGAATCAAAGAAAATTGTGGGTATTATTAAAAAGAATTGGAAAATATTGCAATTGGATGGGACCATGGGAAAAGTAATGGGATCTAAACCAACAATAACATACAGGAGAGCTCAAAACTTAAAGGACCGACTTGTGCACAGTCATTTTAAACCAGGTAAAGCAAAAGAGACCTGGCTTAGGAAAAAAGGCTTCATCAAATGCCAGAACTGCAAGGTGTGTCAAATTGCAAAACCAATCAGTGAAGCAACAATGGCGAACAATAAAGTTTGGAAAATCAAACAATTGATATCATGTAATATCCAATACACAATCCATATAATAGAATGCCCATGTAGATTAAAATACGTGGGCAGCACCATATGTGACTTAAAGAAAAGAATTTTGGAACATACAAGGGCCACCAAAAACAGAGACAAAAATAACGCAGTAGCCAAGCATGTGGAAACACACCACAATAGCAATTGGAAGTCCTTGAAATTCTATGGAATAGAAAATATACCTATCAGTGCACGAGGAGGAAACCGGGAGAAACTACTGCGACAGAATGAATCTCGCCATATCATAAACTTCAGAAGCATGACACCGTTTGGCTTAAACCAGTCGGAAGAACTGTGCATACATCTTTAACAAGGAAAGATGACTGTAAATTATGCGGAATTACAAGGATGGTTCACCTGTATTAAATTTCGAACCTTGGCCCCAAGGATCAAACTTATGTGTTTTTTGTCTCTTAACCATGAATACAGACAGTCTCAGAAACGTATTTCGCCATTGCAATTAATTGTTTAAGGTCAATGAAGGCCATTTAAATAAAAGGGACTGCACACTGGAGGGCATCATTTGAACTGAGAATGGAAATACGGAGACATCAGGATGAAAGAAATATCAGTGAGCTTTCCTTAAGGTCAATGAAGGCAAATTAAATAAGAGGAACTGCCCACTGGAGGGCGTAATTTGAACTGAGAATGGAAACACAGAGATATCACGAGGAGAGAAATATCAGTGAGCTTTCCTTATAAACTGGCATATAATGTAATGCATATAGAATCATTGATGTAAATGTTTAAAATTATCAGCCTTAAGGTTTAATTAACAATTTTTAGCCTGTTAAATTTTCGAAATTTTCGAAATGCATAACTTACAAGGGGACCACATCTCCCAGAGGGTCTGGGAGGAAAACCCCGGACTGACAGGAAATGAAGTCACAGCATTTCCTTGTATCACATGTTTAAAACGAAAGTTTTCTTTTTGTTGGTAATAACCGTGATCATGTTAACAGCAGTTAATGAAACACGTTGGTTGATTTGCGTTAAATGTGTGGATTATAATAAATGGAGCATTGCATTGTAAACTAATCGCTGGAGTGCGACCCTATTCTTTCTTCTATCTTGGAGAAAACAGTGTTTTGATATTCAGCGGTTTGGTTCAAACGCAAGGGTGACGCACCTTCAACGAGCGCCAGGAATACCGGGACATAGAACCGTCGAGTTTATATATATATGTGATGTGATCAAGAACCCTCAGAGGTTCGAAACGCGTCATGGCGGCCATGCACTGAAGGATTAAAAATTATATTTGCACTGAAAAAAGTGGAGTTCGCGCCTTTCTTGGTTTTGGGGACTGAACCGTGGAGAGACCGCTGAAAAGAAAGGACTACGGAATATATATATATATATATATTCACAGAAAAAACCATAGGTTTCAGGCACGTTATAGTTAGGAATTAGCATTTAAAAAACCTCAGAAATTCACTGAAAAAACCATAGGTTTCAGGGGTGTTATAGTTAGCTCGACTTTTCACCTGTACAAAACCATTGAAATTCCCCCGTTATAGTTAGTTCAGCTAACTATAACTCGCGCGCCCGCAATGCACTGCTGATGACATCACATATTACATCACTCATGACATGGTCAGTGACATCACTCATGACATCACTGATGACATCTCAAATGACATCACTGATGACATCACTGATGACATCATCCAGTGAATGTGTGTTTTTCTGAAAATTAAATATGTTTTATATATGTGTATCTCAAGGTCGATGGAAGAATAAATGGGTATATAAGTGTCTAAATGGATGATTTGTCTTTGAAAAATTGATTGTGTAACTGACTGATTAAGTGTATCATAGTGAATACATGGCTTAGTGAGTAATGTTTAAATATGTAAATATCTGTATCAGTCTCTCACTTTGTGTATAAGTGGCTGCATGGGTTGGTGAGTAGCTACATGGGTGTCTATATAGGTTATTAGTTGGTTTTTTGAGTATCAGTCTGAGTGTCTGCATGGTTCGGTGGGGGGTATTACGTAGTGCATAGGTGCATGAATGAGTGACTCACTGTTTGTATGTGTTGAAGACAGCATGTGCGCAGGACTGTATGGGTGGATGAGTGTGTGTATGGGTGTGTTAGTGAGTGAATGACTGTCTCAATAGTGTCTTTATGAGTAACTACATATGTTTTAAACTAGTATATGTGACTATTGGTGTATATAAGTGAGTATATGTGAGAGTGAGAGATTGAAAGAGTTCCTGTATGAATAAGTATGTGTTTCTATAAGTGATTGTTTAAAAGACTAAGTATGTGTAAGTTTCCGTAGAAGAAGGGGGGTGGTGTGTGTATAACTGTATATGCAAGTAAATGTATGTTTGATTCTTTATTAGCATGAGTGACTATGTGTGTGAGTAATTCTATGGATGAGTGGCATTGTGTAACAGGATGTATAGGTGTATGAGTACATATGATGAGTGAGTACATGTATTAGTGACTGTATAGGACTGTTGGTGAATGAGTGGATGTGTATGTGGATCTTAGAATTACTGAAGAGGTTGTTGTAACTGGTATTGGTATGTCCATTGTTTTGAAAATTGTAGTCTCTATTTTTGAATGTGTGTATCAAAGGTTATATTAGGGTGAGAGGAGGTCTGCCACTCTGTCACAAGGATGATGTCATCAGTGATGTCATCAGTGATGTCATGTGAGATGTCATCAGTGATGTCATGAGTGATGTCACTGACCATGTCATGAGTGATGTAATATGTGACGTCATCAGCAGTGCATTGCGGGCGCGCGAGTTCAATTCAATTCAATTCAATTAAGCTTTATTCGGTGCAAATTAATGACCATAAAAGCACAATACACAAACATAATAAGAAAAAAAAAAAGAATAATACAAGGGCAGATTATAGTAGACATAACAATACATTAAAAACAATAAATTAATTAATTAATACTAATTAAAAAAAATAGGGGCATTTGCACCCATGGTTAAAAACACATACTTTTCCTGGAATTGATGCATTTGTTTAAAAAGGTTGCAGTATAAAAACAAATATCTGCAGATTGCAAATTAAAAATTAGTTTCATTGCTTGCTCTACTGAACGTGTTCCATATTTAACAAACATTGGTTTGAGAAGGGCAATCCGAAAATTAGAATACAATTTGCAAAATAGCATAAAGTGCAATGTGCTTTGCATGGAGATCCCGTCACATCTACAAGGCCCAGACGGATGTTTTTTCATTGTTGGTGACCAAGGTTAAGTAGACAGGAAATCCATCCGTAGATAAATATCTGTTATAAAATGTGACAGTGGACAGAGTTCCAGCGGCAACAGCCCTCTTTCTCTCTACAAAGGCCAGAAAAACCCTTTTTAACTCGACTTTGGGGATCAGTAAAACTCCTTTGGGATCATTTACAATGTTCAGGTTAAAAATATCTGAAAAACACACAATAATGTATTTAATCCAGGGTATTGCTACAAATTTGTCTAGTTGCAAACAGTCCTGGATAATAGATCTAGTAAAAGACTTCTCATCCTTCAGCCAAATGGACCGCCAGGTCATCAAAGGCCTAAGGGATAAAAGGTCAAGTAGGTGGTTAACAGATAATTCCCGGTGACTCAAAGCATTAGAGGCCGATGCGGGCAAGCATAAAAGTTTTTTAAGAAAAAGATTTTCTTCGAGCTGCAGATTGTGGGCGCAACAATAACCCCAGATTCCTGCCCCATACAACGCAATTGTTACGCATCTAGCCTGGTAAATTTTAAGCATGTCCCCGGTCCTACGGTCCCCAATTTTAGCGGCAAATATAAAGATGCCGTGGGCATTTCTAGCCATTTTATTGCGTATGTTATTGAATTCATAAGTCCACTTCTTATCACTTGAGAAGGTAATACCTAAATAACAGAATTTATCCACATGTTGCACCTTTACATTATCAATAAAATACCCTTTTATGGTCTGTTTTGGATTCTTGGGACCACAGGTCATGGTGTACGTTTTCCCTTTATTAATAACTAATTTCCTATCTTTAATAAAGGATGCAAAGCTATCCATCAACCGCTGCAATCCTACAGGAGTTCTGGATAACAATACAGCGTCATCGGCGTATAATATTACCGGCACTGAGACACCATTGATCCTAGGAGCATCTGCGTTCACTTCCTTTAAAATGGCATCAATTCCATTAATAAATAAAATGAATAAGAGAGGAGCTAAAACACAACCCTGCCTAATACCACGTTTGACACTAAAGTTTGGGGGTACATTCTCCCTTCCTGCCAAAACGCACACAGGTTTTTAATTTTTCATACATCCTGGCAAGAAAAAATATTATACCCTCCGGTGCTCCCATATTCAACAAGGTTGGCCACAAAATTGAGTGGTCAACCATGTCGAAAGCGCTGCTTAAGTCAGCGAAACATAGGTGCATAAGGCCGGGTTTTGCGTCACTGTACTTTCCGATCAACAGTTCTAAATTAACACATTGATCAAGCGTACCCCTGCCTTTCCTAAAACCATACTGGCTGTCTGCCAGAATACCATCCTGTTCCACCCATTCTTCCAGTCTTATAAGTATAATTCTGCTCATAACCTTTATAGAGGAGTCCAATAAGGAGACAGGGCGGTAATTCTTTGCATCAGACCTGCTTCCTTTTTTATAAATTGGAACGATAATGGACTCCCCCCAGGTTGGAGGGGGCTCAATACAGACAGCAGCATTAAAAACAACGGACAACAGGGGACCCCAGACTTTAGGTGCGGCTTTATAAACGTCAATCGGGACCCCGTCCGGGCCTTAAGCCTTCCCGCCCTTACTCGCCCGAATCCCACTAATAGCCTCATCCACAGAGATATCAAGTGGCAAAATAGGCCAACTAGATGAGCCAGCATCATTGGAGTCAAAAATAGTCAAAAAGTGAGTAATCCAGCCTTCACTGGAGACGTTTGCTGTTAGCTCGGGTACCTTAGCCTCTTTGAGGAATGGGGAGTTAACCGTTGCCCAAAATAATGTGCAATTAGAAAGTTCTGCAGCTTGGTTAAGTGAATCCCAAGCTTGCTGCTGTAGAACCCCCTTCCTAGATTTGATAACATTTTTATAATCTAGTCTTAAGTTTATAACTAAATTTTTATCCCTAGGCTTCATTGCTAAAGCCTGCTTGAGGCTAGTCAGAGCTGCGCGCGAGTTATAGTTAGCTGAACTAACTATAACGGGGGAATTTCAATGGTTTTGTACAAGTGAAAAGTCGAGCTAACTATAACACCCCTGAAACCTATGGTTTTTTCAGTGAATTTCTGAGGTTTTTTAAATGCTAATTCCTAACTATAACGTGCCTGAAACCTATGGTTTTTTCTGTGAATTTCAAAGGTTTTTTAAATGCTAATTTCTAACTATGCCTAAAGAGATAGGACATGTGAAGAAAGAAGAAAAAATGCACAGAAAGAAAAAAAAGAAGTGCAGAAAGAAGCAACAGAAGTCCTCAAAGACGAAGAAAAGTGCAGGAAGAAGGATAACGTGCAGAAAGAACAAAAAGAAGAGCAGAAAGAAGCCTTGTTGCAAAATCATCCTGTACCCTCAACTTTTTCAGACGGATACTGGTGGTAACTGAGTCTGACTAACCAGTCCTAGAGCCAGTGCTATGTTAAAAGACACTTAGAATACAGTGAAAACACCTACATACACTAGGGAACATTATGCGTTGGGGTCCCCCTGTGATTAGCATGACCTCCTCTGTAAGCCCCTAGTATATAATAGGGAAGGGGGATTAAAACTACCTCTTAAAACAGGCCACAGGGCGTTTTTGCACACGTTAACTCAGGCCCGGTCCCCTCCCTTCACCACTGTGTAAACACGCCCTGTGTCCGTTTTTAGTTGGGAGATTAAGTTCATTTGAATCCTGAGGGTCCCTAGGGTCCAACTAGCCCACTAGGTACCTCCAGTAAGTGCCACAGAGCTGCGTTGCAGAGAGGTGTAAAAAGTGGCACGGCCTGGACCACCTCTCTGCAATGCAGCTCAGTGGCGCTTACTGGAAGCACTTGGTGGGCTACTTAGCCCCCAGGGGCCCTCAGTATTGAAGGGAAATTATATCCCCAATTTAAAACGTGCCATAGTGCGTGTTTGCACACGACACCTCAGGCCCCGTCCCCTCCCTTCACCACTGTGTAAACGTGCCCTGTGGCTGTTCTAAGTTGAGAGATTAAGTCCCCTTGAATCCTAAGGGTCCCTAGGGTCAAACTAGACCACTAGGTACCTCCAGTAAGCGCCACAGAGCTGCGTTGCAGAGAGGTGTAAAAAGGGGCTTGGCCTCAGAACACCTGTCTGCAGCGCAGCTCCCTGGCACATACTGGAGATGCCTGTTGGGCTAGTTGGCCCTCAGGGACCCTCAGTATTGAAGAGGAATTAATTCCCCAACTTACAACTCGCCAGGGGGCGCGTTTGCAGAGTGCTGCAAGGAGGGGGCGTCGCCTCCGGCACGATGCCAGTCTTTTATTTATTTTAATTTTTTAAGAAGGGGGGCTGTGTGGTTCCCCTTCTTATTCTAATTTATTGGCCCTGATGAACCCATCCCCCAGGGCCTGTCTTCTAATTATATTTTTTTGACCCCAATCCCCAGGGCCGGCCACTGTTTTTTATTATTTAAAAAAAATATATATTTATAGACACACCTAGGACATGCTAGACAAACCGTACGTACCTATCACCATGACGATTTGCGTGATATTCATTAAAAAGCGACTATGCATACAATGAATCCACGTGGAATGTATTTACACCACTAGTGAAGCTCTGACATGTCTGATGCCCTACCGTGCCTAATCCCGGTAGACACCATTGTCGTTTATTTATACAAACATGGGTAGCTATTGACGGGCACATTTAATACACATGCACACCAAGCCATTCAAAGGGGATTCGACAAAAATTCGACCAAAACTATGCAAGAAAGCCCCCTCATGATTAATAAAACACACATCCACTGCCGGATGTGTAATACTTTTTATTTTACTCTCTGGAAAGGGGATGAACATCACTTGAGAGTCACAGCACGCTCCTGGCAGAGCCCAATGCTGTGTTACACCCACCATTGCCTGCTGAGTGCCACACACCTCTGTGTTGTATTCCACTAGCTAGTGCATATGCTATGACACTCTCTAGCCCATGTGCACTGTAACACCACCCTGTGAATATGTCATGCCACACTTGTCTTCGCACGGGTTATATTGCCCCATCTAACGTGCCTTCCTCGATGCCTATGTTATAACGCACAGTGCTATGCCATACATATTACAATCTGGGATCCATATCTTTGTCACAGTGCATATGCAACGTTACACTCCCCAGCACATATTTTATATTACAACTTTAGAGACTAGTTAGGTTACACAACACTGCCCTGTGCATATTACACTCCAAGGTGATATCGCATAGCACGCGCTAGTGCCTGTGCTATCTCGCGCTCTCCAATGAATCTGTCATTGCGCACAATGTATTGCATATTATATTTCACGCCCGGTTCATCTTATATCACACTTTTTGGTGCATAGTTTATACCATACACTATATCTAGTTTTCATTTTCAATTGTGCTCTCAGGACTATGTTCTATATAACACTGTGTTCACCTACCCTTTTCACGGGCATTACATTTTGCGATAGGGGGTGGAGGGTCAGTGGGTGTTTCTGCCAAGTGAGCCCAGAGTCACAGTCACAAACGTCCTCTTCTTCCTGAATAAAAGTGAAATTATGCTGCATACTTGTTCATATTTTAAGTAGTTTGCACAGACACACATTTTAAAAACAATAATGTTCCTAATACCCGCCTTCTCTGAACAGTTAGCTTGCTGCCCCATCCCCCTCCTCCCTATCCTCTGTTGTGTGAATCCATGGACTAGCCTCCTCCCTCCTGCCATGCATGGTCTGATGTGCTGCCACTGCCCTCAATTTAGTATGATGTACCAGTCCACTCCTCCTGCCCTCCATTGCCCAATTCTATGTCCCATCATTGACCTCCTGCTTAAACTCTGTGCTTAGCTTGCTGCCCCTATTCTCCTTCCCCCTGCCCTCCGATGTCTTTGTGCATGCCCCTGCTCCATCCTTTTTGCCCACCATGTTCCATGGACCTGCCACTCCTATCTACTCTGAGTGTTCTGTTGAGCTGCCACTCCCTTCCCACCTGCCTAGCATTGTCAGATGACTGTAACCTGTCCCTGCCACCTCCACCCTGCCTGTCCACATGCCATGCCCCTATCCTCTTCCTCCTGTCCACATGGTCCATTGTACTGCCGCACCCTTCTGCCCTCCCTGGTCTGTTGTGCTGCAACTGCTCCTCCTGCCTGCCCCGTGCGGTCTGTTGTGAGGCCCCTTCCCCTGAACTTTCTTGTCTGTGCACAGGTCCTGACCCTCCCTTCTATCCTCCATCGTCCTTTGTGCATGCCCCTGCACCCTCCTTCTTGCCCATCATAGCCATTGTGCTGCCACTAACCCTCCCACTTGCCATGCATGATCTTCTGTGCTGCCATGGCCCCTCCCACCTTCCCTGTGTGGTCAATTAGCTGCCCCTGACCCCCTCAAACCTTCCCTCCATGGTCTGTGTGCATGCCATCACAGTCTCACTGTTGCTCTTCATGGTGTGTCTTGCTTCTAGTGCCCATCCTGCCTGACCTCCATGGCTATCTTGCTGCTCCTGCCCTGCCCCCTTGCCCCCAGCCCTCTGTTTACATGTGCAGACCCCTACTCCCTCCCTCCTAGCGTGTCTGTTCCATTGTAATGCCCCTGATCCGTCCCTCCTGCCCTTTATGGTCTGTTATGCTGCAGCTTTCTCTCCTGTCTGTCCATTATGGTCAGCTAGCTACCATTGCCTCTTGCCCCTCTGTTCTCTGTTGTCCATGTGCATGGTCCTGTCCCCTCCCTTTGCTTTCTATGGATTGTTGTGCTGCAATCCCGTCCCGCATGCCCTGTGTGGTGTATTGTGCTGCTGCAAACCCTGATGCCTGCCCTGCAGGGTCAGTTTGGTGCACCTCTCCATGTCCCTCCTGTCCTCTGTTATCCAAGTCCATGTCCCTACCTCATTTCCTTCCATGATCCAATGTACCATACTTGCGAACATTTCGAACTTGGTAAGAGGGAGATTTTGAAAAAAAGCTGGGGTATTGATTTTCCCCTTTGAGTTACATTGAAAAAGAGGAGATTGTAGACAGGAGACAGATCAAATAAAGCCCATTTGAGCTTAAAAACATTAGACGTTTCCTGGCTGAATCGGGTCTGTTGGCATGTATGGTTGTACTACCATTGCCTCTTCCTTCTGCCCACAATGGTCTATTACATTGCCACAGCCTCTCTTGCAAGTCCTGTATTGTTGGTTTGTTGCCCCTGCCCCCCTTTCCACTGCCCTCCATAGTCTGTTGTGCTGCCACGGCCCTTCCTCCCTGCTCAGTGTGGTTAAATTGTTGCCTTTGCACCCTCCTACCTGCCTTCAATTTTCAGAGTCCGTGCCCCTGGCCTCTGCCTCTCAACAGTATCCTAATGAACAACTAGATTGCTAACATTCTATATTTATTACAAAAGTGTGGAACGTCTGACGTCACCTTGATGTAATCAAAACTGTAATACCTAGAGCATTTCCTTTAGAAATTACATATATGAGAGGGTCTTATTGGCATCAAAATTATGGTTAGTGCTCTAAAAGACTAAAATAAGGGCATATTTTCTGAGTTTTCAAATAGCGACAAAGCACTTTTAAATTATTTGTAATCTTTATGTTTTTTTATCCAGTTGACCACTTGATTAAATGTTGCACTTAGGGGAGAGGAGGTGGTGTTACTTCCAGAACTGCAGACTTTGCAACTGGGGACCAGGTTGGAGTTTCTGCTTCAGCTCGACATTCTGTGATTCTGGGCAAATCACTTAGTCTCCCCATGTCTACAACCAAAATGAATTTGTTCTTGTGTGATGTAACCAATGCTCATGTAAAGCACTCCAATACCTGACAAGTCTGCACTATATAACACTGCAAAAACACAAAATAATAAGTGTTTTGCACACTTCTGTCATTGGGCTATATTTGGGCTACATCTGGGTGATTTTGGGCTACATTTGGGCTATTTTGTCTCCGGTGGCCATTTTGGGAGATTTATTTGTTATGAAGTTTCCTAATTTCCTCATGTACTGCAGTCTCCTCAGTAGGAAATGCTTTCAGTTTTTTACTTTGATTCCATCATGAAGGTATTCAGATATGTCACACATTTGCCATAAATTCTGAATGTTAGCACTCTAGTTGCTCATTAGATCACTGTAGTAAAACTACTGTTCACCATGGAAAACTGCTGCTGGTATTGAAAGTGCATGTTTCAGTCTGCATGTCAGAATTTTTTAATGAAATAGAAGAGGATTTGAGAAGTCACTCAAAATGTGCCCTCATTTTCTTTCTTCAGCATTAATCATAATTCCTATGGCAAAATGAACCCCCTCATTGTGTTCCTTTTTAAATTAAATGTTTTAAGTGTTACCAGTTTATTCCAATCAAGATGGCTTTAGGTGTGCCATACTTTTGTCATAATGAAGACAGTAAGCGCTCTAGTTGTTTTTAAGCACACTCTGGGACATTCTGTCATTGGGCTATACTTGGGCTACATCTGGGTGATATTTGGGCTACATTTGGGCTCTTTTGTCTCTGGTGGCCATCTTGGGAGACTTATTTGTTATGAAGTTTCCTAATTTCTTCATTTACTGCAGTCTCCTCAGTAGGAAATACTTTCAGTTTTTTACTTGGTTCCATCAAGAAGGCATTCAGATGTGTCACACTTTTGCCATAAATTCTGAATGTTAGCACTCTAGTTGCTCATTAGATCACTGTAGTAAAGCTACTGCTCACCAGGGAAGTCTGCTGCTGGTATTCAAAGTGCATGTTTCAGTCTGCATGTCAGAATTTTTTTATTACATAGAAGAGGATTTGAGAAGTCAAAATGTGCCCTAATTTTTCTTTCTGCAGCACTAATCATAATTTCTATTGCAAAATGAATCCCCTCATTGTGTTCCTTTGTAAATTAAATGTTTTAAGTGTTACCACTTTATTCCATTCAAGATGGCTTCAGGTGTGCCATACTTTTGTCATAAGTAAGACTGTTAGCGCTCTCGTTGTTCGATAGAACACTCTGGGACATTCTGTCATTGGGCTATACTTAGGCTACATCTGAGTGATATTTGGGCTACATTTGGGCTCTTTTATCTCTGGTGGCCATTTAGGGAGACTTATTTGTTATGATGTTTCCTAATTTCCTCATTTACTACAGTCTCCTCAGTAGGAAATACTTTTAGTTTTTTACTTTGCTTCCATCAAGAAGGCATTCAGATGTGTATCAAATTTGCCATAAATTCAGAATGTTAGCACTCTAGTTGCTTATTAGATCACTGTAGTAAAGCTACTGCTCACCAGGGAAGTCTGCTGCTGGTATTGAAAGTGCATGTTTCAGTCTGCATGTCAGAATTTTTTAATGAAATAGAAGAGGATTTGAGAAGTCACTCAAAATGTGCCCTAATTTTTCTTTCTGCAGCACTAATCATACTTTCTATGGCAAAATGAACCCCCTCATTTTGTTCCTTTTTAAATTAAATGTTTTAAGAATTACCACTTTATTCCAACCAAGATGGCTTCAGGTGTGCCATACGTTTGTCATAAGTAGGACTGTTAGCGCTCTAGTTGTTCTTTAGAACACTCTGGGAAGCTGCAGTAGAACACAAAGGAATCAACTGACAGTCTCTGCCCTTGTTGGATGTACATGTTTTACTGAGAATGTCAGACTTCATTCTCACATGTCTGAGAAAGATAATGTGAATTTACAGAAAATATGCTCTCAGTTAGCTTATAGATCACCTTCCAAACCTCTGTGGGAAAAGCATGAGAAAATAGTTTTCTCTCAAACAAGATTCATGATATCACAGCAGAAGGCTTTTTCACATGGTAAAATCACCTTAGAACACACCACAATTCCTAAAATGAGTATGGTACCATCAACAAATGAGTTAAAATGTAACTAAAGTCTTAAAACCTTCTATTAACTGCAATGCTTTTTAATGTTGTGCTATCATGTATATTGGTCCCAAGATGGCTGCCAAAACGTCTTGGATGAAGTGCTGACAGCCAATCAGATCTCACGATGAGATGTGTGGTTAGGCTCCGCCCAGATATATATGTGATTTTACTTTTGATTTTCTCAGGAACTACTGAACGGATTTACACCATTTAAGCAAAAGGCACATGCCTGACCTGAGGACTACCTCTTTGCCAAATTTCAAGTAATTTTGTTCAGCCATTCAGGCTGTACCTTCGACTAAAGGGCCTATGGGAAAATGCATGGGGAAAAAGTGTTTTGGGACCCCCCTTTTTTCTCAGCCCCCGCTTGACGAATCACCCCGAGACTTTCAGGGTAGGAGCTGAGCGGAGCGCCCCATTAGTTTTGAAAATTTTCACGAAGATAAGTCAACCGACGCCAAAGTTATTCAAAATAGAATTTTCCGATTTCCTATGGGAACTCGGTCCTAATTATAACTGTCTACTGGCGACCGCCAGTAGATAATATATATATATCAAACCAACGAGTTGCCTGCTTAGAGAGGGCCACACACAGGTAAGTTCTCTTTGGTCACCATTTATTGAGCAAAGGCAATCACAGCCACGAACATCGTTCCATAACACATAGTCTTCCTGACGCGTTTCGTGCTAAGGAATCACTTCTTCGTGAGGTTTTGGACTCCCAAGGAATGAAACCGGCATTGTTTCAAGCACAACCTTTAAATTATGACTTCCCTGCCCTTGTGGCGTGCCCACCCCTGTGGCCTGATGGTCGATGTAGTGCTCGTCTTCCTACCAGAGGTATTGGGGATCCGCTTCGTGTTTCTCACCAAAGTGGTAGGGTCTTGATTTTTGATCGCCTTGATGTGCTGGAGAACCCTTTTATGTCCCTGCAGTATAGTACTGCCAACATATCTGAGATTACAAGGGCACTCCAGCACATAGACCACATGGTCCGTTTTACATGTCAGGGCTTTCGAGATCAAATGCTCCTGTTCTCCAAAAGAAGTCTTGTATTTTGTAGTGTTGACCCCATGTGTGCAGGCCTTGCATGTCCTACACTTAAAGAACCCTTTGTGCTGACTCAGCCAGGTAGTGTTCGTGCTGCCTCCAGGGTCATTGTGTACTAGGGTGTCCCTCATAGAGGCTGCCCTACTATATGTGATGGCTGCTTTTTTGGGCAATAGGTGACCTATTATAGGGTCCCCTAACACTAAAGGCCAATATATATATATATATATATATATATATATATATATATATATATATATATATATATATAAGCACATTTTTGAATGTCTAGCTCCAACCGCCGCAGCTCCTGAACGAAGGGCGCGTCGTCCGTACGGATAAACCAGGCAAAATCCGTTAATAACTCAAAAGTTCAATTCATCCAAGTGAAAAGATGACGACGCCGTGTCTTGCTGTATAACACGATTTTAATTGTCAGCTGCTGGACGCGTTTCGCCTGACCTGCAGGCTTGTTCACCAACAGTCTACAATAAAGTTCATCACCATTTTGAACACAGAAGGGTCCTGTCACATGATTGAAACTACCACAATAGTGTGTTAGAAAACAGACTCGTAGTTTTCACAAATTCAATGCTTAGATGCATCAATATAACCGATTTCAAAAATACAAATTAATTAACAAATGCATTTTACAGGTTATACGTATTATTGTCCTTGTTTATATTGCTAATCGTATATTCTTGTGAATGTTATAGGTAAAAACGAGAAAATAATTTTTTAAAATTGTTAATGACTTCACCCATTCACAAATGTTTAAAGTTATAAACTTTGTTTAGCAAATCGGATAAAGACAGTAAGTGACGTGTGGTATAAAGCCCAAGTGGGCTTAATCGTAAAGGTAGTTAATTGAACAATTTATATGGCCCTTCTAGTGTGTTCCACCCTGTGTAAAAAACAATCTGTTTTAAATTAACATAATATTCATGTCATGCTATCGCACACATAAATAAACAAAATGGATAAAAACTGTAAAGGGAAAAAGCTCACATACTCTACATAATCTACAAATGTGTATGGAGATCCTCCTCCATATTTAAACCTGATGCTACTTTGCAATTTAATTTAATTATATATGAGGATTCCAATTTTCTCAATGTTTTCTCCCGATTTCCTCCTCTAATGCTGTCAATTACAAAATACGACAGACCAGTTATATTTTTCTGATGGAATTGCTCGAAGTGTCGAGCTACTGGGTAGGCTTTGTCGCCATGCAAGATACGGGAGATTTTTTGAAACAGGTTTATGATCTCCCATGGGAAGAGGATTTTGTGATGGCTTCTATTAATGTAACAACTCTTTACACCAGCATCAAACATTCAGATGGGCTAAATGCAATAAGACACTTCTTGGGCAATAGACCTGTCAAGTTTTGGGCTCATACTCAAATGTTGATTGACATGACATCCTTCTGCATCAAGAACAACTACTTCCTCTTTAATGGTGAACTGTTTCACCAAATATGCGGTACAGCGATGGGAACCTGCTTCGCCCCCAGCTTTGTGAATCTGCATATGGGCTGGTGGGAGGAGCAGGTAGTCCAGAAGTTGTACCCCAATGAATGGCAAAACAATGTGATGCAATGGAGTAGATTCATTGATGATTTATTTGTGGTATGGAAAGGCTCAGAGGAGTCCTTAAATGAATTTATCATGAGACTACAAAACAACAATCTCAATTTAAAATTTACTAGCACAATCAGCAACTCCACTATTAACTTTCTAGATTTGTCCATTTTTATTAAAGATGGCAAACTTGAAACAGCCCTATACCGCAAACCAACAGCAGGAAACACGTTGTTGCATGCCAAAAGCTTTCATCCTGAGAACTTAATAAGAAGTATTCCCTATGGTGAGAGTCTGAGGACAATTCACAACTGCAGTAACCAAGAAAGTTGTGATGAAGAACTTTTAAGACTACAGACTCGTTTTAAGGCAAGAGGGTACTCAGAACATTGCATTAAAGCAGCAATGTTGAAAGCAAAAAAGAGATCGAGGGAGGAAATCCTTTTTAACAAAAGCAACACCAAAAAGAAAAAGGAAATTTCTAACAGCAGTGAGTGCAGAATGATAACCACCTATAATGCCCAACATAAAAAAGTGAGAAGCATCTTGTCTAAACATTGGCATCTAGTACGTAGTGACCCAGTTCTGAGCAAAATTGTCCAAAAAAGACCACAGCTGACATTTAGACGAGCTACTAGTTTCAAACAAATGCTTGTTAGCAATGTTTTAAAAACTCCCCCTACTAAAATGGCAGCTACCATGTGGCTATCAAAAAGAGAAGGTTTTGTTAAATGCATGAAATGCAAAGCTTGTGTACATGGTATCAATACTGCCAAATACACAACCGGCTTGTCTGGCAAGGCGTTCAAGATCAGAGGACACTATACATGCAAGACTGATCATGCTGTATATGTGTTACAATGCCCTTGTGGACTTAGATATGTGGGCAGTACGATCTTACCTGTTCACAAACGGATACTTCAACATCTGAGAGCCATCAAAAATGGCGACAAAGCCTACCCAGTAGCTCGACACTTCGAGCAATTCCATCAGAAAAATATAACTGGTCTGTCGTATTTTGTAATTGACTCTATGAAATTCAGCACTAGAGGAGGAAATCGGGAGAAAACATTGAGAAAATTGGAATCCTCATATATAATTAAATTAAATTGCAAAGTACCATCAGGTTTAAATATGGAGGAGGATCTCCATACACATTTGTAGATTATGTAGAGTATGTGAGCTTTTTCCCTTTACAGTTTTTATCCATTTTGTTTATTTATGTGTGCGATAGCATGACATGAATATTATGTTAATTTAAAACAGATTGTTTTTTACACAGGGTGGAACACACTAGAAGGGCCATATAAATTGTTCAATTAACTACCTTTACGATTAAGCCCACTTGGGCTTTATACCACACGTCACTTACTGTCTTTATCCGATTTGCTAAACAAAGTTTATAACTTTAAACATTTGTGAATGGGTGAAGTCATTAACAATTTAAAAAAAATATTTTCTCGTTTTTACTTATAACATTCACAAGAATATAAGATTAGCAATATAAACGAGGACAATAATACGTATAACCTGTAAAATGCATTTGTTAATTAATTTGTATTTTTGAAATCGGTTATATTGATGCATCTAAGCATTGAATTTGTGAAAACTACGAGTCTGTTTTCTAACACACTATTGTGGTAGTTTCAATCATGTGACAGGACCCTTCTGTGTTCAAAATGGTGATGAACTTTATTGTAGACTGTTGGTGAACAAGCCTGCAGGTCAGGCGAAACGCGTCCAGCAGCTGAAAATTAAAATCATGTTATACAGCAAGACACGGCGTCGTCATCTTTTCACTTGGATGAATTGAACTTTTGATATATATATATATATATATATATATATATTCACTGAAAAAACCATAGGTTTCACACATGTTATAGTTAGCGGAAATTTTACTGATAAAAAACCAGTGAAATTCCCCCGTTATAGTTAGTGCAGGCAACTATAACTCACGCGACCGCAATCCTCTGCTGATGCTAATACTGTATTTAGACATTTATTTGCCCATGTCTTCTTCCATACATTTTTAGCTATACATATATTACAAATATTTTTTTTTCATAAAGACACATATGTCATCAGCAGAAGATTGCGGTCGCGTGAGTTATAGTTGCCTGCACTAACTATAACGGGGGAATTTCACTGGTTTTTTATCAGTAAAATTTCCGCTAACTATAACATGTGTGAAACCTATGGTTTTTTCAGTGAATTTGCAAGGTTTTTTAAATGCTAATTCCTAACTATAACGTGTGTGAAACCTATGGTTTTTTCAGTGAATTTGTACGGTTTTTTAAATGCTAAGTTACTTTACGCCATTCGTGGCGTGCGCGCCCACTTAACGCAGTTCGTTCCGTGCACGCACGGTGCGCTTCGCGCACCGTGCACGCACAGTAAGCACGCGGTACTTACTGTGCGAGAGTGTGGATGATTTTTTCTTTTATTTTTTTTGTTAAAAATATTGTGGTTTTTCACACCACTGAGAAGCCCTGCACATTTGGTGGCCTGCGGCCACCAAAAGCACAGGGGGTGGGGAGAGTGTGGATAGTGTTTTTTTTTTTAGATTTTTTACCGTACGCGTACGGTAAGCGTAATCGGGGAAATTAGCGAAAAAATAAAAATGGCATTTTTGGCCTTGGGGGGTCTTGGGGGACTCCCTCATCATGGCTATGTGTGTGTGAGCTGTCAAAACAGCTCCTTTACATGTGTATTGGTTTTATTTAACAACCTAACTCTCAGTGCGAGAGAGAAAATGGCGGCCGCCGCTTCCTGGTTTCAGCCGATTCGAATGTTTACTAAGATCTAAGAGCCAATCAGAATCGCGCTCGCGCACGCCACCGTACGCGTACGGTAAGCTTACGGTAAGCGTACCGTAAGCTGGCTCAGATATATATATTGATTTAAAGGCTATTTTCTCAGAATCTACTGAACAGATTTACACCAAACCTACAAAAGGCACTTCCTTGACCTGAGGACTACCTCTCTGCCAAATTTCAAGTAATTCTGTTCAGCCGTTCGGGCTGTAGCCCTGTCTAAAGGTCCTATGGAAAAATGCATGGGAAAAACGCGTTTTGGGACCCCCCTTTTATCTCAGCCCCCGCTTGATGAATCCTCCCGAGACTTTCAGGGTAGGAGCGGAGCGTAGCGCCCCACCTATTTTGAGAAATTCGCGAGGATTCGTCGACCGGCGCCAAAGTTATTCAAAATAGAATGTTGCGGATTTCCTATGGAAAAGGGGTCCTAACTATAACTACCTACTGGCGACCGCCAGTAGGTAATATATATATATATATATATATATATATATATATATATATATGATTGCTCCCGTTTTGCCCACAGATTGAGTCGCACTCAAACACATGCTAACGGTGGCAAACCTTTATTTAAGGGGTGCAGACGGGCCTCTCTCCGTAGCTTCAATCAGGCAGTCCCCATGCGATAAGCCTGACGCGTTTCAAGAGTTCATCTCCCTGCCTCAGAGGCACTCGCAATGACGAATGCGTGCTCCAGTCTCCTTTTCACAATGCAAGATCACGCCCCCAGATGGGCCGGTCAGATGACCGCATAGCATTGTGGATAGTGAAGTCCTGGTGATAAATCCACAGATGGTGCACTAATTTCTGCCAACATTTCAAACCCCTGGATGGGTCACCACAAAGAGCGCACGTCTCAAATCCCCAGCACGTGTTCCGTGGAAAGGCCCAACCAATTTGAGCCATACGTCCCCCTCACTTCGCGGGGTGGTGCAGACTCGATGGCTGGACAGCCGTCTCAAATGATTGCTCCTGTTTTGCCCACAGATTGAGTCGCACTCAAACACATGCTAACGGTGGCAAACCTTTATTTAAGGGGTGCAGACGGGCCTCTCTCTGTAGCTTCAATCAGGCAGTCCCCATGCGATAAGCCTGACGTGTTTCAAGAGTTCATCTCCCTTCCTCAGAGGCACTCGCAATGAGGAATGCGTGCTCCAGTCTCCTTTTCACAATGCAAGATCACGCCCCCAGATGGGCCGGTCAGATGACCACATAGCATTGTGGATAGTGAAGTCCTGGTCATAAATCCACAGATGGTGCACTAATTTCTGCCAACATTTCAAACCCCTGGATGGGTCACCACAAAGAGCGCCCGTCTCAAATCCCCAGCACGTGTTCCGTGGAAAGGCCCAACCAATTTGAGCCATACGGCCCCCTCACTTCGCGGGGTGGTGCAGACTCGACGGCTGGACAGCCGTCTCAAATGATTGCTCCCGTTTTGCCCACAGATTGAGTCGCACTCAAACACATGCTAACGGTGGCAAACCTTTATTTAAGGGGTGCAGATGGGCCTCTCTCGGTAGCTTCAATCAGGCAGTCCCCATGCGATAAGCCTGACGCGTTTCAAGAGTTCATCTCCCTTCCTCAGAGGCACTCGCAATGACGAATGCGTGCTCCAGTCTCCTTTTCACAATGCCAGATCACGCCCCCAGATGGGCCGGTCAGATGACCGCATAGCATTGTGGATAGTGAAGTCCTGGTCATAAATCCACAGATGGTGTACTAATATGTATATATATATATATATATATATATATATATATATATATATATATATATATCACTGAGAAAACCATAGGTTTCACACATGTTATAGTTAGCTGTACATTTCACTCGTAAAAAACAAATGAAATTCCACGTTATAGTTAGTGCAGGCAACTATAACTCACGCGACCGCAATCCTCTGCTGATGATGTCAGATATTACATCACTGATGACATATGTGTCTTTATGAAAAATAAATATTTGTAATATATGTATAGCTAAAGATAAAGTATTAGCATCAACAGAGGATTGCGGTCGCGTGAGTTATAGTTGCCTGCACTAACTATAACGTGGAATTTCATTGGTTTTTTACGAGTGAAATGTACAGCTAACTATAACATGTGTGAAACCTATGGTTTTTTCAGTGAATTTGCAAGGTTTTTTAAATGCTAATTCCTAACTATAACGTGTGTGAAACCTATGGTTTTTTCAGTGAATTGTATGGTTTTTTAAATGCTAAGTTATGTATTTTTTTTTAATTTTTGCGCGCACGGTGCGGTTTGCGCACCGTGCGCGCGCTGTGGGCGCACGGTGCGCTTCGCGCACCGAGCGCCCACATTGCGCATTTCGTACCGTGCACGCCTCGCCATTTTTTTCAAAATATCAATTGTTTTTTTCTCCCTTGGGGGTCCTTAGATTTATATATTAAATGTGATTGTTAAATTTTTATTTTTTTTTATTTTTTTTTACCGTACGCGTACGGTAAGCTTACCGTACGCGCACCGCGCGATTTTTAAAAAAAATTATTACATTTATTTTTCATACTTTTTGGCCCTTCGTGAACCCCCTGACGAATGCTATGGGGTCTGCAACTCTCTTCGTTGCCCCCTTTTCATGTTATCTACCTTTTTTTTTCAGTGCGACAGACAGAAAATGGCGGCCGATACTTCCTGGTTTCGACCGATTCGAATGTTTACTTTGATCTAACAACCAATCAGAAACGCGCTCGCGCACGGCACCGTACGCGTACGGTAAGCTTACCGTAAGCGCACGGTAAGCGCACGGAGCGCTGCCACAGATATATATTTTGATTTAAATGCTATTTTCTCAGGAACTACTGAACAGATTTACACCAGACCTACAAAAGGCACTTCCTTGACCTTATGGCTACCTCTCTGCCAAATTACAAGTAATTCTGTTCAGCCGTTCGGGCTGTAGCTGTGTCTAAAGGTCCTATGGAAAAATGCATGGGGAAAACGCGTTTTGGGACCCCCCTTTTTTCTCAGCCCCCGCTTGACGAATCACCCCGAGACTTTCAGGGTAGGAGCGGAGCGTAGCGCCCCATTAGTTTTGAAAATTTCGCGAGGATTCGTCAACCGGTGCCAAAGTTATTCAAAATAGAATTTTCAGATTTCCTATGGAAACATGGTCCTAACTATAACTATCTACTGGCGACCGCCAGTAGATAATATATATATATATATATATCTATATATATATATATCTATATATATATATATATATATATATATATATATATATATATATATATATATGAAGAAAAGAAGAAAACGCGCACTCCAAATACCTTGCACGTGAAGGTTTCTTCCTCAGTATATGGTACATGCAGGAAAACACAACTCCCAATGTGTTTCAGCACACAAGTCGCCTTGATTAGGTGTGTGAGTGGGAGTATGTGAGGGTGTATGTGGAGTATGTGAGGTTGTATGGGGTGTTAATGTGTGTGTGATTGGTTCTGTGGATGATTTCATCAGTGATATCATCAGTGATGTAATTTGTGATGACATCTGTAATGTCACAGACCATCTCATGAGTGATGCAATATGTGAGGTCATAAGCAGTTCCTGAGGCATCAGTTATAGTTAGCGCAGGTAACTATAACTGCTGAATTTCAATGGTTTTGTACAAGTGAAAACTGAGCCTAACTATAACGCCCCTGTAACCTTTCATTTTTTCAGTGAATTTCTAAGGTTTTAAAAATATCCTTACTTTAAGATCCCTGTAGCCTTTGGCTTTTTAAGTGAATTTCTATGGTTTTAAAAAATCTAATTTCCTAACTATAACGTCCCTGTGATGTTTGTTTTTCTGTGAATTTCCATGTTTTAAAAAACATTCTATTTCCCTACTATAACGTCCCTGTAACCTTTAGGTGTTTTCAGTAAATTCTAATATTTTTAAAAAATATGTTTCCTAACTATCACATTTCTGAGTGGGTTTGTGAATCTATGCATGTGTGTCTCAATGGGTATCTGGCTGAGTGCATGCATTTGTGAATGGGTGTCTAAGTGGCTGTGAGACTAAGTAGGAGGTTCTGTTAGGGGAAGGATAAGTGCCTAAGTATGTTTGTGAGTGAGTGCATGACTCTTTGAATAGATTTAGGAGTGGGTGCATGACTCTTTGAGTGGCTTGTGAGGGAGTGCATGAGTCTGTAAGTGGGTCTGTGAATAGGGGCATCAGTGTATGAGCGGTTCTCTCAGTGGGTTCGTAAGCTTCTTAGCAGGTGTGTCAGTGGTTGCATGTCATTTGAGATGTCATCAGTGATGTCATGAGTGATGTCACTGACCATGTCATGAGTGATGTAATATGTGACGTCATATGCAGTGCAAGGTGGGCGCGTGAGTTATAGTTAGCTGAACTGACTATAACGGGGGAATTTCTATGGTTTTGTACGAGTGAAGTGTCCAACTAACTATAACGCCCCTGAAACCTATGCTTTTTAAGTCAATTTCTAAGATTTTTTAAATGCTAATTTCTAACTCTAATGTGCCTGAAACCTATGGTTTTTTCAGTGAATATATATATATTTATTATACTCATTGCTCCGTCTGCACCTTCAAACCAGCGCACTCAATAGATGGGTGCTTTGAAACGCGAAGGTGCACTCGCGTTTAAAAATGCGCGCTCACTCCCAGTCACTTTCAGGAACTTGGAAAAGCACTCAGCGGGACACTCCTGCAATTATTAAATCATTTATTGCATTTGCGAGCATGAGAAAACATGACGCGTTTCGGCGATGCCTTAATCAAATGTTTTACAAACTTCGCGCCAGAAAACGGCATATTTAAAGAGCCAAAGCAAGAGTCACATGGTATTCTTTCGCATGGACAGCAAAATGGGACAACAAAATGGGACAATCGCCTTCAGAAATCAGCCGCCACATTGGGAGAAACAATTGTTAAAATGTATAAATACAAATTTCGAATTGGTAAACATTTCACCTTAAATAGGTCCCCAATGTTAGTCTTCATTTTCAAAAAAACAATTGCTATCATAAATATGTGCATTTACTCCACAGTTATTATGCCGTGTATCAGCTCGTGAAGTCCCACAAACTTGACCATAATTGAGCCGTATATCGGCTACTATCATTGCAAGATCGGCAGTGAAACATGAAGAGGATATATTCCTCCATTACAGAGGAACAGCATGCAACTGTAAATCGATTGCCATGTATATAAAAAAAGAGTTTACTAACATGATGCCGTGTATCGGCCTGAACCTCAATGTAATCACTACCCTTCAAGCAAATATATGACCCATAAACAAAAGCCTCTGTCACAATCATTATATAAATACAAAAAAGATACGTTAACAGTCATCACACAAAAACAGTACCACTTAAATGAATGTAACAACTCACAAAATCTTATCTTCCTGATCCCTATAGTTAGACCATATTCTCCTATTCTGTTAATGTTCCTTTAGTTATTTAGTCACCAAGATGAACCGATAATTCCTCGCCCACATTCATGCCAGCGGGATTTTTTGTTCCCAGATCTATAATGTAACGTGACTCAAGCCTGCGCAGTTGTTTGATTCTATCTCCCCCCCTGATACTTATGGGGACTTGGTCCAAACCATAATAGCGTAATAGCTCCCTATTGCTATTATGTTTTTCAGAGTAATGTCTTGCGACAGAGTAGGTGATATCATTCTTAGCTATCGCTCGCATATGCTCCAGGATGCGAATCTTAACACAATGGATCGTGCTGCCCACATATCGTAGGCCGCACGGGCATTCCAGGCAATAAACTACATAGTTTGTGTTACATGTTATGAACTTCTTAATGGGTCGAGGATTCTTTAGACCAATAACCTGATAGGTCAGTGTCCTTCTACTGCCTACACAGGCTTTGCATTTGCCGCATGGGAAGAAACCTCTAAGATCCCTTAGGGATCCCATCACCTTGGGGCTAGTAGATAGATGGCTTTGAACCAAACTGTCCCTTAAAGATCTTGCTTTTCTAAAGGTTACTAGAGGGGCAGAAGGGATGTCTGGACCAATAACATGATCCGTTTTCAAAATGTGCCAATTTTTTCTTAAGATTTGCTTCAATTGATTGGCACCATTTGAAAAGGTAGTTACCATTCTGAATTTGTTGGTATCCCACTCATCCATTCTACTTTTCTTGCTTTTCTTTTTCCTTTCCTGTGTATCCCCTTGCTGGTCCTCTTTTAACAGAGTGGTCCTGGGTATATTCCTTACTCGCTGCAGAGTATTCTCAAGGAATGCTTTATTATACCCTCTAGTTACAAATCTACTGATGCTGTCTTTAGCTGCATTTTCGAAATCAACCACCCTGGTGCTGTTTCGTTTGAGCCGCAATAATTCACCATAAGGGATACTTCTTACTAGCCCGGGGAGATGATTACTAGTAGCATGCAGGGTCGAATTTCCGACTGTGGGTTTGCGGTACAGCGATACAGATAATTGGTTATCTACTACCCTGATCTTTAGATCGAGGAAGTTAACAGTTTCCGCACTAACTTCCCCACTAAATTCCAAATTGATAGCATTTTTGTTCAAGTTATCAATGAAGGTGGAAGCTGACTCAAAGGAACCATCCCAGATAATACAAAGATCGTCTATATACCTGTACCAGCTGACCACCCTGTTGTAGTCAATCAGTCCGGGTGTTCTGGACACCTGCTCCTCCCACCAGCCCACGAATAAATTTGCGTAACTGGGGGCGAAACAGGTGCCCATCGCAGTACCGGACCTTTGATGGTAAAAATCATCACCGAAAACAAAAATATTGTTTTTAAGGCAGAACTCAGTAAATTGAAGGATCATGGCATTATGTTCCATAAATTTCAGAGGTTTTCTCTTTAGAAAATGGGCTACGGCTTCTAAGCCATGTTCGTGTCTTATCCTGGTGTACAGGCTAGTAATATCTAGTACAATAAGTTTAAAATCGGGATTCCATTTTTGTTTTTCAATACGTTTTAAAAAGTCTTGTGAATCCTTGATGTACGCCGGTAGGGTTTTTACTAATGGAAAAAGAAAGGAGTCAACAAAAATAGATAAATGTTCAGTTAAACCCCCTTGGGAAGAAACAATAGGTCTACCCGGGGGGTGATGAATGTCCTTGTGGACTTTGGGGATATGGTAAAATGTAGGAGCCACCGGATTCAAGCAGCGGAGGAACAGGTACTCTTCCATATTGAGCATAGACTTATCAAGCCATATCTTAATCATGTCATGGTATCTTCTGATGCTATCCAAGTATATGTCCTTAGAAATTTTCTGATAGTTCTCTGAATCTGACAATTGTCTAATGGCTTCCATCTCATAATTCGCCCTTGTTTGGAGAACCACGTTCCCCCCTTTATCCGATGGTTTACAAATTACAGTATGATCATTCCCCAAAGTGTCAATCGCCTTACGTTGTTCTATAGTTATGTTTTGTTTGGTGCCCAAATTTTGAAGTTTTCCTCGAAGGGCCAAAAGATCTTTATTGACAGCTTCCGAGAACACATCAATCGCATCCACAGGCAATTGAGGTAAGAATTGTGACGTAGGTTTGAAGGTGCTCACGTCTCTCACTTGGTTAAAGCCCAACCGTGTGGTTCTTTGTATTGGATCATCATCCACGACGTTGTCACCTTGGTCTTCTTCTCGATTATCCATTCGTAGTGATTCCATAATTTCAAGAGCGGCTAGATCTTCGCCAGTTAAAGTGTCAATCACTTCAGGTTGACTGGAAGGTTTTTTGGATTTCAAGACATTGGGCTTCATTTTAAAATACTTATGAAGCTTGAATTTTCTTGTTAACTTGAAAATATCGATTTGTGTCTGTGTGTACTCCAATTGATTCGAGGGGCAAAAGGTTAAACCTAGCTTCAGAACTTGCTGTTCAACAGATGTAAGGGTTCTAGGTGTCAAGTTGATAATGGTGAGATTGTCTAACTCCATTTCCTCCCCCTCCTGTTGCGTGAAGCTCTGGTAGGGACTTTTGATCCTTCGTTTCCAGCCGCCCCGTCTTGTCTTTCTTTTTCTTTTTCCCCCTCGGGCGGTCTGCTCTTGCCACCTCTTAGCCATGTCTGCCTCATTAACCGGAATTCCTCTTGAAAAGGAGTCGCAGTAGGTCTGGATTGCCCTGTTGCATCATCTGAGGATTCACCGCCCGTGAGATCCGATTCAGAGGTCTCAATTCTGGTAGTGACCGGTTCATTCAGTCTCGCTCTTAATTCTTTGCGTGGACCCTCAAATTTCTTGGCAAACGTTAGGACTCTTCCCAGGGCATAATCGCGCTCATCACGTTCAAACTTTTCCTGTTTCCTTTGTTTGATTTTTGCTTCATACTTCACAAGTCTTTTTTTCATTTGTTCCTTTAATTCTTCTATTTTCTTCTTGTCTTCCTCCTTATCAATCTCCGTCTCCATTTTCTCAATCTCAAGCAAAGCTTTGTCCCTGTCGCTCCAAGCGAATTTGACTAGTATCACTAGCATTCCCTTGCTTGACTCCGTTGTATGCGCGGCCCATTCATCCAGTAACTTTGGATCCGGGTTTTCATAAGCCGGGATTGTGTAGATTCGCAACCCCCTAGGGATGCGTTCCACGTCGATGTAACTTTGCAGAGAGGTTGCCTCCCACCATTTTCGTTGTTCCCGCTCATATAACCGTTCAAGTGCCATGAACTTAGTAGTCAGGTTCGTGACTCCAGGGGGCGCCTTGCTACCTCTCTGTGTAGTATCTGTAAAAGTGTTCCTTTTAAACATATCATGAGCCGCTTCGCGGCGCTCCGATACATTGAACATGCTCGCATGGAAATTGCTTACTAATGAGAAACTGCAGGGTCCCTCGTCTTGCCTCAATGGTTCAAGGAAATAGCGAGTAAACGTTGGAGTCTCGCTTACCGGTCGTCGCTTGTCGGTTGATCGCCGTAAATACGTTACGAACACCTCTGGACTCTACAATCCCGTCCACGCTACGATCCGTAGTTCCCCTTTGCCTTGGCGGTGCCGCTGATGAAAACAATCATTGCTCCGTCTGCACCTTCAAACCAGCGCACTCAATAGACGGGTGCTTTGAAACGCGAAGGTGCACTCGCGTTTAAAAATGCGCGCTCACTCCCAGTCACTTTCAGGAACTTGGAAAAGCACTCAGCGGGACACTCCTGCAATTATTAAATCATTTATTGCATTTGCGAGCATGAGAAAACATGACGCGTTTCGGCGATGCCTTAATCAAATGTTTTACAAACTTCGCGCCAGAAAACGGCATATTTAAAGAGGCAAAGCAAGAGTCACATGGTATTCTTTCGCATGGACAGCAAAATGGGACAATAAAATGGGACAATCGCCTTCAGAAATCAGCCGCCACATTGGGAGAAACAATTGTTAAAATGTATAAATACAAATTTCGAATTGTTAAACATTTCACCTTAAATAGGTCCCCAATGTTAGTCTTCATTTTCAAAAAAACAATTGCTATCATAAATATGTGCATTTACTCCACAGTTATTATGCCGTGTATCAGCTCGTGAAGTCCCACAAACTTGACCATAATTGAGCCGTATATCGGCTACTATCATTGCAAGATCGGCAGTGAAACATGAAGAGGATATATTCCTCCATTACAGAGGAACAGCATGCAACTGTAAATCGATTGCCATGTATATAAAAAAAGAGTTTACTAACATGATGCCGTGTATCGGCCTGAACCTCAATGTAATCACTACCCTTCAAGCAAATATATGACCCATAAACAAAAGCCTCTGTCACAATCATTATATAAATACAAAAAAGATACGTTAACAGTCATCACACAAAAACAGTACCACTTAAATGAATGTAACAACTCACAAAATCTTATCTTCCTGATCCCTATAGTTAGACCATATTCTCCTATTCTGTTAATGTTCCTTTAGTTATTTAGTCACCAAGATGAACCGATAATTCCTCGCCCACATTCATGCCAGCGGGATTTTTTGTTCCCAGATCTATAATGTAACGTGACTCAAGCCTGCGCAGTTGTTTGATGCTATCTCCCCCCCTGATACTTATGGGGACTTGGTCCAAACCATAATAGCGTAATAGCTCCCTATTGCTATTATGTTTTTCAGAGTAATGTCTTGCGACAGAGTAGGTGATATCATTCTTAGCTATCGCTCGCATATGCTCCAGGATGCGAATCTTAACACAATGGATCGTGCTGCCCACATATCGTAGGCCGCACGGGCATTCCAGGCAATAAACTACATAGTTTGTGTTACATGTTATGAACTTCTTAATGGGTCGAGGATTCTTTAGACCAATAACCTGATAGGTCAGTGTCCTTCTACTGCCTACACAGGCTTTGCATTTGCCGCATGGGAAGAAACCTCTAAGATCCCTTAGGGATCCCATCACCTTGGGGCTAGTAGATAGATGGCTTTGAACCAAACTGTCCCTTAAAGATCTTGCTTTTCTAAAGGTTACTAGAGGGGCAGAAGGGATGTCTGGACCAATAACATGATCCGTTTTCAAAATGTGCCAATTTTTTCTTAAGATTTGCTTCAATTGATTGGCACCATTTGAAAAGGTAGTTACCATTCTGAATTTGTTGGTATCCCACTCATCCATTCTACTTTTCTTGCTTTTCTTTTTCCTTTCCTGTGTATCCCCTTGCTGGTCCTCTTTTAACAGAGTGGTCCTGGGTATATTCCTTACTCGCTGCAGAGTATTCTCAAGGAATGCTTTATTATACCCTCTAGTTACAAATCTACTGATGCTGTCTTTAGCTGCATTTTCGAAATCAACCACCCTGGTGCTGTTTCGTTTGAGCCGCAAGAATTCACCATAAGGGATACTTCTTACTAGCCCGGGGAGATGATTACTAGTAGCATGCAGGGTCGAATTTCCGGCTGTGGGTTTGCGGTACAGCGATACAGATAATTGGTTATCTACTACCCTGATCTTTAGATCGAGGAAGTTAACAGTTTCCGCACTAAATTCCCCACTAAATTCCAAATTGATAGCATTTTTGTTCAAGTTATCAATGAAGGTGGAAGCTGACTCAAAGGAACCATCCCAGATAATACAAAGATCGTCTATATACCTGTACCAGCTGACCACCCTGTTGTAGTCAATCAGTCCGGGTGTTCTGGACACCTGCTCCTCCCACCAGCCCACGAATAAATTCGCGTAACTGGGGGCGAAACAGGTGCCCATCGCAGTACCGGACCTTTGATGGTAAAAATCATCACCGAAAACAAAAATATTGTTTTTAAGGCAGAACTCAGTAAATTGAAGGATCATGGCATTATGTTCCATAAATTTCAGAGGTTTTCTCTTTAGAAAATGGGCTACGGCTTCTAAGCCATGTTCGTGTCTTATCCTGGTGTACAGGCTAGTAATATCTAGTACAATAAGTTTAAAATCGGGATTCCATTGTTGTTTTTCAATACGTTTTAAAAAGTCTTGTGAATCCTTGATGTACGCCGGTAGGGTTTTTACTAATGGAAAAAGAAAGGAGTCAACAAAAATAGATAAATGTTCAGTTAAACCCCCTTGGGAAGAAACAATAGGTCTACCCGGGGGGTGATGAATGTCCTTGTGGACTTTGGGGATATGGTAAAATGTAGGAGCCACCGGATTCAAGCAGCGGAGGAACAGGTACTCTTCCATATTGAGCATAGACTTATCAAGCCATATCTTAATCATGTCATGGTATCTTCTGATGCTATCCAAGTATATGTCCTTAGAAATTTTCTGATAGTTCTCTGCATCTGACAATTGTCTAATGGCTTCCCTCTCATAATTCGCCCTTGTTTGGAGAACCACGTTCCCCCCTTTATCCGATGGTTTACAAATTACAGTATGATCATTCCCCAAAGTGTCAATCGCCTTACGTTGTTCTATAGTTATGTTTTGTTTGGTGCCCAAATTTTGAAGTTTTCCTCGAAGGGCCAAAAGATCTTTATTGACAGCTTCCGAGAACACATCAATCGCATCCACAGGCAATTGAGGTAAGAATTGTGACGTAGGTTTGAAGGTGCTCACGTCTCTCACTTGGTTAAAGCCCAACCGTGTGGTTCTTTGTATTGGATCATCATCCACGACGTTGTCACCTTGGTCTTCTTCTCGATTATCCATTCGTAGTGATTCCATAATTTCAAGAGCGGCTAGATCTTCGCCAGTTAAAGTGTCAATCACTTCAGGTTGACTGGAAGGTTTTTTGGATTTCAAGACATTGGGCTTCATTTTAAAATACTTATGAAGCTTGAATTTTCTTGTTAACTTGAAAAGATCGATTCGTGTCTGTGTGTACTCCAATTGATTCGAGGGGCAAAAGGTTAAACCTAGCTTCAGTACTTGCTGTTCAACAGATGTAAGGGTTCTAGGTGTCAAGTTGATAATGGTGAGATTGTCTAACTCCATTTCCTCCCCCTCCTGTTGCGTGAAGCTCTGGTAGGGACTTTTGATCCTTCGTTTCCAGCCGCCCCGTCTTGTCTTTCTTTTTCTTTTTCCCCCTCGGGCGGTCTGCTCTTGCCACCTCTTAGCCATGTCTGCCTCATTAACCGGAATTCCTCTTGAAAAGGGGTCGCAGTAGGTCTGGATTGCCCTGTTGCATCATCTGAGGATTCACCGCCCGTGAGATCCGATTCAGAGGTCTCAATTCTGGTAGTGACCGGTTCATTCAGTCTCGCTCTTAATTCTTTGCGTGGACCCTCAAATTTCTTGGCAAACGTTAGGACTCTTCCCAGGGCATAATCGCGCTCATCACGTTCAAACTTTTCCTGTTTCCTTTGTTTGATTTTTGCTTCATACTTCACAAGTCTTTTTTTCATTTGTTCCTTTAATTCTTCTATTTTCTTCTTGTCTTCCTCCTTATCAATCTCCGTCTCCATTTTCTCAATCTCAAGCAAAGCTTTGTCCCTGTCGCTCCAAGCGAATTTGACTAGTATCACTAGCATTCCCTTGCTTGACTCCGTTGTATGCGCGGCCCATTCATCCAGTAACTTTGGATCCGGGTTTTCATAAGCCGGGATTGTGTAGATTCGCAACCCCCTAGGGATGCGTTCCACGTCGATGTAACTTTGCAGGGAGGTTGCCTCCCACCATTTTCGTTGTTCCCGCTCATATAACCGTTCAAGTGCCATGAACTTAGTAGTCAGGTTCGTGACTCCAGGGGGCGCCTTGCTACCTCTCTGTGTGGTATCTGTAAAAGTGTTCCTTTTAAACATATCATGAGCCGCTTCGCGGCGCTCCGATACATTGAACATGCTCGCATGGAAATTGCTTACTAATGAGAAACTGCAGGGTCCCTCGTCTTGCCTCAATGGTTCAAGGAAATAGTGAGTAAACGTTGGAGTCTCGCTTACCGGTCGTCGCTTGTCGGTTGATCGCCGTAAATACGTTACGAACACCTCTGGACTCTACAATCCCGTCCACGCTACGATCCGTAGTTCCCCTTTGCCTTGGCGGTGCCGCTGATGAAAACAAGCATTGCTCCGTCTGCACCTTCAAACCAGCGCACTCAATAGACGGGTGCTTTGAAACGCGAAGGTGCACTCGCGTTTAAAAATGCGCGCTCACTCCCAGTCACTTTCAGGAACTTGGAAAAGCACTCAGCGGGACACTCCTGCAATTATTAAATCATTTATTGCATTTGCGAGCATGAGAAAACATGACGCGTTTCGGCGATGCCTTAATCAAATGTTTTACAAACTTCGCGCCAGAAAACGGCATATTTAAAGAGGCAAAGCAAGAGTCACATGGTATTCTTTCGCATGGACAGCAAAATGGGACAACAAAATGGGACAATCGCCTTCAGAAATCAGCCGCCACATTGGGAGAAACAATTGTTAAAATGTATAAATACAAATTTCGAATTGGTAAACATTTCACCTTAAATAGGTCCCCAATGTTAGTCTTCATTTTCAAAAAAACAATTGCTATCATAAATATGTGCATTTACTCCACAGTTATTATGCCGTGTATCAGCTCGTGAAGTCCCACAAACTTGACCACAATTGAGCCGTATATCGGCTACTATCATTGCAAGATCGGCAGTGAAACATGAAGAGGATATATTCCTCCATTACAGAGGAACAGCATGCAACTGTAAATCGATTGCCATGTATATAAAAAAAGAGTTTACTAACATGATGCCCTGTATCGGCCTGAACCTCAATGTAATCACTACCCTTCAAGCAAATATATGACCCATAAACAAAAGCCTCTGTCACAATCATTATATAAATACAAAAAAGATACGTTAACAGTCATCACACAAAAACAGTACCACTTAAATGAATGTAACAACTCACAAAATCTTATCTTCCTGATCCCTATAGTTAGACCATATTCTCCTATTCTGTTAATGTTCCTTTAGTTATTTAGTCACCAAGATGAACCGATAATTCCTCGCCCACATTCATGCCAGCGGGATTTTTTGTTCCCAGATCTATAATGTAACGTGACTCAAGCCTGCGCAGTTGTTTGATTCTATCTCCCCCCCTGATACTTATGGGGACTTGGTCCAAACCATAATAGCGTAATAGCTCCCTATTGCTATTATGTTTTTCAGAGTAATGTCTTGCGACAGAGTAGGTGATATCATTCTTAGCTATCGCTCGCATATGCTCCAGGATGCGAATCTTAACACAATGGATCGTGCTGCCCACATATCGTAGGCCGCACGGGCATTCCAGGCAATAAACTACATAGTTTGTGTTACATGTTATGAACTTCTTAATGGGTCGAGGATTCTTTAGACCAATAACCTGATAGGTCAGTGTCCTTCTACTGCCTACACAGGCTTTGCATTTGCCGCATGGGAAGAAACCTCTAAGATCCCTTAGGGATCCCATCACCTTGGGGCTAGTAGATAGATGGCTTTGAACCAAACTGTCCCTTAAAGATCTTGCTTTTCTAAAGGTTACTAGAGGGGCAGAAGGGATGTCTGGACCAATAACATGATCCGTTTTCAAAATGTGCCAATTTTTTCTTAAGATTTGCTTCAATTGATTGGCACCATTTGAAAAGGTAGTTACCATTCTGAATTTGTTGGTATCCCACTCATCCATTCTACTTTTCTTGCTTTTCTTTTTCCTTTCCTGTGTATCCCCTTGCTGGTCCTCTTTTAACAGAGTGGTCCTGGGTATATTCCTTACTCGCTGCAGAGTATTCTCAAGGAATGCTTTATTATACCCTCTAGTTACAAATCTACTGATGCTGTCTTTAGCTGCATTTTCGAAATCAACCACCCTGGTGCTGTTTCGTTTGAGCCGCAAGAATTCACCATAAGGGATACTTCTTACTAGCCCGGGGAGATGATTACTAGTAGCATGCAGGGTCGAATTTCCGGCTGTGGGTTTGCGGTACAGCGATACAGATAATTGGTTATCTACTACCCTGATCTTTAGATCGAGGAAGTTAACAGTTTCCGCACTAAATTCCCCACTAAATTCCAAATTGATAGCATTTTTGTTCAAGTTATCAATGAAGGTGGAAGCTGACTCAAAGGAACCATCCCAGATAATACAAAGATCGTCTATATACCTGTACCAGCTGACCACCCTGTTGTAGTCAATCAGTCCGGGTGTTCTGGACACCTGCTCCTCCCACCAGCCCACGAATAAATTCGCGTAACTGGGGGCGAAACAGGTGCCCATCGCAGTACCGGACCTTTGATGGTAAAAATCATCACCGAAAACAAAAATATTGTTTTTAAGGCAGAACTCAGTAAATTGAAGGATCATGGCATTATGTTCCATAAATTTCAGAGGTTTTCTCTTTAGAAAATGGGCTACGGCTTCTAAGCCATGTTCGTGTCTTATCCTGGTGTACAGGCTAGTAATATCTAGTACAATAAGTTTAAAATCGGGATTCCATTGTTGTTTTTCAATACGTTTTAAAAAGTCTTGTGAATCCTTGATGTACGCCGGTAGGGTTTTTACTAATGGAAAAAGAAAGGAGTCAACAAAAATAGATAAATGTTCAGTTAAACCCCCTTGGGAAGAAACAATAGGTCTACCCGGGGGGTGATGAATGTCCTTGTGGACTTTGGGGATATGGTAAAATGTAGGAGCCACCGGATTCAAGCAGCGGAGGAACAGGTACTCTTCCATATTGAGCATAGACTTATCAAGCCATATCTTAATCATGTCATGGTATCTTCTGATGCTATCCAAGTATATGTCCTTAGAAATTTTCTGATAGTTCTCTGCATCTGACAATTGTCTAATGGCTTCCCTCTCATAATTCGCCCTTGTTTGGAGAACCACGTTCCCCCCTTTATCCGATGGTTTACAAATTACAGTATGATCATTCCCCAAAGTGTCAATCGCCTTACGTTGTTCTATAGTTATGTTTTGTTTGGTGCCCAAATTTTGAAGTTTTCCTCGAAGGGCCAAAAGATCTTTATTGACAGCTTCCGAGAACACATCAATCGCATCCACAGGCAATTGAGGTAAGAATTGTGACGTAGGTTTGAAGGTGCTCACGTCTCTCACTTGGTTAAAGCCCAACCGTGTGGTTCTTTGTATTGGATCATCATCCACGACGTTGTCACCTTGGTCTTCTTCTCGATTATCCATTCGTAGTGATTCCATAATTTCAAGAGCGGCTAGATCTTCGCCAGTTAAAGTGTCAATCACTTCAGGTTGACTGGAAGGTTTTTTGGATTTCAAGACATTGGGCTTCATTTTAAAATACTTATGAAGCTTGAATTTTCTTGTTAACTTGAAAAGATCGATTCGTGTCTGTGTGTACTCCAATTGATTCGAGGGGCAAAAGGTTAAACCTAGCTTCAGAACTTGCTGTTCAACAGATGTAAGGGTTCTAGGTGTCAAGTTGATAATGGTGAGATTGTCTAACTCCATTTCCTCCCCCTCCTGTTGCGTGAAGCTCTGGTAGGGACTTTTGATCCTTCGTTTCCAGCCGCCCCGTCTTGTCTTTCTTTTTCTTTTTCTTTTTCCCCCTCGGGCGGTCTGCTCTTGCCACCTCTTAGCCATGTCTGCCTCATTAACCGGAATTCCTCTTGAAAAGGAGTCGCAGTAGGTCTGGATTGCCCTGTTGCATCATCTGAGAATTCACCGCCCGTGAGATCCGATTCAGAGGTCTCAATTCTGGTAGTGACCGGTTTATTCAGTCTCGCTCTTAATTCTTTGCGTGGACCCTCAAATTTCTTTGCAAACGTTAGGACTCTTCCCAGGGCATAATCGCGCTCATCACGTTCAAACTTTTCCTGTTTCCTTTGTTTGATTTTTGCTTCATACTTCACAAGTCTTTTTTTCATTTGTTCCTTTAATTCTTCTATTTTCTTCTTGTCTTCCTCCTTATCAATCTCCGTCTCCATTTTCTCAATCTCAAGCAAAGCTTTGTCCCTGTCGCTCCAAGCGAATTTGACTAGTATCACTAGCATTCCCTTGCTTGACTCCGTTGTATGCGCGGCCCATTCATCCAGTAACTTTGGATCCGGGTTTTCATAAGCCGGGATTGTGTAGATTCGCAACCCCCTAGGGATGCGTTCCACGTCGATGTAACTTTGCAGGGAGGTTGCCTCCCACCATTTTCGTTGTTCCCGCTCATATAACCGTTCAAGTGCCATGAACTTAGTAGTCAGGTTCGTGACTCCAGGGGGCGCCTTGCTACCTCTCTGTGTGGTATCTGTAAAAGTGTTCCTTTTAAACATATCATGAGCCGCTTCGCGGCGCTCCGATACATTGAACATGCTCGCATGGAAATTGCTTACTAATGAGAAACTGCAGGGTCCCTCGTCTTGCCTCAATGGTTCAAGGAAATAGTGAGTAAACGTTGGAGTCTCGCTTACCGGTCGTCGCTTGTCGGTTGATCGCCGTAAATACGTTACGAACACCTCTGGACTCTACAATCCCGTCCACGCTACGATCCGTAGTTCCCCTTTGCCTTGGCGGTGCCGCTGATGAAAACAATCATTGCTCCGTCTGCACCTTCAAACCAGCGCACTCAATAGACGGGTGCTTTGAAACGCGAAGGTGCACTCGCGTTTAAAAATGCGCGCTCACTCCCAGTCACTTTCAGGAACTTGGAAAAGCACTCAGCGGGACACTCCTGCAATTATTAAATCATTTATTGCATTTGCGAGCATGAGAAAACATGACGCGTTTCGGCGATGCCTTAATCAAATGTTTTACAAACTTCGCGCCAGAAAACGGCATATTTAAAGAGGCAAAGCAAGAGTCACATGGTATTCTTTCGCATGGACAGCAAAATGGGACAACAAAATGGGACAATCGCCTTCAGAAATCAGCCGCCACACTGGGAGAAACAATTGTTAAAATGTATAAATACAAATTTCGAATTGGTAAACATTTCACCTTAAATAGGTCCCCAATGTTAGTCTTCATTTTCAAAAAAACAATTGCTATCATAAATATGTGCATTTACTCCACAGTTATTATGCCGTGTATCAGCTCGTGAAGTCCCACAAACTTGACCATAATTGAGCCGTATATCGGCTACTATCATTGCAAGATCGGCAGTGAAACATGAAGAGGATATATTCCTCCATTACAGAGGAACAGCATGCAACTGTAAATCGATTGCCATGTATATTAAAAAAGAGTTTACTAACATGATGCCGTGTATCGGCCTGAACCTCAATGTAATCACTACCCTTCAAGCAAATATATGACCCATAAACAAAAGCCTCTGTCACAATCATTATATAAATACAAAAAAGATACGTTAACAGTCATCACACAAAAACAGTACCACTTAAATGAATGTAACAACTCACAAAATCTTATCTTCCTGATCCCTATAGTTAGACCATATTCTCCTATTCTGTTAATGTTCCTTTAGTTATTTAGTCACCAAGATGAACCGATAATTCCTCGCCCACATTCATGCCAGCGGGATTTTTTGTTCCCAGATCTATAATGTAACGTGACTCAAGCCTGCACAGTTGTTTGATTCTATCTCCCCCCCTGATACTTATGGGGACTTGGTCCAAACCATAATAGCGCCCTATTGCTATTATGTTTTTCAGAGTAATGTCTCGCGACAGAGTAGGTGATATCATTCTTAGCTATCGCTCGCATATGCTCCAGGATGCGAATCTTAACACAATGGATCGTGCTGCCCACATATCGTAGGCTGCACGGGCATTCCAGGCAATAAACTACAATATTTTTGTTTTCGGTGATGATTTTTACCATCAAAGGTCCGGTACTGCGATGGGCACCTGTTTCGCCCCCAGTTACGCGAATTTATTCATGGGCTGGTGGGAGGAGCAGGTGTCCAGAACACCCGGACTGATTGACTACAACAGGGTGGTCAGCTGGTACAGGTATATAGACGATCTTTGTATTATCTGGGATGGTTCCTTTGAGTCAGCTTCCACCTTCATTGATAACTTGAACAAAAATGCTATCAATTTGGAATTTAGTGGGGAAGTTAGTGCGGAAACTGTTAACTTCCTCGATCTAAAGATCAGGGTAGTAGATAACCAATTATCTGTATCGCTGTACCGCAAACCCACAGCCGGAAATTCGACCCTGCATGCTACTAGTAATCATCTCCCCGGGCTAGTAAGAAGTATCCCTTATGGTGAATTCTTGCGGCTCAAACGAAACAGCACCAGGGTGGATGATTTCGAAAATGCAGCTAAAGACAGCATCAGTAGATTTGTAACTAGAGGGTATAATAAAGCATTCCTTGAGAATACTCTGCAGCGAGTAAGGAATATACCCAGGGCCACTCTGTTAAAAGAGGACCAGCAAGGGGATACACAGGAAAGGAAAAAGAAAAGCAAGAAAAGTAGAATGGATGAGTGGGATACCAACAAATTCAGAATGGTAACTACCTTTTCAAATGGTGCCAATCAATCTTAAGAAAAAATTGGCACATTTTGAAAACGGATCATGTTATTGGTCCAGACATCCCTTCTGCCCCTCTAGTAACCTTTAGAAAAGCAAGATCTTTAAGGGACAGTTTGGTTCAAAGCCATCTATCTACTAGCCCCAAGGTGATGGGAACCCTAAGGGATCTTAGAGGTTTCTTCCCATGCGGCAAATGCAAAGCCTGTGTAGGCAGTAGAAGGACACTGACCTATCAGGTTATTGGTCTAAAGAATCCTCGACCCATTAAGAAGTTCATAACATGTAACACAAACTATGTAGTTTATTGCCTGGAATGCCCGTGCGGCCTACGATATGTGGGCAGCACGATCCATTGTGTTAAGATTCGCATCCTGGAGCATATGCGAGCGATAGCTAAGAATGACATCACCTACTCTGTCGCGAGACATTACTCTGAAAAACATAATAGCAATAGGGAGCTCACTATTATGGTTTGGACCAAGTCCCCATAAGTATCAGGGGGGGGGATAGAATCAAATAACTGCGCAGGCTTGAGTCACGTTACATTATAGATCTGGGAACAAAAAATCCCGCTGGCATGAATGTGGGCGAGGAATTATCGGTTCATCTTGGTGACTAAATAACTAAAGGAACATTAACAGATTAGGAGAATATGGTCTAACTATAGGGATCAGGAAGATAAGATTTTGTGAGTTGTTACATTCATTTAAGTGGTACTGTTTTTGTGTGATGACTGTTAACGTATCTTTTTTGTATTTATATAATGATTGTGACAGAGGCTTTTGTTTATGGGTCATATATTTGCTTGAAGGGTAGTGATTACATTGAGGTTCAGGCCGATACACGGCATCATGTTAGTAAACTCTTTTTTTATATACATGGCAATCGATTTACAGTTGCATGCTGTTCCTCTGTAATGGAGGAATATATCCTCTTCATGTTTCACTGCCGATCTTGCAATGATAGTAGCCGATATACGGCTCAATTATGGTCAAGTTTGTGGGACTTCACGAGCTGATACACGGCATAATAACTGTGGAGTAAATGCACATATTTATGATAGCAATTGTTTTTTTGAAAATGAAGACTAACATTGGGGACCTATTTAAGGTGAAATGTTTACCAATTCGAAATTTGCATTTATACATTTTAACAATTGTTTCTCCCAATGTGGCGGCTGATTTCTGAAGGCGATTGTCCCATTTTGTTGTCCCATTTTGCTGTCCATGCGAAAGAATACCATGTCACTCTTGCTTTGCCTCTTTAAATATGCCGTTTTCTGGCGCGAAGTTTGTAAAACATTTGATTAAGGCATCGCCGAAACGCGTCATGTTTTCTCATGCTCGCAAATGCAATAAATGATTTAATAATTGCAGGAGTGTCCCTCTGAGTGCTTTTCCAAGTTCCTGAAAGTGACTGGGAGTGAGCGCGCATATTTATTATACTATGTATACATGTGAAAATGTCTTGGTCCGCCTGTTTGCCTCGGTGGCACAGAAAAAATTGGTGGAACTGACGTCACCACGCCGACGAGGTCCTCTTATGGCTCCGATGACATCATACGGTGTCGCGAGCGAAGCCGTGCTATTATGACGTCTTCATCGACGTGGGAGAGCTAGGAAAGAATTTCCGTGGAATGCTGGTGCAGGGGATATTCACCTAAGTGTTCAGGCTAGTCCTTTGGGAGCAACTGTTTATGTTGCCACTCCAGAAACCAAAACCAGTGATCCAAGGGCAGAGGCCCTGCAGATGGCACAAGAGGTGGGGTGCCCAGTCGTGTGCACCGGCGGGGCAGCGAAGTGACAAGCACCACAACCCACAAAAAAGGTAACGAGGGCACTGAATAACACAGAATCTTCTCTTTGTGTCTGGCAGGAACAACAAAGTCAAAGGACCTGCGATGCCGCTTCTGCCTCCCGTACCCTGGAGGCGACACATGGGTCACGCGGTACGGTCATACTGCGGTGGGACGCACAGTCGTTGACCTCTCATGGCAGTGCTCCACACTTCAGGGAGGATGCTTTCCATTAGTTATGTTTTCTGATGACGTGTCGCGATGGCCCCGCCCCAGAACACTTTCTCACCGTAAGTGAAACCAGGCCACGTGGACACTTTCACAATACAACAGCTGGGAATGCACTTTTCAGTAAAAAAAACACATTCCTTCATCCTAATTAATCAAATAAACGTCTCACTGAAGAAAAGGGGCCAGCTTCGATCGGTAAACAGCCGTTACAACAACTTTTTTACTTTGCGATACCATTGCAACGCATGCATTACCACGCATGCATTGTACATTGCGAAGTCATTGCTACACATTTTTTTAGAATGCATGGTCATTTACCACGCATGCCTTTACAACAAATTTTGTTGTGAAGGTATTTATGGTAAATGACCATGCGCTCTAAAAAACATGTAGACGATCCACATTGTTTTAAGGAAACAGAGGCTGTTCCGTTTCCTCACAACGACTCGCACCGCCCCTCAGAGACGACGTGAAGCAGGAACCACAAGGAGAGAGGAACCACGAGGAGTGAGAGGTAAGGGGGATTGGGTATGGGGTGTTTTTTTCTTTCTAGGGTTTAGGGTAGTGCAGTGGTGTTTGGGTAGTGTAGGGGGTCGTGCTGGGGGTAGAGTTTTAGGGTTTAGGGTAGTGCAGTGGTGTTTGGGTAGTGTAGGGGGTCATGCCGGGGTAGTGTTTTAGGGTTTAGGGTAGTGCAGTAGTGTAGGGGGTCGTGCTGGGGGTAGTGTTTTAGGGTTTAGGGTAGTGCAGTGGTGTATGGGTAGTGTAGGGGGTCGTGCACTTTCTGGTAAGGGGAGTACAAATGGTCTTTTGGAGAAGACATGAGGGTGTGAGCACAGAACAAATGCCCTTAAAATCTTTAAGGCAGCCTCCTTGCCGGTGCTCCAACAGCTGGGCTTCCACGAAGCTGTTATAAGAATAGACTGAGGCGCAATACCAATTACCACCACCAGGTGGTGCTGGTCACTAACCTGGCTGTGTGGGGAAATCACTGCGTAGTGGTGTCAAAATTAGGCGAGGGTTGGTTGGGAATCAAGTGGACACTAAAGGAGTGACCGGATTCCCAAACGAGTGTTAAGACCAGCGGGAGCGCTCGACGGAGCTGCCTCGCTCGGATGAAGACGCGCCTGACAGGATCTCACCACGCGCAGAGCGCACAGCGGGAGAAACTGCAAGGGGGAAAATGCTCTTGGGCAAGAGCCTGCTGCGCAGGAAATATGAAACAATACCAAGGCAATAATGCTAATAACGTGCACAAGAAACCGCTATACAAACAGCAACAACGTCAGATTAAGCCAAGAATGTAAGGAATGCGCTTAACTGACGAGCAGTGAAGAAAGAGGAAGCGGAAAGGATGTCACGATATTATATACGATGGACTGTGATATGATTGGACTATAGTTGCCTTGGAGACTACCCCCCTAATGGTTTATGGGTTGTGTAGTGTTTTGTTTAATGATTATTGTGTTATGTTTTCTTTGAACTGCTATGCAAATAAAGTGAGGAAAGATATGCATAATCCTCGCCTCCATCCTGCCATAGAATTCATTAAACTTTATTCGATCTGATTTAGAAACATAGATCACAAAAGAGTACATAAAAACAGTAAATCCTCTTTCCTAATACAATACAGTGAGAATTAATTAAAACCAGTAGGTAAAAACAGGTGTTATAAAGCCCATTTCAGAGCAACATTAGTTTTACAGAATCGTAAAGTTCAATGTTTCGCAAGATAAATCTCATGTACTTCGTGCAAAATATGCCATAAGGGGTCCAAGTAAGATGTAACGCTCCAATACATGACCAGTCTGCACTATATAAAACTGCAGAAAAAATAAAAATAAAAAGGGGCAGATTAATGTTCCCTGGCGCATCCCTGCAAATCAGCATGGATGCGCCAGGGAAGGTGCGTCACGCAAGTTTTCCCTTGCGCCACCGCAGATGCGCCACATTTACAATGCGGTGCATCGTGGCGCAAGGACAAGCAGATACGTGACGCATCTGCCAGCGTAAGTTTGGCGCAGTGCTGAAGTTGCATCGCAAGCGCAACGCAACTCCAGCACTGTTCCAACCTACCCTATCCCTAACATGGTGCGTCAAGCCTTACGCCTGCTTCAAGCAGGCGCAGGGTTTTGACGCATCAGCATTGAGAAAGTGACTCAGTGAAATCTTATAGATTTCACTGAGTCACCTTTCAGGGGCGTTCCTGCGACAGAACGTCCCCCCTGAGTAGAAACGCCCACATGAAACCTGACGCAGGTTTCATGTGGCGCAGGGCTTTACACCGTGACACATCTCCATAGATGCGTCACGATGTAAATGGGGCGCAACATGGCGCAGAGTTTACGCCACCGCTGCGTCACAAAAGTGACGCAACGGCGGCGTAAAAGTGGCGCAAGTCTGATATATATCTGCCCCAAAGTGTTTTGCACACTTCTGTCATTGGGCTATATGTGGGCTACATCTGGGTGATATTTGTCCTGCATTTGGGCTCTTTTTTCTCTGGTGGCCATCTTGGGAGACTTATTTGTTATGAAGTTTCCTAATTTCCTCATTTACTGCAGTCTCCTCAGTAGGAAATGCTTTCAGTTTTTTACTTTGATTCCATCAAGAAGGCATTCAGATGTGTCACACATTTGCCATAAATTCAGAATGTTAGCTCTCTAGTTGTTCATTAGATCACTGTAGTAAAGCTACTGCTCACCAGGGAGTTAACTGGAAGTCTACTGCTGGTATTGAAAGGGATTGTTTCAGTCTCCATGTCAGAATTTCCTAATGAAATAGAAGAAGATTTGAGATCTCACTTAAAAAATGCCCTTAATTTTCTTTCTGCTGCACTAACCATAATTTCTATGGCAAAATGAGCCCCCTCATTTTGTTCCTTTTTAAATTAAATGTTTTAAGTGTTACCAGTCTACTCCAATCAAGATGGCTTCAGGTGTGCCATCATTTTATCATAAGTAAGACTGTTAGTTCTCTAGTTGTTTTTTAGAACACTCTGGGAAGCTGCAGTAGAACACAAAGGCATCAACTGACAGGCTGCTCCTGTTGAAATATAACAGGAAGATATTTGAGATCTCACTTAAAACAAGTCCTAATTTTGTCTTTCTACAGCACTAACCATAATTTCTATGGCAAAATGAACCCCCCCCCCATTTTGTTCCTTTTTAAATTAAATGTTTTAAGTGTTACCAGTTTATTCCAATCAAGATGGCTTCAGGTGTGCCATCATTTTGTCATAAGTAAGACTGTTATCTCTCTAGTTGTTCTTTAGAACACTCTGGGAAGCTGCAGTAGAACACAAAGTCATTAACTGACAGGCTGCTCCTGTTGAAATATAACAGGAAGATATTTGAGATCTCACGTAAAACATGTCCTAATTTTTCTTTCTATAGCACTAACCATAATTTCTATGACAAAATAAACCCCCTCATTTTGTTCCTTTTTAAATTAAATGTTTTAAGAGTTACCAGTTTATTCCACTCAAGATGGCTTCAGGTGTGCCATCATTTTGTCATAAGTAAGACTGTTAGCTCTCTAGTTGTTCTTTAGAACTGTATGGGAAGCTGCAATAGAACACAAAGTCATTAACTGACAGGCTGCCCCTGTTGAAATATAACAGGAAGATATTTGAGATCTCACGTAAAATATGTCCTAATTTTTCTTTCTATAGCACTAACCATAATTTCTATGACAAAATAAACCCCCTCATTTTGTTCCTTTTTAAATTAAATGTTTTAAGAGTTACCAGTTTATTCCAATCAAGATGGCTTCAGGTGTGCCATAATTTTGTCATATGTAAGACTGTTAGCGCTCTAGTTGTTCTTTAGAACACTCTGGGAAGCTGCAGTAGAACACAAAGGCATCAACTGACAGGCTGCTCCTGTTGAAATATAACAGGAAGATATTTGAGATCACACTTGAAACATGTCCTAATTTGTCTTTCTACAGCACTAACCATAATTTCTATGACTAAATGAGCCTCCTCATTTTGTTCCTTTTTAAATTAAATGTTTTAAGTGTTACCAGTTTATTCCAATCAAGATGGCTTCAGGTGTGCCATCATTTTGTCATAAGTAAGACTGTTAGCACTCTAGTTGTTCTTTAGAACACGCTGGGAAGCTGCAGCAGAACACAAAGGCATCAACTGACAGGCTGCTCCTGTTGAAATATTACAGGAAGATATTTGAGATCACACTTGAAATATGTCCTCGTTTTTCTTTCTACAGCACTAACCATAATTTCTATGACAAAAATGAACCCCATCATTTTGTTCCTTTTTAAATTAAATGTTTTAAGTGTTACCAGTTTATTCCAATCAAGATGGCTTCAGGTGTACCATACTTTTGTCATAAGTAAGGCTGTTAGTGCTGTAGTTGTTCTTTAGAACACTTTGGGAAGCTGCAGTAGAACACATAGGCATCAACTGACAGGCTACTCCTGTTGAAATATAACAGGAATATATTTGAGATCACACTTGAAACATGTCCTAATTTTTCTTTCTACAGCACTAACCATAATTTCTATGACAAAATGAGCCCCATCATTTTGTTCCTTTTTAAATTAAATGTTTTAAGTGTTACCAGTTTATTCCAATCAAGATGGCTTTAGGTGTGCCATACTTTTGTCATAAGTAAGGCTGTTAGCGCTCTAGTTGTTCTTTAGAACACTCTGGGAATCTGCAGTAGAACACAAAGGAATCAACTGACAGTCTCTGCCCTTGTTGGATGTACATGATTTACTGAGAATGACAAACTTCATTCTCACATGACTGAGAAAGATAATGTGAATTTACAGAAAATATGCTCTCATTTTAGCTTCAGTTTTCTCTCAAACATGATTCATGATATCCCAGGAGAAGGTTTTTCACAGGGTAAAATCACACACCACAATTCCTGAAATTAGTATGGTACCAACAACAAATGAATTCTAATGTAACTAAAGTCTGTCATCACCCTTTATAGTTCTCCTTTTGGTAACCCTCAAAATCTTCGATTCACTACAATGCATTTCAATGGGGTACTAACATGTATATGGGTCCCAAGATGGCTGCCAGCAATTCCAGGATGATGTGCTGATAGCCAATCACATCTCACGATGAGATGTGTCTTTAGGCTCCGCCCAGATAGTTAAACATATTCTTTTTCTAATTTCTCATGAACTACTGAACGGATTTACACCATTTAACAAAAAGTGATCTTTCCGAACCAAGGGCTACCTTTTCGCCAAATTTGGTGTAATTCCGTTCAGCAGTTCGGGCTGTAGCCGTGTCTAAAGTTTCCAAGGGGAATTAACATGGAGAAAACACGCTTTGGGACCCCTCTTTTCTCTCAGCCCCCATTTGCCGAATCATCCCGAAACTTTCAAGATAGGAGCTGACCAGAGCGCCCCACGATTTTTGAAAATTTCGCGAAGATTCGTCAACCGACGCCAAAGTTATTGGGAAAAGAATGTTACGATTTTCCTATGGATAATAGGTCATAATTTTAACTACCTACTGGCGAGCGCCGGTAGGTAATATATTTATATATATATATATATATATATATATATATATATACACATGTTATAGTTAGGTGGATATTTCACTCGTAAAAAACCAATGAAATTCCCCCGTTATAGTTAGTTCAGATAACTATAACTCGCGCGCCCGCAATGCACTGCTGATGACCTCACATATTACATCACTCATGACATGGTCAGTGACATCACTCATGACATCACTGATGACATCATCCTTGTGATAGAGTGGCGGTCGCGCGAGTTATAGTTATCTGAACTAACTATAACGGGGGAATTTCATTGGTTTTTTACGAGTGAAATATCCACCTAATTATAACATGTGTGAAACCTATGGTTTTTTAAGTGAATTTGCAAGGTACATATATATATATATGTAACTGAATGTTTGTTATTGTTTCTCTGTAACTGTATGCATTAGCGTCCCTATCCTTTCACCCATAGGTATTGAGTTGTAGTATTGTTTGGAGCCTAGGTATATAACAGCACATAGTATTCTGCTACTGTGCATGTAACACAAAAAACATTTAAGAATGTATGATTTCTTGTAAGGTTAAATCTCCCTGCCCTCTGGCCTACCTATAGCCTATGGTATAAGTGGTGTATATGAACTAAAAAAGGACTTTAAAGTTAGAAACGTGTTTGTGGTGTCAAGTTGGCCTATTCTGATGATTGCTAAAATGTATGCCTTTTAGTTATTTTATTTTATTGAATTTTTTATTTAAAAAAGAGTCTCTTACCCATCGCAACTTGTTGCACATGGTACACAACTCCGGCGTAGTATTGGTAGTAATAAAATACATATATTGATACTTTTGAGGTCTAGCTTAAGGTAATAGATTTGCTGTGGTCTTTGGGAAGCTGCAACGTCATCGCGCAATGTAGTGCACGTATTCCTGGAGTCGTAAAACATATATAAACAGTTATAATGTTTACTTTAACAAAAATGATTCACTAACAGTCTATAGAAAATAGTGTAATTATAATGGAAATATATTTTAAATTACGTTTTAATGTATTTTACAGCATCACGTTGGAGTCGCCCATCCCATGCGACACAATTAAATAAATGAATTTGATAGGTAAAACAGATTTCTAACAGTAATACAGGAAGCTCCCACCCCTTTCCTCCATATTGTAGGACTAGGTGTAACTCCTTACACTTTCTATACAGATTAAGGATTTTGTATTTTTGCTTGGTGTTTTTGTTTGTGGTGCTGTACTTTTGAACATGGCATCTGCTGCAGAAGATGTGGAGGGGCAGGAAGGTATTCATGCATTTCTCTTTGACTGAATGTTCATGTATTTATTTTTATTTTTTGGCTACATTCTCAACTCCACTATGACCTTACACAAGAGGCCACACTGTGTATTGTGACGGAGACGTGACTCTCACCATGTGCAAAAAAAAATTCTTTTAGGCATTCTGAAACTCATAGGGAGTTCTTCAGAGACCCTTACAATGCATCCATGGTATTAGGGTTCTTCTACCCTAACCCCTTCTATAGATTTTCACGTTTATTTCTATCCCTCGGTACCATCTCCCGCTTCATAAAATAGCAACTGCAACATTCTAGACAGGTTGCTGCCAGCCAGTTACAACACTGCTCCTGGTAAGTGGATTCATGTAGCTCCAAGTGAGCATCGTGAAGGAGCTGCGTCCCGAAATATACAAATTTGGATATCAGCTAATATCTCTAGAACTACTGGAGACATTTTCATCAAATCGGAAAAAGCCACTCTCTGGACCAATATCCACCTTTCTGCCAAATCCATTCAGCAGTTCAGCTGTAATCGTGTCTGAAATTCCTATGGGAAGTAACATGGGAAATGCACATTTTTTTAACCCCCTTTTTCTCGCCCCCCACTTGATGGATGGCCCCCAATCTTTCTTGCACCACATAATCACTAGGGCACTTTTTGGAGAAAATGTCATGTAGATTTGTCAACCAGCACCCAAAATATAGGCAAGTCAAAAAATGCTTTCCCTATGGGTACATGGTCATAACTATAACTAAATACTGGCGACTGCCAATAGGATATATATGTGTGTGGGACCACTACCTTCCTGGGGCTACATTAAATAATGTGGACCCCCAGGAACCATCTCCTCCCTAGGGCTAAAACAAATGCTGAAGCGGGGCTGCATGGCCCTCCTGGAGGAGCTATACATATTTTTAATTTTAAAAAAAGGCTGGGCTTGGGAGATTGAACCCAAGGGCATAAATCGGCCAGGGAGGGGGACTGCTCAGCACCCCTTCCTTCAAAATAAAAATTTAATGCAAAATCAAAAAAGAGTGGGACCCGGGGGATGGGGTCCCTGGGGCCGAAATCTGCTTGGGGAGGGGGGCTGCATGGCCCTCTCCCATAAAATAAATAAAATTAAAAAATGAAAATGCCAGACCAGCACAACGCTGGAGGCCCACACCCTTTCTCCACCACTCTGCAAGCGCACCTCCTAGCCCACTGCTGGTGGGGGAATGAAGTCCCCTTTGCTTTAGATTATCCTTGGGGGCCAACAACCCCTCCTATCACCTCCAGTAAGTCCAACAACTGGTAATTGCTGAGAGGACTTCGGAGGCCAAGCCCCCTTTCTCTACCACTCTGTAAATGTGCCTCCTGACATACTGCTGGTTGGGGATGAAGTCCTCTTATATGCCTAGGGTTCGTGGGGCCCCAGAACCTTTCTGTTATCTCCAGCAAGTCCCACACAGTGGATTAGTGAGAGCTGGTTGGAAGCTCCACCCCCTTTCTCCACCACTCTGCAAATGTGACTAATAATTTTTTTTAAACATAGAAATGTACTTGAAAAAACAAAGGTTACACGGTTGTTATATTTAGAAAATAGAATTTAAAAAACCATAGAAATTCACACAACAAACAAAGGTCACAGGGATGCTATAGTTATGCTCAGAATTGACTTGTACAAAACCAGTGATAATCAGCAGTTATAGTTACCTGAGTTAACTATAACTTCCATCTCCACAATGCACTGCTTATGACCTCACATATAACATCATTCATGACATGGCCAGTGACATTACTGATGACATCTAAATGACATCACTGAAGAAATGACTGATGATGTCACCCACAGAACCACTCACAAACCCACTCACACTCCACACAACCTCTTGTATGCCCTCACAGAGCCCTAACAGTACTCCTACACCCACACACACCTCCATAGAGAAAATCATGCAGCCATTTACACAAGCACTCACTCACTAATACAGCTACTCATTCAGTCAGTCACTCACCCATACAGCCATTCACACAGCCATACACTCTGACCTACAGCTACTCACACACCCATGTATTCATCTACATAGTTACTCACACACTCACTCACTCATCCATACAGTTCCTCAACACATCCACTCATTTATCCACCCAAGAACTTACACACCTACAGAATCACTTACATACCCATTCACATATCGAAACAAGCACTCACTCATCTACTCCCTCACCCATGCAGCCACTCACAGTCACTCACTTTCCAATACAGCCACTTAAACTCAATCTCACTTAACCAAACACACACTCAGCCACTCACTCACCCATACAGCCTCTTAGACCACCCAGTCACTCACTCATACAGTGATTCAGACACCCACTAACTCAACCATTCAATAACTACACACTCAGTTACTCACCCACAGAGCTACTCACAATGCCACTCACAATGCCACTCACTCACCCATACAGCCACTGACACACCCACTCACTCACCAATACAGTCACTCAGACAGCATCTCACTCACCCACACAGGTATGCACAAACCCATGTATGCACCCATGAAGCCACTCACACAGCTATACACACAAGGATACATACAGTCACACAGCCACTCCCATAATATGTGCTAGAAGTAGAATCCCTCAGTAGTAGTGTACTTAGGATATAAATTCTTAAAAGCACATACACTCACTTGATGATGCAATCAGGAATATAATTAGTGATGTCATCAGTGATGTTATTTGAAATGTCATGAGTGATGTCACTGACCATGTCATGAGTGATGTAATAAGTGAGGTCATAAGCAGTGAATTGTGGGGGCATAAGTTATAGTATCTCAGGTAATGTGTTTATGAGTTTTAAACATATATAAACTAACCTCCTACAAAAGTTATATTAGTATACCAGGTGTACTAGTAATGGGTAATACTATTTTTAACATATTTGATCTGAGTGTGAGGGGGTGGCTGAGTGCCTTTATGGATGTGTGAGTAGGTGTTTGAGTGGTGTATGGGCGAGTGTGTGGGTTTCTGAGTAGCTGTGTAGGTGTGTGAGTGGTTTTGTGAGTGGTTGTGTGTGTGTGTGTGTGTGTGCATGGGTATGTGTGGTTGTATGGATGTGTGACTAATTGTGTGAGTGGCTGTGGGGCTGTGAGTGGGTATGTGAGTGGTTGTATGGGCTTGTAAGTTGGGTTGTGAGTAGTTGTGTGGGTATGTGACTAGGTATATGGGGTAATTGTATGGATGTGTTAGTGGGTGTGTGAGTTGTTGTTAGGGCATGAGTGGGTGTGTCAGTGGTTGTACGGGTATGTAAGTTGGTGTTTGAATGGTTGTGTGGGTGTATGAGTGGGTGTGTGAGTGGTTGTCTGGGTGTGCGAGTAGTTGCATTCATGTATCTGTGCATGTGAATGAGTGGGAGTCTGAGTGCCTGTAGGTATGAGTGAGTGGGTGAGTCTGTGTCTATATGGGTGAATGAGTGCATGTGTGAGCACTAGGGGTGGGCGGAATTTGCGAAATTCACTTTCGCAAATTATCGCGAAAATGTTGAAAATCTCCGCAAACACGCGGAAATATCGCGAAGATGCAGAAGTTTTTTTCACGCCCGTTCGCGGTATTTTCTGCGTGGTCGTGGCTCACCAACTTACCCATGCGGTTGCTCGTGGGCGCGGCCATCTTATTTTCACTTGTCTCGCGGTGCATGATCGCGAGAAGAAAGACCTGATCGCGCGATACATGACGTTACTGCGGGCGCGAATTGTCGCGAGACACGCAAATGGCTACCAACAATCCAACATCTCGTGGAGAACGCGACCGGATCGGGAAAACTTGTCGGCGAACGCGGGGATTCAGGTAAGGCGATCGCGTGCACGCGAGAATGTATTATTTTACAGCGCGAGCAAAAAACAAATTATCGCTAAGCTGCGGAATGCGGACATTTTCGCGCTTTCCGCGGAACGCGAAAATTCCAAATTATCGCAATTTCCGCGAGCGGAACGGAATTTTGGCCCAGGCCTAGTGAGCACCTGTATAGGTAAGTGACTGCATGTGCAATTGGTTGTATGGGTGTATGTAGGAAAGTACCTCTTTTGACATGGTTAGCACCCACTTTTTGCCTGATGTAATGTTGAACTGTATGTGCACTGGGTCCCTGCTGACCAGGTTCCCAGTGCTGGATGCTTTCCCCAAAAGCTGTACCATTTCTGGTACCTCTTCAGTTACCTCTGTAAGTCCCTAATAAATGGTACCCCTGGTACCTAGGGCATGGGTACTGAAGAGGGTCTTTGGGGACTGCAGCACTGGTTGTGCCACCCCAGGGACCCCTCACCACGACTATGCACTCTGCCATTGCAGGCTGCATGTATTGGTGCTGAGAGATCTGAAGAGTCGACATGGCACTGAGCCCTGTGTGCCATACCTCCCATACACTGCATGGGATATAGGTAAGCCAACCCTATTTCAGGCCTTTAGCCATAAGGCAAGGTGCACTCTAACCTATGTGTGGGCATATCACCATGAGCAGATATACCCCTATAATGTCTGGTCCATTTTGAGATGTTATAAATACACAGGGAAGCCATAAAGAGTACATGGGCATGTATGCTTGTCAACAGGAGTTTCCTAGCTTCATGATGGCTTCACTGATTTCTAAGGTGTTTGGTACCAAACATCTTGTCGCCATCTTGTCGCCTCAATAAATCTTCATTGATGCCAGCATTGGATTTAATAATAAATTCACACATTAGACCCTTTTAGAGGGTCCCCAGATAACATAACAAGCACTAGTGTGGTTCCTGACCTGTTCTCACCAGCCTGCCATTACCAGACATGCTTCTGACCTCATGGGGTGAGAGCCAGCGCTGAAAAGAAGTGACCACACAAGTAAATCCCAAAATTGTCTCTAGAGAGTCTAATTTTTGCTTGGCCAATTTTTTCTATAGTTCTAAAATTAAGTACTAGGGCCTTGGTTAAGTCCCTGAAACTAAGTGGTTAGAAATGTAAAGTTCTATGCTTTAGTTAGGACAAAAGTATTCAGTGATAGTTTTTTTTGTAACTTCCTAAAAAGGTCCCAACTTTAATAAAATAATGCCTGATTCCAATAGCCAGGCTCAGCTCGACCTGAACCATGTATAATGCAGGACCATATATAAGGGCTATGGAATGAAAATAAGCAAAAGTTCTGAAAAGGACTATCTCAGAAAGATCGCCCAGAACTGGTAGCCTAGTCTCAGGATGAAGATAATACCAATGAAGATGATGTTGAGGATGGGCATGAGTCAGTTCCTTCAAGCACAGCTGAGACCCCCTCCGATGAGGGCCTCATGCTGGAAAGATTGACCAGGAGCTTGAAATTAGAGGCTCAGCTCCTGGATCTAGAAAGGCAAATACATAAATGTGACTAGAATCTATCTCTGGTGGCAGCATACAAGCAATTAGGGAGAGTGGAAGCTCCCATGACACAAAGCACCTCAAAGGGATTGTCCCCCATTATTCAGAAGGTGATTACATCCCCAAATGGTTGACTGCATTTGAGAGAGCCTGTATAGGAAGAAAAGTAGCTAGACCAAATTGGTCTTCTATCTTGTGGGAACTGTTTTAAAAGAAATGCAGGAATAGACTACTGACATTGCCTGAAAAATATGCTGAGCCATATGACCTCATGAAGAATACCCTGATTGAGGGCTTTGAACTCACCACTAAAGAGTATAGAATGAGATTCATGGAGACTCGAAAATACCAAAGTCAGTTCTGGGTAGAATTTGTTGACTTTTCAGTAAAAACACTAGATGGTTGGTAACAATGTGAATGACTATGAAGGACTTTACAATTTAATCATGAAAGATCATCTTTTGAGTAATTGTTACAATGAGAAGTTACATTAGCATCTGGTAGACCTAGGTCCACTTTCTCACCTAAAGTTGGGAAGGCGTCAGACCACTGGGTCAAAACAAGGCTAAACAGAACTACCACTGGTGGAGGAGATCAAAAGAAAGAGGCCAACAGGCCTCCCACCCCCCAGGCAAAGATGGTGATCAGAAAGGGGGAAAAAAATGAGTCTTCTTCATGCCCCTAAAAACCTGCTCAAGATGGTGGGCCCAGAAACTCATCACATCCCAAGGGAGGGTACCAGGGTAAGAACTGGGATCCCATAAAGGCGTTGTGTCATGACTGTAGAGCACTAGGACACCAAACTAGAGACCCTGGCTCAAAAACAAATCTGATCCCTCTATTCCACCTACAGTAAATGCAGTGGCCAATCTCCAGATGGGACCTCAGGTGAACACTGATAATGTTGGAGAGCTCACTGAGGCGACTCTAGGAGGGGATGTGGACTTATCCACCTTAGCTCTCTGGCACATTAACATGCAAACATACAGACAGCATCATATTATTAACGGGATAAGGGTGGAGGCCCTGAGAGACACTGATGCCAGTATCACCATGGTGACTAAGCAACTGTTGTCCTCAGAAGAATATCTTTGGCCCATGACATCCCCCTAGCTGAACACCTTTGTCAGACCAAAACTTAGTAAAGGGTAGTGAGCCATTTCTACTGTCTAGGGATTCACCAGAAGGTGAAGGAGTTTTGCAACTCCTGCCCCACCTGGCAGCCAGTGGCAAAGCAGATGACTACCCAAAGGGCCCCTTAATTCTACTCCCAGTGGTTGGGGTTCCCTTTGAGACTGTATGGATTGACGTTGTTAGTCCCCTTGACCCTCCTACAGCATCAGGAAACAGATATATTCTGGTGGTAGTGGATCATACCACCATAGATCCTGAAGCTATTGCCCTTAAGACTAACACTGCCCCAGCAGTGGCTAGGGCCTTCATTAGAATCTTTACTACACTGGGCTTCTCTAAGGAGGTGGTATCAGCTAGAGGTACAAACTTCATGTCTGGTTACCTAAAACTCATGGGGAAGGAGTGTGGAGTGAGCTACAAGTGCACTAACCCCACCATCCGCAGTGTAATGGCCTTGTTGAAAGATTCAACAAGACCATGAAAGGTATGATTGGTGGACTCCCTGAAAGGCTAAGGAGGAGCTACTGCCATGCCTGCTTTTGCCTACAGGGAAGTGCCATAGAAGGGAGTGGGGTTCTCCCCACTTGAACTTTTGTGTGATCATCCTGTTAAGGGACCATTGTGCCTTGTGAAGGAGGGATGGGAGAAACTTCTTGTTGAACCTAAACTGGATATAGTGGACTATGCACTTGGCCTCTGCTCCAGGATGGCTGAATACAAGGAGAAAGCAAACCAAAACCATGAGTCTGGCCAAGAGCTCCAGAAACAGTGGTATGACCAAAAGGCTTCTATTGTGTAGTTCCGACCAGGGCAGAAAGTGTGGGGTATGGATCCTGGGGCCCCTAGGGTCCTCCAAGGTAAGTGGAGTGGGCCCGACCCTATCGTAGAGATTAAAAGGGCAGGTCACCTACCTGGTGGACGTTGGCTCTAGCAGGAACCCAAAGAGGGTCATCCATGTGAACTGCCTTAAACCCTATTATGACAGAGCAGATGGCACCATGCTCATTGTTACAGATGAGGATCAGAAAGCAGATAGAGAACCTCTCCATGACTTCCTGTCTAACAACCCAAAAGAGGTGTCAGTGGAAGGAGTGGTCTTGTCTGACACCTTCACAACCCAGCAGCAGACTAATTGCAGGCAGGCAAGTACTAACTCAGTTTGCTAAGCTCATCTCTTTGACCCCTGGCCGGACTAGCTAGTGTACCCATGAAGTGGACACTGGTGAAAGCCTACCTGTCAAAAGAAATCTACAGTCAGTCTGATCATGTGAAAGAGAGCATCAAAGCTGAAGTAAGCAAGATGCTGGATTTGGGAATCATCTGAGAGTCCCTGGGCCAGCCCAGTGGTATTAGTCCAGAAACCTCATGCCCAGGATGGTAAGAAAGAAATTAGGTTCTGTGTGGACTACATGGAGGCCTCGATGCAGTGACAAAAATGGATGCACACTCAATTCCAAGAGCAGATGAATTAATTGACAGATTGGGAAGCAGCCAAATATCTAAGTACCGTTAATCTCACATCTGGGTACTGGCAGATAGGTCTGACTCCAGGAGCAAAAGAGAGATCTGCATTTTCAACCCCAGATGGACATTATCAGTTTACTGTGATGCCTTTTGTACTGGAAAGTACACCTGACACCTTTCAAAGGTTGAGGAACAAAGTCCTTGCTGGGTTGGAATCCCACAGTGCAGGTTATCTAGATGATATTACTGTCTTAGGCTCCACCTAGTAGGATCACCTGAACCACCTTGGGAAAGTTTTAGAGGCTCTGTGAAGTGCAGGACTCACTATCAAGGCAAGTAAGTTGCAGATACAGCAGGGTAAGGTTGATTATTTGGGCCACCGTGCTGATGAAGGCCAGGTTCAACCACTACAACACAAGATCCAGACCATTCTGGGTAGCTCCAACAACCCAGATCACAAGTCATGGCCTTCTTTGGCTTGACTGGTTATTACAGGAGGTTAATGAAGAATTATGGCACCATTGTGACACCCTCACAGAACTGATCTCCAAAAGAATGCGCAAAAAGGTGAACTGGGCAATGAGTTGTCAAAAGGCTTTTGACACTCTAAAGGAAGCAATGTGCTCTGCACCTGTTCTGAAAGCTCCAGATTGTGCCAAGCAATTCATTGTGCAGACTGATGCCTCTGAACATGGGATAGGAGTGGTCCTATCCCAAATAAAAAGCCAAAGACAAGACCAGCATGTGGCTTTCATCAGTAGAAGGCTACTTTCCAGGGAAAAACGTTGGAGTGTCATTGAGAGAGAAACCTTTGCTGTGATCTGCACCCTGATGAAACTGACACCATACCTGTTTGGCTCTTACTTCATTGCTCTAATAGACCACAGGCCTCTCAGATGGTTAACGCAGATGAAAGATAGGAATCCCAAACTGCTAAGGTGGTTAATGTCCCAACACGAAGTAGACTTTGAAGTGGAACACAGACCTGGGACTTCCCATTCCAATGCAGATGAACTTCCCAGGTTCTTCCACTAAATGATGAAGACTGACTAGTGGAAGGTTAGTCTCATCCTCTTTCATTTGGTGGGGTCATGTAGAAAAGTGACATGTTTAGCCCCCACTTTTTTGCCCGTTGTCTGACGTAATTTCAAACTGTAAGTGTACTTAAACCCTACTAACCAGGTTCCACAAGCCAGATCTCTTTCCCAAAAACGGTACCACGATTTTGACCACTTCAGTTACCCTGTAAATTCCTAATAACTGTTACCCCTGGTACCTAGGGTGTGGGTACTGAAGAGGATCATCTGGGGCTGCAACACTGGTTGTGCTACCCCAGGGACACCTCACCAATTCTATGAACTCTGCCATTGCATGCTGCATGTTTTGGTGCAGAGAAATCCAAAGAGTCGACATGGCACACTGCCCTGTGTGTCATGCCTCCCATACACTACATGGGATATAGGTAAGTCACCCCTATTGAAGGCCTTTAGCCTTAAGGCAGGGTGCTCTATATCCTATGTGTGGGCATATAAGCATGAGCAGATATGCCCCTACAAAGTCTGGTCCATTCTGAGATGTAAGTGCACAGGGTAGTCATGAGGTTTACATGGGCTAGATACATGTCAATGTGAGTTTTCAAGCTCCATGATGGCTTCATTGATTTCTAAGGTGTTTGGTACCAAACAGCTTGTCTTAATAAATCCTCACTGACACCAGTGTTGGATGTAATATTAAATTCACACAGGAGTCCCTTTTAGAGGGTCCCCTGAAAACCTACCAAGCACTGGTGTGGTTCCTGACTTCTTTTCACCAGCGTGCCACTACCAGATATGTTTTTAACCTCATGGGGTGAGAGCCAGCACTCTCAGGGGACAGAGCAAACCCTGCTGTGAGCAGAGGTGCTTCACACCTCCTCCAGGACAGGATGGCCTTCATGGGCAGGAAGCTTCAAAGGCAATGCTGCTTTTTAAATCCAACCCAGAAACCTCCAGATAGTGGGGGAGGGGGGGGGGGGGCACACAACCTTTTCTGATCCACTTTTGGTAGGAGGAGAGGCTGGAAAATGTATTAGATTAGGAAGAGGGTCCCCACTAAGCCTACACCACCCCTAGGACGGGATAGGTGAGGTAAACCCCTCTGCTGAAATTCCACCATCTTGGGATGGTGAGAAAACCTCCTATCAAGTCTAGGGTAGCCCCTTTCCCACAGGAAGTGGTCACTAGAGGGTGTATACACCCTAAAGGTAAGTAGCCCATTGACTATTACCTGTCTCCCCTTGTAGCCCCCCGTATTCAGTATTTAGGTGGCACCCCAAAACCTTGACATCAGATTCAAATGACAAAAGAAGACCAGGACAAAGAATACATGCTGCTCGAGAACTGAAGCCCTGCTGCAGAAGAAAAAGGTCGCAAACCCTGCCTGCTGGTCCTAGGACTCACCAATCGCTGCTGCTGTGTTGCCCTGAAATCAAAAAGGACTCAAAGAACCACGGAGCACCTCCAGCCTTCAAGAAGTCACTGTGAAGCAGCTCCCTTGGAGTGAAGGTATCACTCCCCTGCACACTTGAGTCACCATCCTGTGAAGTCCTGTTTGTCAACGTGCTGCCCCCAATGACCTTGATGCCACCCAAATCAAGAAAGGTTGCAACACCTCTGTAAGGTCAGATCCATCTCCCCACCAAGTTTGAAGACACCAGGACCTACTGGAGCCGCAGTATCCCAATATCCAGAATACTGGACCCCAATGGTAAACACCAAGATGAAGAGTCTATTCCAGACTCCCAAAGTACCAGACGCAAGCACCCATAGAGAAACATCAAGGCACCCAACACCCACTTCGTGAGAGGCTCAGCTGTCCAGAGTCCACCTCTCCTAGTTGCCTGCTCCTGACAGTGAGGACCTCAAGACGCATGAAACCCAGCTGACTTGCTCAATTTGCACCCGGCCCCACCAGACCCAGCACCGACCAATCAGCCCTACTCCCATGATCCCCAGGCCCTTGTGACTTCCTCACTCCGAAAAGACCCACCGGCTTACCTGTAAGTCCATCTGTGAAGTGCTGATTCAAGTGGCCCCCTTCATCTTTGCGCACCAGCACCCAAGACCTCAGCACCTCTTCTCCCGGCCGATCCTGGATGCTCCTGATCTTCTCCTGCTGGATTTTTGGACTTGGTCCCGACAAAGACCTAAAACAAGAAGGGGAACCTTGTGAAATCATTGCCTGAATTAATAGTAATTTTCTGCTTTTTCCCCATTGTTTCCTATGGTACGTAATTCTGCATAGAAATGATATATTTATCAAACTTTGCAAAATCGTATCCCTAAAAGTACTTACCTTAGAATTGTTTTCATAGTCTTAAAATTTATATAAAAATGTACATTATTTTTACAAATTGGTCTTGGATTTTTTATGGAGTATATGTCTCACTTATTGCCTCCATGATTACAACAAATTCTCACACTACCTTCAAAAGAGAATTAGTATGGTCTACTTTTACCACTGCCTGCCTTTTGGGGATGTCTTGCACTCTCTACATAGTGTCCTTATTTTTAGCACACTGTACAGAGAGGCAGTCTCTTACAGTGTATGAATGGCTGTATGAGTGGCTTTATGACTGGATGAATGAGCTGCTGCATGGGAGAGGGAGTGGGTGCACCAGTGGCTGTAAGGATGAGTGAGTGGGTGTGTGAGTAGTTGTATAGCTCTGTGAATGGGTATGTGAGTACTTATGTGGACATGTGAGTGGGTGTATGAGAGTGCATGGGGTGTGAGTGAGTGTGTGAGGGGGTGTATAGACGATGTCTTCAGTGATGTAATTTGAGATGTCATGAGTAATGTCACTGACTTGACCATGTCATGGGTGATTTAATGTGTGAGGTCATAAGCAGTGCATTGTGGGGTGTAAGTTATTGTAGCTCAGGTAACTATGACTGCTGAATTTCTCTGTTTTTTATGTGTAAGTTGTGAACCTAATGATAACGTCCTTGTAACCTTAGTTTTTTTTATAGAATTTCTAAGATTTTTTAAATTTTATTTCCGAACCATAACATCCCTGTAACCTTTGGTTTGAAATTTCTGAAACGGTTTTAATGTTGTTTGCTAACTATAATGTCCCTGTAACCTTTGGTTTTTTGTGAATGTCTATATTTTTTTAAATCTTATTTCCTAACTATAATGTTCCTGTAACCTTTTGTTTTTTAAAGTGAATTTCTAAGGTTTTTAAAATTTAAATTCCTAACTTCAAGCAATAACCTTTGGGAGGGAGTGTGTGAGTGAGTGCATGAGTGTCTCAGTGGGTTTGTGAGTGTCTAAGTGGGTCTGAGAGTAGCTGCATAAAGTATCTCATTGGGTGTGTGAGTGAGTGCGGAAGTCTCTGAGTGGATCTGTGAGTGAGTGCATGAGTCTCTGAGTGGAACTGTGAGTGAATGCATAAGTCTCTGGGTATGTGGATCTCTGAGTGGATCTGTGAGTGGGTATGTGAGTGTCTGAGTGGATCTGTGAGTGTGTGCATGAGTTTCTGAGTGGGTCTGTGAGCGGGTGTATGAGTGTCTCAGTGGGCCTTTCAGTGGATGCGTAAGTCTCTAATAGGGTCTATGCGTGAGTGTGTGTGAGTGTCTAAGTGCCCTCCGTTTTGCACTCTTCTGCTCTGTTTTGCCTTTTCTGCTAATTTTTCTCACCTGTTTTGCCTTTTCTGCTTGTTTTTCTGGCCTCTGTTTTTCCTTTTTCTGCTTGTTTTCCTGTCCTCTGTTTTGCCTTTTCTGCCGTTGTTCAGCTCTCTGCTTTGCCCTGTTATGCTCTGTTTTGCCTTTTCTGCATTTTGTGTTGCCCGCTTCTGTAATGGGGAGGGGAATCGCGAGGCACCCATATGATTTTAGCCTCAGGGATCCCATTCCCCAGGGACATGCCAAAACTTATTGCGGGAGATGGGCCATCCAGACCCCCTCCCAGAGCCGATTTCGGCCCAGGGACACCATCCCACAGGGCATGGCCAAAATTCAGTGGAGGAGTGGGAGCCATGTAACCGGGGCTGATCTTGACACCAGGAACCCCATACCCCGGGGACGTAGCCATGTCTATCTGGGTGCCCTGGAGCCCACCCAGTGCACCCAGGGTTGGGGAGAACCTTAAGGCCCCAGCGGTCCCAGCCGTCTACTGTCTCCTGCTGGAGCCAGAATTGCTCCTGCATACTGGGAGCTTCTAGAAATGCTGCTCGCTGCATACAGGATCAATCGTTTCATCTGTTTCCCGGCCCACGTGACATTGGGCTGGGAAACAGATGAAAAATCTGCTTCCAGAAAGCGGTAGCAGTTTTGCAGATCCCTCTTGCGGGAAGAAGAGTAACGTTTGCTCTCTTGGCGGGAGTTCTCAGCTCCTGCAAAGTGAAATTAAGCTGCTATGGAATCAAACAAACTGCATCTGACGAAGTCCAGTAAACAAACCAAAATGTAACACTGTATCGTTCGGGCACAGCCTGACGATGCAAAGCGAGGTAAAGTAGATAAAGAGCAGCGGTCCCCCCATATCCTCCAAAATTCTTGAAGACTGTGTAGCGACGTTTAAACAGCACAGCGGCACAACGATATGGCAACACCAGAATATCAATAAGCAGATATCTGCACTTCATAAATCATTACAACCCAAAAAGCAATTCAAAATAATCGAGTTAGTTCTGCCGTCCTGCCACATACTTTCGAATTTAAGACCCATCAATGAAACTTGGTTTCAAACTAGAAATCACACAGCTGTCATCCAGTCTCACGCCCCGAAGAGAACCCCAGAAACTAACAAAAGGGTTTGAAACGCGTCAGCTTTTTTTCCTCCTCGGATAGGAATTGAATAATACTTTTCTATGAGGAGCAATTTGTCCAAGGTTTGCTTAACCCCATAGTTCTAAAAATGAGTACACAATATGCTACAGCCTTCACAATCCCATTTCCAAAGAAGCAGAAACAACTTGATAATAAGGCTGTCATGTTTAAAATTGGCTGGTTGTTATTCGTATGTTAATTTGTCTGCCTCATTTTTTGCAAAGAATATTTGTTTAATTTTATGTAACTTGTCTGTTTCATTTTCTGTTTCATTTTCTACTCATAATGTTTGTTTAACTTTTTGGTGAGCATTATGGTTATAAATCAAATGTGGTAGGTAGGATGTCTTTTTGAGAACATGCTTTAACAATGTTTAATTACGAAAAAAATTCTAAAATAGAAGTACATAAAATACTTCAGACCACTTGAATGTACTAATGGTCTAAGTCTGTTTAATTATCAAACAGATGTATTAAGTAAACGGCCAGGTATTATTTTTTATATAAAGGCCCGGGGGTGGGCACCCAGTTATATAAGAGTAGCCAGTCCTGGAGGTGGCAGTCTCTATGGATTTTTGTCATTTGGGTTTCTATTTGTTCAGAAAAATATGTTTCAGTGCCACACTGCAACTTACGGGCAATTTCATTAGGCCATAAGGACCAGAAATCACCCAATAGTGCACCGGACCATGTGGCCCCCAGGTGGGCACATTGGGCAGGTTGCTGGCACCGGCAGCATTCACAGTTGTACTCCCAGATACTTTTCCCCTATTGCTACTGTAGGCGCTTACCTGGGGGCCAATTGGAGTTGGATTTTCATTGTGTGTTGTATCTTACTTTTTTGATGTATTGGTGTTTTCAAATGCTTTACACGCCTGTCTCCTAAGTTAAGCCTGCCTGCTAGTTGCTAGCCACCAAGGGCTGTGAAGGAATTCATTTATTGATAACCTAACTTACCCTTTTATTGTGTTTGTGGCCTTATTACTAGTGGTAAGTCATTACTGATCACTACTAATAATCCACTTTCCAACATTTGGTGTTCATCAGAGAATATACGTACTTGTGTTTAAACTACTGTTGTAAATTAAAACAGCAATGTGATTAAGCATTTACTAAAGACATTAATGCTTTCCCTTTAGATCATGTTTTCTCCGTTATGTTGACCGAAGTTCGGAATCCATTTTGTATTATCATGTCCCACGTGTTCGCCACGAGGAGAGTCCGACCTTTGTGTTAGTTGCTCTTGTAATCTGCCTAGTAACAGTTTATAAATAGCTCTCTCTTGTCTGTTTGGCGCATGCCCAGACTTGACCACATCTGTTATAATTAGCCTTGCTTGACCATGTGTTTCGCGGGCTCAAGGAGTGTGTTGGCTCCGCCCATGTATTGATTCAGTATCGAGAATGACCATAAATGGTAATGTTCTTCGGCCTCATGTTGTATCCTCCCACTTATGAGCCCCTCTGTTGTGTATAAAAGGGGACTGTGTACGCAAGTTCTGTGTGCTACTCCATGCAATACTGAAGGGTGTTGTGTGGATTGTAGGGCCACCCTTAAGGGTTAATAAATGCTGTTTTTGTACTTTGCAGTTTCCGTGCCAACTTCCTTATAGATTCCGTTACAGGAGAGCGAACCCTTGTGCCTTGCGGGCCTAGCTGGGGCCTGTACACATCAATTGGCGCCCGTCACGTGGGGCTCATCGGCGACTCGGATGCTCGAAGGACTGGTCGCGACGAAGGTGAGGAGTTTGGCCGGGGACGTGATCACTGCCAGCGGCGTCTTAGCCCTGGCATCCCGAGGTTTTTCTTCCTTCCCTTCCGAGCTGACCGTCTGGGTGGCGCCGGTCATCGACTGAGACCTCTTCTGTCGGTCCTGCCGTGAGAGCCGTTTGGGCGATTGTGGAGCTTGGCAGTTGGAATCTGGACTCTTGATTGGTAAGAACCGTTGTACGGTACTTGCTCCGAGTTTTTGAAGCCTGGGTTGGCTATTTGAGTTTGATTGATGATGACTAGTCATATTTTGGATTTGTCTTTGTGAATATATATGCGTTGCAACACATATAGGCAGGTAATGTGGAGAGATTTCTCCAGAGTTGTGTAACTTTGAACGGCGCGACGATTAAGCGCCATTTTTTATAATATTGCATATTTTGCATTATTTCTGAGCATGCCTGCTTTCAGCGCACTCCGTAAGTGGTGCTGCTGTTTTGGAAACCGGTTGAACCTCGAGGAATCTGCTCCAGCTCCCCCAGAGGGGACGCCTAATAGGGATATGTATGTGAAGCATGGTCTTTCTTCCATAATGTACAGCACAGTATGGAGGAAATACACAAAGAAGGATCCTGAGTTGCGATGGCCTTTGTATGGATCGTTTGATATACGTAAGATTGAGTATGTGGAACAGTGTATGTGTAAGCGACGTGCTCGTCAGGATATGTTTGAGTGTGTGCGATTATGGGTGAAGGAAGTGCGTGAGCGAGAGAAGCGTGAGAAAGCGCTGTATGATAAAGACCAACGGAAGAATGATCATGTGCGAGCACAGGAAGCGAAGCGTCGGGAGGACAAAGAGCAGGCGGACAGACAAGAGAAAGAGCGTAGGCTCCAAGTTTCGGGTCAATATGTTGTTCGCCAGCCACTTTATCCTGTCCTTAATAATTCTGATGATGATTTTTATTTGCTAGATCGCTCTCCGCCCCCTTATGTTGGCGCATCTGCTCCGCGGCCGCAAGATTCTGGCCCGGCCTCGGGCTCCTGAGGCGGCTCGGCGGTTGTTCGCTTTGCGGGACGAGGTGCTGGCCCTTAGAGAGAAAGCACGCCAACAAACGGAGGAGGAGAAGCAGTCGGATTCGTTTGCAGCAGGGGGCCACTCATCCACCTCCCAGTCAGATAAGGATGACGTAGTGCATGCTAAACCAATGCGAGAGGCAGCGCCTTTGTATGTTCCTCCTAAAGGAGCAGGGACTAGCTCGGACATTACCTCCGCCGATGCTAGGGGATATTTCGTGTATAATTGGGTTTACACTCCGTGGCATAGGGCTGATGTTATGGCATTGAAGAATGCGCTGCCCGACCCTCGCAAGAATCCAGTGGCCTTCTATGAAGAAGTTGAGGGGGCCTTGAATTCTTGCGTTATGACTCTAGCAGACATAGACCTGTTCTTTGGCCTTATTCTACCACCGGATATGTGGCGATCTGTACGAAAGGTAGATGATATAGTTGCCTTTAAGGCCCGGTGGTCTGAGCTTGAGGATGAAGACAGGGAGAGGAAGCCCGCGCAGAAACCGCCGCAGAGTATTTTAGATCTCCCTGCTGCTATTGTGACTAAGCTGAAGACGATTATTCCCCCTAAAAAGATTGACTGGAATATGTTAGCTGCATGTAAACAGAAAGTTGACGAGTCAGTTGCAGATTTCTTCACGCGCTTTGAGGAAACGTTTCATGATTTTAGTGGCCAGTCGCTTACTGACGACACGGGCCGCCACCTTTTCGCGGACAAATATGTGGCTAATCTGCTACCGGCAGTTGCAGCCCGTTTAAAAGCGAGCGAGAGTTCCTGGTCCTCCGCGACGCCGACGGCTCTTCTGACTATCGCTCAGTATTATGAGCGTCAGGAGCACGAGGCGAAGGGCCAGGAGGAAAAGAAATCGAAAGATCTTAAGACTAAGGTAATGTTGGCACAAGTATATGGCCCGCCCCGACGGGGTAATAATAGAGGAAGGGGAGGATCTTATGGTCCCCCTTCAGGCCGATCTGATTTGAATAGGAACCAGTGTGCGTATTGTAAGCAATTGGGCCATTGGGCCAGGGATTGCCCAGTGTTGCGTGCTTCGCGTCAGGGGCATACTCCGGGTGGCCCGAGAGGTAGAGGGGGTTCCTCGAACTTTAGAGGGAATTCTAACGATCATGTTCGTTTCGATACCGCTGGGCAGCACCGAGATAGCTCAAATGTTTTCGATCGCCAGCATCAGTATCACGCATCGGAGATTGATCGATCAGGATATCATGATTCTCAGCATGCATAGGAATGCGTTGGATGGGGGTCTGAATCAGTTGAGGTGCCGGTCGATCAGACGGGTCCTTATGTATCGGCTGAGGTTTTAGGTTCTACTGATCAGTTCCTAGTAGATACAGGAGCGACACGTAGTGCATTGTCTAGGTACTTGGTTCTGGGGGCTCCCCCATCCGGCTCAGTGGTTACATCGGTAGGGTTTGACGGTACACTCTCCCGAAGCCCTCTTTCACAGCCCCTTACATTTAAGGTTGATTCTTTTTCTGCGCCCTGTCCGTTTCTGCTTGCTCCGTATACACCGGATAACATTATGGGCCTTGATATGTTAAAGCATTTTAGGGCTACGATCCGCTGCTCCCCTGAGGGTGTGAGGGTGATCTTAAATGACAACTACCCCCGGTCAGGGCGGATGTGTACGATATCAGAGGATGCGTTGTTGGCCACCCTCCCTCGAGCTTTATGGGCGACTTCGGACACAGATGTGGGACAAATGGTGATTCCTCCGGTCCACATTAGTGTCCAGGAGGGGGCGGTGTTACCGCGCCTCCCGCAGTATCGTATTTCCCAGGAGGGCGAGGAGGCTCTCATACAGATCGTGCAAGATTTGATCGCAGTGGGAGTAGTGGAAGAAGTTCCCTATAATATCTGTAACAGTCCGATTCTCCCTATTCTGAAAAAGGACACGGATGCAAAGGTCTATCGGTTCATAATTGATTTGAGGGAGGTAAACAAGATCGTGATACCTCAGTACCCGGTGGTTTCCGATATCACGACGTTGCTTACCTTGGTCCCGCCTACGGCGACCATGTTCTCAGTGATTGATTTGAAAAATGCCTTCTTTTCTATTCCCATTCACCCCGATAGCCGATTTCTTTTTGGGTTCACATTAAACAATAGATCTTATCGTTTTTGTAGAATTCCCCAGGGCTACACAGAAAGCCCTAGTATTTACAGTCAGGCTTTGAAACGCCAGTTGGATTCCTTTATTTTACTCGAGGGGGTCGCCCTCATTCAATATGTCGATGACATCTTGTTGGCGGCTGACACCCTGGAATTGTGTGAGAAAAGCACGCTATCCTTACTTTCCTTTTTAGCATCCCACAATCATAAGGTATCTCGGAAGAAATTGCAATTCTGTAGACCAAAGGTGACTTATTTGGGTCACCTTTTGTCTAAGGAGGGACGTGCACTCACACCGGATCGTATCCAAGTAATTTTGGATACACCGAGACCATCCACACAGAAGGATGTCCGTGCATTTTTGGGCCTTGTTTCTTTTTGTAGACAGTGGATATTGGGGTTTTCACACATAGCTAAGCCATTGTTAGCCCTTTTGACGAAGGATACGCCTATCCCAATCCCTTGGTCAGATGAGTGTGATGCTGCTTTTCAGCAACTGCGACAGGCCCTTTGTTCAGCACCAGTGTTAGGGACCCCTGATTATGCAAAACCCTTTTCGTTGTATGTGCATGAGAAAGATGGATGTGCATTGTCAGTTTTAGTACAGATGCACGGCGACAAGCAGCGCCCCTGTGCATATTTTTCGGCTGTACTTGATCCTGTCGCCCGAGCATTACCAGGGTGTTTTCGCTCGGTTGCGGCGACAGCTGTGTCAATACGCCAAAGCGAGGGAATTGTGTTATCTCATAAGCTGTTGGTATTAGTCCCCCATGCTGTTGATGCCCTGCTTAATCAAACAAAGACGCAGCATTTGACCAGTGCCCGTTTGACGGGATATGAGTTGACGCTTTTGGCTCCTCATATTACGTTGAAAAGGTGCGTAACACTAAACCCGGCAACATTGTTGCCATACCCCGAAACCCAGCCTGAGGCGGGGAAAGCGCATGATTGTATTCTTGTGACTGAGGAACAAACAAAGGGTCGTATTGATCTCCAGGATACGCCCTTTCCAGATGTAGATGGAGAACTGTGGGTGGATGGATCCTGTCTGAAGCTACCAGATGGTACGACTTCAGCAGCATATGCAATTACCACATTACAAACGATAGTGGAGACAGCACGCATACCACAGAAATCAGCTCAAGCAGCGGAACTGATAGCATTAACACGAGCATGTGAGCTCAGTACAGGATTATGTGTGAATATTTATACAGATAGCCGCTATGCCTTCGGAGTAGCGCACGATTTCGGCCTACTCTGGAAGGAGAGAGGGTTTCTAACGTCACATGGGGTGCAGATAATGCATGGAGAGTTAGTTCACAATCTTTTAACCGCATTGACATACCCAAAGAAAATTGCCATTGTTAAGTGTAGCGCCCATAGGAAAGTAGTTGATAAAGTTGGAGAAGGGAATGCGCTAGCAGACCGAGTAGCGCGGGAGACTGCGATGCAGCCCGGTGCTACTGCCATGTATGTAGTAAAGTCACAGGTGGAAAGATGGCGTGTTGCGAAGGAGGAAGTGCGAGAAATGCAAAGGACCGCTTCCGATAAAGAGCGGGAGCAATGGGCTAGCGAGGGAGAGTTGGATGATGAGGGTTGTTGGAGAAATAAGCAGATGGATAGATGGAAGTTACCCACGGCTTTCGTACAACCTATGGTTCAGATGGCACATGGGCTAGCACATGTTGGAGCTTCCGCAATTGTGAAATTGCTTACCCAAGTCTGGGAGCATCCAGAGATTGCTAGCACGGCAAAGAGGGTGGTGCAGACCTGTATGATCTGTCTGAAGTATAACCCAGGAAAGGGTACTCGAACTCCAGCAGGAGGGTTTGCGACGCCCACTGCACCCTTTGAGGTTCTGCAGATGGACTATATCCAGCTTGAGCGCTGTAACAATTTGAAGTATGTTCTAGTAGTGGTTTGCGCCTTCAGTAAATGGGTTGAGGCGTACCCTACGAAAGACAATACTGCAATGACCACGGCGAAGCTACTGCTAAAAGAGTTTTTCCCTCGATACGGCGTTTGTAGACTTCTGTGGAGTGATAATGGCCCTCACTTTGTAGCGGATGTTATAAAGTACGTCTTGAAGGGCCTGGGCATCACTCAGAAGTTCCACGCCGTGTTCCACCCTCAGTCTGCAGGACTAGTCGAGAAGTATAACGGCACACTGAAGCTTAAGATAGCCAAAATCCAAGCTTCAACGTCTTTGACTTGGCCAGACGCCCTGCCACTGGCGTTATTGTCAATTAGATCAGTGCCACACTCTCGAACCGGCCTTACGCCGTATGAAATAGTATTTGGACGCCCAATGAACATTTGGGGTCCACCAAGGCCTAAGGCTGTGTATGATGTACCTTGTGTAATGATGAGCGATTATCTGGCACAGTTAACAGATAACTTGGTTTCTATTCATCAACAGGTCCGAGAGGCGCTCCCTGATCGGTCTACCGGTGAAGGACATGGTCTCCGGCCTGGTGACCATGTGATGGTGAAAGTCTTTGACAGAACGAACAGCTTGGAACCGAGATGGGTGGGCCCTGAGCAAGTCCTCCTTGCAACGAGGACGGCTGTGCGAGTCTCGAACAGGAAGAATTGGATCCATTCCTTGCATTGTCGAAAGGTACCGCCCGGATTGGTGGAGTCTGCCGTGCTGACCGATCAACGAGAAATCCTGGCAGCAGAGACAGGCCGTGCTGCAGAGCCAAGCGACACTGAGGAGCTCTTTCCGGACCACGCGACTTCTGGAGGAAGGCGATATCATCTTCGACCACGGAAGTGAGTTTTCCAGTACCGGGACATACTGTCAGAACGGCCCTTGGGTTAGTGAAACGGAGAGCCGATGAGGCAAGGGGGGGGGATCAGCCCTGCATTAGTGTAGTGACACCCGTCTTGGCCCGCTGGTGAAGAAATCAACCGCTGCCCAAGGGGAAGAGTTCTGACAGACTTTTTAGTTTCAGGAAGATATCAGGGTATTGTTTCCTTTGACATGGAGAAGAAGAAAATCCTTTGTGCGTTGGGGTTCATGCTAACAGTAGCTATTGTTGGAATAACAACATGGTTTGTAGAGGAGGTAACTCCTGCTCAGAAAACACTTGTGTTGACGACTCCGGTGCCTGCGGAGCACTACTTTTATACATTGCCGTATCAAGAGTTGAAGCATCGACAGTCTTATTTGAATAACACTTTCATTCAGATGCTGCATCATACCCACGTTGCTACGAACGCTACGAACTGTTGGATATGTGGGATGATGCCGGCCCATCAGAAGAAAGGAGGTACGCCATTCATACCACTTCCTTTCTCTCATAATGGCTCTTGTAGAGCATGGTACACCTTACTGTTTGCCACTCGGAAACCGACAGTGGGACGATTGCTTTTCAGACTTAATAAAGAATGTCATCAGGATAAAAATGGATATCCGCAAGCGAATGGGACAATTTGGGAATGGGAAGAGTATCGACCAGACAATGAATCCATTCCCTATATCTTCACGAACACCAGAGACACTGTGGGGAAGGACAAATTCGTGATCCAAGTGGCACAGGCTCAAGCGGACCTGTGTGTCCAGAGTGTGGGTTTTATCCCTGTTGGTGTCAGTGATTGCCTAACTGTCTTGAACATTGATGGATTGAATAACAGTACCTTCCTAGCATCCCATAATACCTATTTTGTGTGCGGAAATAAAGGTTATTACCGTTTGCCGGCTGGGTGGTCTGGGGTATGTTATGTATCCTTCCTATTACCTCCTGTATTCCTAGCACCAGCATCTTACCATAAGGACTTGAAATTGTTGAATAATGTGACTGTAAATAGGTATAAACGTACTTTATCGATTGATGATGTGGATCAAACTGATACCAGCTTGCAGCAGTATATTGATTTTAACTTAGGACTGTTTTTCTTTGTTGGAGCCGCTTTGAATAGTAGGAAGATCCGAAGATTAACAAGAGTGGTAGAAGCTGTAACAAATCAGACTGCTGCTGCTCTTGGGAATCTTACGGAAGAGTTACAAATAACTAGGATTGTTGCATTGCAGAATCGTATGGTATTAGATGTAATGCTAGCTGATCGAGGTGGAGCCTGTAAAATTATTGGAAGTAGTTGCTGTGTGTTCATCCCTGATCATACGCCATCCGTTTATAACGCCATTAACAAGCTGCATAAAATAGCAGCTGAAATCCACACAGAAAACGGCACTTGGTCCTTTTCTGGATGGTTTTGGGCATTGGTTACTGCCTGGGGATGGAAGGTCTTAACTGGTCTCTGTATTATTATAGCAATTTTGTTCTTCTTCTGTATGTGTGTTCAATGTGGACCATTGTTCTGTTCCGTATGCATTTCACTCTGCATCCCGGATAAGAAAGCTATTGCCGATGTTGCTCATCAGAAGCGTCTAGCTAAAGAGGTTAAAGGAATGATGATAATTGACATATATGATGATTTTTGGAAACCGGATGTCTTCAGTAAATGCTGAAAGGGTCGTCTGTTGTAAATTAAAACAGCAATGTGATTAAGCATTTACTAAAGACATTAATGCTTTCCCTTTAGATCATGTTTTCTCCGTTATGTTGACCGAAGTTCGGAATCCATTTTGTATTATCATGTGCCACGTGTTCGCCACGAGGAGAGTCCGACCTTTGTGTTAGTTGCTCTTGTAATCTGCCTAGTAACAGTTTATAAATAGCTCTCTCTTGTCTGTTTGGCGCATGCCCAGACTTGACCACATCTGTTATAATTAGCCTTGCTTGACCATGTGTTTCGCGGGCTCAAGGAGTGTGTTGGCTCCGCCCATGTATTGATTCAGTATCGAGAATGACCATAAATGGTAATGTTCTTCGGCCTCATGTTGTATCCTCCCACTTATGAGCCCCTCTGTTGTGTATAAAAGGGGACTGTGTACGCAAGTTCTGTGTGCTACTCCATGCAATACTGAAGGGTGTTGTGTGGATTGTAGGGCCACCCTTAAGGGTTAATAAATGCTGTTTTTGTACTTTGCAGTTTCCGTGCCAACTTCCTTATAGATTCCGTTACAGGAGAGCGAACCCTTGTGCCTTGCGGGCCTAGCTGGGGCCTGTACACATCACTACTCCATTCAGTAATTGAGTCAAGATCTTTAAAAATTCCCTAAATTGTCTCAGAACAAAACTTTTGATTTTAATTTTTTTTAAATTTGGTCTAAACTGATTGTTAATCCATATTTTACATTTTTCGAACTTTATTCTAATTCTTATTTATTATGTTTTTGTGACCCAGAACTTAGGGATACCATGGACCTAGAGCTGGCTAACCTACCCAAATTCACTATTGGTGCATGCTGGCTACATGGAGAAAATGGCCTCCCCATAGACGCCTGTGTGGTCAGCGTCCCAGCCAATCACAACGCTGCCACTGTAGCATTGTGATTGGGTTAGGGGAGGGGAGGGAGGCTGCCTGCTTCCTGTGAGGGGCAGAGATGACACGGGACGATGTGGGACCGGCCTGGGCCAGCGAAGGTAAGTTAACAATTTTTTAACATTTAAAATTGAACCCACTCGCGACCCCCTTACTGCGTATACCCCGCTCTCACACCCGCTACTCATGCCAGCCGCAACTGAATCTGTTCAGTGGACTTTTAAGGATTTGGCCAGGTGCATTGCTTGAATTGTAGCCCAGACATCCAAACGGCCATCTAGGAGATTCCTGACCTTTAGATTTGTGTTTTGGAGACTTTCAACCCTCAAGAGGAACTTAAAGAAGAAGTTCCATAAGTTTGGAAAAGTTTGGAGCAGGTTTGGAAAAAGCTCCATAAGGGGACCGACTCAACAGTTAACATCGAGAGTCAAGCAGGCTGCCTTCAACCGCGACCTGGTCTGGATTTCAGGTTTGTCGCGCTACAAGCTCCAGACTTCCAGGATGTGACCAAGGCCTCACAGAAATTCAAGCCAGCAAACCCACTTTGGATACAGCCGGACGAAGTCCCGTGCTCAACATCAATAGAAAAAGCTCCAGAAGAACTATGTGTGAATGTAAAATTTGGACCGTGGCCTCCCGCTTAGTGTGTACGACCAGGGCTCCATTGCGATCAGCCTCAAACTTTGACTATATCCCATTCAAGCGCAACCCGATTTCTCAAAATGGCTCTATATGTATTTAATCACTAGAACGTGTTTATTCTTTAAAAATTCATAGTTCCTCTTCCCTAGATTGGATTTTTCTTGTTTTGGTGTCCATTTGTTCAAAACAACATCATCTGTTGGAGTTGGAGTTTTTTATTGTGTGTTGTATCTTACTCATTTAATGTATTTGTGTTTTTAAATCCTTTACAAGTTAAGCCTGCCTGCTCTTCGCTAGCTACCAAGGGTAGAGCATGGGAATGATTTATTAGGACCCAAACTGAAACTTTTATGGTGTTTGTGGCCTTATAATAGTGGTAAATCACTACTAATAAACCACTTTCCAACAAATGCCAAGTTTGTGGTAGTTTGCTAAGGTTTTGCATCGGCAATCCTGTGGAACATAGCGATGCACACACTGCATTGATTTTCTTCCCATGAAAAAAGTGCAGCTGCGACACAAAATTGTGCTGCAGCCCAATAGAGCCCATGAAATCCTTAGTAAATATAGGCCACTTTTGGCATACCTTTACAGTAGCAGAAAGCAAACTTTCCTATGGCAAGTTGAATAGGAAATGCAACTTTTTTTACTGCTCCTTTAATTCAGACCCTCACAGAAGATGTGGACAAAACTTAACATTATGCAGTCTCGCCTCATATGCCACGTAAAGGATACATTTTGTACAGATTTGTTAACCAGAACTAAAGTTACAAGCAAACTCCAAAAACAGATATTCGATGGGAAAATAAGACTTAACCATATTGACACTGTTGCTAAGGTTGACTGTCTAAAATAAGTGAACGTGCTTTTGTGTGGGTCTGTGTGTTATTTTAGTTCCTCCTTCTTCATCATATCAGCTAGTGGCACCTACATCTAACACCACTTCATGCTTGATTTCAGTTTTTACCTCTTGAGCTGTTTGAGTGGCTTTAATCTCTGATTAGTGCATCATTGTCCATTTAGTACTTTTAATAACAGCTCTCCGCTCATGCCTCTGCATGGCTTTCTGATAATTGGCATTCACACCACTGCAAGGAATGTAATTGAATCCAGTAAATCGCTGCTGAAATAAGAATGCAAGATCACACCCAGGGACTCAAAGCACACAGCGGCTGAAAGCAATTTAAAATGTATTTTATGTTTCTTTCGAGCTTCAAGTGGCACTGAGAACGAAACACCAATTGTCTTCTTCCAAAATACTCCATGGTATCAAACCACAGCTTGGATAAGAAAATACATTATTTTAAGGGTTTTCTACCGAACGTCACTTTTTAGACTTTTTTTTCAACAGAGCAATTAACTGAACATCAACAAAAAGGAATCGTGATTCTGAAACTTTTTTCAAAGTATAGCGCATTTTTCTTTTCTTTGAGTGTTACAATTTTTGGATGTTTAAATGATTTCTGTTCAGAACATTTGTAGTTATAAATTAGACCCTCTGGCAGGAAGTGCTGAAAAGAGACTACATGTTATCCAAGGACCCAAAGAAATGCAACTTCATCTAGCAAATAACTTACAAAATGACTAGGCCCTTAATGAGATTATGTTGCTTTACATACTTTGAAAAAAACTGAAACCCCATATAGATGACGTCAGGAAGTAGCTTTTTTCTTTTCCATTCCATGATGAGCGCTATTGTCGCCCGACTCCTAAAATACCCAGTTGCAGCCAGTCTACTGCCAAAGTGGCGGGGCAGGCAGAGGAGGGAGCTGGGGGCAGGGCCGGACTGGCTGTAGCGGGCACCGGGCAATCCCCCGGTGTGCTGCACGGGTGGGGGCCGGTTTTGGGCCCCTGGGGGCAGTTTTTGTTACAGGGCCGTTTTTGCAGCATAGCTGCACAATCGCCCCTGCAACAAAATAGGCTGAAAACTGGCCCTGGCAAAGAGCTCGGCTGCAAATCCCCCCTCCCCCCCCCAGGGAGGGGGCCGGCCGAGCACTTTGCCAGGTCCGGTTGTGGTTCCCAGTCCGGCCCTGGCTGGGGGGGAAGGGCGAGGGGTGGACTCGGGGGAACAGAAAAAAACGAAATAAACTTACCTGATTGTCACCGCTGCCTCCAAAGGCTGCTCCGTCCGATTCTTCCTGATTCTGGGACAGGCTCCCAGACTGCACTGGGCCAATCATGTCACTGCAGGAACGCAGCATCATGATTGGTCTGAGCGCTTTAATTTTGCGCTGCCTGGGAATGCAAAATTAAAGCGCTCAGACCAATCATGATGCTGCTTACCTGCAGTGTCATGATTGGCCCAGTGCAGTCTGGGAGCCTGTCATGATGCTGCCTCAAACGGCCGCCAAACACTTCATGCACAGTGAAGGGACCACACCACAGTGTCATCCTCCTGGACCCACCCCCAAGACTCATCAGAGCCCTGGGGACGAGTCCAGGGAGATTGAAATAAAAGGATAACAAAACTGGTTTATTATTGTTTTATTTGCGGCTAGTGGGGGGTGGCACTCCTCTGAGCTAATGGAAGGGCCGCCGCTGGAAATAGCACTGACCCAGCTGCCTAGGATGGAAAAAAGGCATGAAGAAACCAGCAATATCACCACAGACTACGAAGTGTCCAGCTCTTGACCGGTATGTGAGTATAGAGGGGCTTGTGGTTCTCCTTGGACTACGTTTTCTGGCCATGGAGAAGGACAAGTACCACAAGAAACAAACTAATTACTGCATTTATGTTTTGAGACTTGGGTCCCGGGCTCACTGTGCCACTGGATTCAAGCTAGCCTTGCTGATGAGGGGTGATAACCCGAAACTGGTTGCAGGATGCCTGTTTCTGTCCAGGGAGGACCTGGCCTGGCAGTTCGGGCTGGACTGTTCCCGTGAGGTGCTGGGTCAAGACCGGTTTGCATATGGCTGGGTCCAAACTGGGGGGGTTTGGTGAGCAAAGGAACGACCGATTAAACCCAAATCTTTGTAACTGGGGGTGTATGCTTATAATGTTTCACATTCCGTCCATCTTTTGTGGCCCTTTTGCTTGAAAGGACATGTAGCAGCATTTAAAAAACTGAAACTTGAAAAAAACATTTGACAAATTTGGCAAGTGTACTTTTTGTCCGTAGAGGTTTAGGAGAATATTGTTCTGAACAACACTTTTTTTTAAAGAAACAGTGACAATTATACGCTGACCATATCCAAAGATGGCCACCTGTCAGGAAATCATTTTTGGAGCAGCCACATTTCTATTGATTTTACTTTCTCTTGGAGCTATATTGAAGGAAAATTCGCAAGTTTGAATCTCCTGTACAAACAACTCTCTCAAAACTCAACCTCTTTCTTTAAAACCTTCTATCCATATGTGTTCACTTGTTATCAAAAATCCTACATATAAATAGAAGTTTGAGGCAAATAAATATCCCTTAATTGTGGTGCTGCATGAGATGGGCCCACCTTCCCTCCGTTAGGTCCCCATAAAGGAAGAGAGACTAGATTCTCCTTCTCACAAAAAACATTAAAAATTAGTTGAATGTGGCATCCAGCATATGTCTTTATTCTATGCCAATTATCATGATTTAAACCAAATCCTATGTTTAGAATTTTTAATATGAACAGCCAACATGTTTTATTGCCACACTACAACTTACGGGCAATTTCATCAGGACATCAGTACCATAATCAACCAATAGTGCACTGGACCATATGGCCCCCAGGTAAGCGCCTACAGTAGCAATAGGGGAAAAGTATCTGGGAGTACAACTGTGGATGCTGCCGGTGCCAGCAACCTGCCCAATGTGCCCACCTGGGGGCCGCATGGTCCGGTGCACTATTGGGTGATTTCTGGTCCTTATGGCCTAATGAAATTGCCCGTAAGTTGCAGTGTGGCACTGAAACATGTTGGCCAATCATATTAAAATGGTCTAAACATGGGAGTATGGGCATTGCATAAAAACATATGCTAGATACCACATTTAACTCAGTTTTAATACTTTTTATGAGGAGGTGAATATAGTCTCTCTTCCTCTATGAGGACCTAACGGAGGCTGATAGGTTTTGAATCTATACTTTACAAAGACACATACGAGCTGCGCTTTTTGATTCAGTTTAGGTGATGGTTCCTCCTGCTTATAGGAAGCTGCCAATGATGATAAAGTGAGCAGGTTAGTGTGCAGCAGCCAAAAGGTTCATTGCGGTTGCTTACATAAGGCGCTTCCTATATACATTTATTTTACACAAATTTGTTGAGTAGCATCAATGTGAATGTCCTCGCTCACTTAGCCTGACCAAAGTAGCACACATGGACACTGGGATAGCCTCCAAAAGAATATAGGAACAGAACTACCCCTACGAAGTAAAGTAGATATCAGGTGCTGCCTCGTGAATTATACAGTTAGTGTGATTAACCTCATGGGCTTTATTGGTTGCAGAGTATCAGAAGCTTAGAAACTCGTCTTCGAGTCCTGGACTCCTGACACCAGACTAGCCTAGAGAACAGTCTGGTTAATGCTTACAGCTGACTAGTTTCCTTGGCATCCCTTTTCTATGCACCACCCAATTGGAAATAATTCCTAGCTCTGTAGGTTAATGAAAGGCACCCATCGAGCTCGTATACCTGTCCCAGATACACCCTAACCCTGGGCCTCATCACAAGTCGCTCGCTCCCCAAGTATCAAGTGCAAATTCGTATGCTGCTAGAGGAAGGTAGTTTTGATGTAATATTTGTCACGGAGACTTGGCTCAATGACAGCTCGGCCCCAGATATTATGATGACTTTGCCACAGGGGTTCCATATGCACACACTCAGTCGAATTGGAAAGCTGGGAGAAGGACTTGCGATTGTGGTCAGGGAGGAGTTTTAATGTGTCTTTCAACATTTTTTTTTATTCCTGACTGTGAGTGTGATCAACTTACCATCACCTTCTCACCAACCCACACTTTCTCAGGGCTGTTAATTTACAGGCCCCTTGGGGCAGAGACAACGTTTTTAGAAGGACTTATAGAAACTACCTCCAGGCACTTGATGAAAAAAGCCCACATTACTATCCCAAGGGATCTGAACCTGCACTTCGGGGATCATAGTAGCCAGAATGTTGTGAGGTTGGAGCATGAGCTAGGGAGTTTGGAACTCTCCCAGCTTATAACATCGGCCACCCACTCCAAAGGGCACATACTTGATTCGGTTATAACAAATGACCCTAAAATATCAATACGCCTTCAGACCCTGGTACCTTGGTCAGATCATTATCTAATTACGATAACTTTGGGGAAGAACGAGACCGAGAGGACTCATTCTCGATCCAGTAAGTCGGTCTCAATACCTGTAGTGAGAAACTGGGCCAAACTGAGATACGAAGTCTGGGTTGAAGCTTTGCAATCTTCAGGCTTCAATAACGGGGGAAACAATGACGAAGTCAATGCCAACTGGGAAGGTTGAGTCCTACGGGCTCTAGAGGAAGTTGCTACCTCAACGATTTCTAAACCAACTAACTGGACCAAAAAGGCCCGTGGTTTAATGATCAGCTAATATTGCTGAAAAAAGGTCGCAGAAGATTGGAGAGGGACTGGAGAAAGACCTTTGATCCCTTACTTAAAAAGAGATATAGACAAGTAATCAGAAGCTACCATATTAAAATAAAAGAGGCTCAAGCAGTGTTCTTCAAAAATAAGATTATACAGGTGCACAATTCCTCTAAAGATTTGTTTAGAGTGGTAAGATTCTTAAGCACGATAAATCAAGACACCCCTCACCACCAAGCCTCAAAAGAGAAATGTAACGCGTTAGCCACTTATTTTCATAAAAAGGTTGCAGATATCTACAGCTTCCTCCAGGGGAAATCAACTCTGTACGACACTGCCATCTCAGAATCTGGTCACCAGGAGGCTGAAACATCTGCCCTATCCTTCTTCCCAGAATTGGACATCGACACGGTTCAAATGATTGTCAAAGATCAGGCTCCCCTTTAGATCCAGCGCCTCCACATATCCTTGCGAAGGCTATGGAGGTCATATTGCCTTCAATAGTGTATATGCTAAATCTCTCCCTTCAGATAGGTAGAGTCCCTGCTGCATGGAAGCAAGCAGTAGGTAGACCGATGCTAAAGAAACCAAATTTGGATGCAGCCTTACCTGAGAATTTCCGTCCAATATCATTGCTCCCTTTTAATAGTAAAATCTTGGAGAAGCATGTCAACAAAACAGTGTCCCAATTCCTGGAAGATCACCTCCGGTTACAACCCACTCAGATGGTTTTCTGCCCACAGCATAGTACGGAATCGGCTTTACTAGCGGTAACTGAGGAATTAAATATGACCCTTGATCAGGGGGGATCCGTTGTGATACTTCTGCTAGATTTAAGCGCAGCATTGGATACGGTGGATCATGGATTGCTGGCACATAGCCTAAGTGAAACAGGTATTCAGGGCAAAGCACTGGAATGGTTAAAATCCTTCCTGGAGGATAGGTCCTTTCAAGTAAAGGAGGCCGACTTCTTGTCTGACAGCAAACGCCTGACATGGGGCGTACCACAGGGCTGGTCACTAAGCCCCACAGTGTTCAATGTTTATATGCAGCCATTAGCTGATATAGTACAGGAACATGGGATCTCACTTACATCTTATGCTGACGAAACCCACTTGGTGGTGTCATTGGACTCAAGGACCAATGGGGAGTCAGGTCAGCTGGCCCTTTGCCTAGAACAAGTAGTCAAATAGATAACAGGGAGCTGTCTGAAATTAAATGGGGATAAGACCGAAATGATGGTCCTTGGTAATGCAGGAATACCTAGGGCCCTAGTAAGCGGGCCCGACTGCCTAGGGATGGCCCCGGCCCCAAGACGGCCATTAAGAATCTTGGTTTCTGGCTGGATCAGGAGCTGACCATGGAGACCCAAGCAAGGAAGGTAGCAGGCACGTGCTTTGGGCTATTAAGAATGCTTTGTAAGATCCTCATGCTTTTCCATATACAGTTAAGAAAAATGGTTATACATTCCTTGGTAACCTCACGACTGGACTACAGGAACTCGCTTTTTCTGGGATCACCTAAACAGGTCATTAGGAAGTTACAAGTAGTCCAGAATGCAGCGGTTAGTCTCCTGTGTCAAATCCCTATGAAAGAATCAGTCTCAGAACACCGTATAAACTTACATTGGCTTCCGATTGAAGAGAGAATTAGGTTTAAAACACTTTGCCTAACCCATAGAGCAGTAAGTAATAAAGTGCCCAGCAAGATTAAGAAACTGGTGTGCCTACAGCTCACCAACAGATGGCGGAGATCAGGCTCTGAGCGCTTGCAAAAAAACACCAGAATAAAAAGAGCCAGATGGGGGAAGAGCTTTCGCCCACCTGGCGCCGAAGCTGTGGAGATTCACAAACTCAGAGACATCATTCTGAAAAAAGCTGAAAACATGGTTGTTTACTGAGGTTAACTAACTGCCTGTTCCTCGCTGTTATTCATCAGTCCACTGCTTAGCGCTGGGAAGCCTTTGAGTAGCTACGCGTTCTATAAATCTCATTAACATTAACAATAACCTTTACTTGGGATGCCAATTTAGCCCTCCCCATATTATCCCTCTTGCCTTCAACCTGAACCTCCATTTAATGAAAATCTCAGTCAAACTGGCCACCGATCTTTGTTTAGTCTCTATAAAAAGGGTTTTGGATATCAGAGCACTGTTCATCAACAACCAGTCCTTTTCCCAAAAAGTCATTGTCATCACATATCTGAAAGGACCAAACCAACTACTACTCTGTCCTTAATGCTTACTTCCCAGCCTTTCCCAAGTTGCGTGTAATTAGCTGTCTCAAAGAATATGAGGTGCCTACAGCTCCTTTCCACCCTCTCATAATCTCTCAATTCCTTATCTTCTTTAGTAAGCCTCATTTGCTCATCTCAATCCCTACTATTGCTCACTGACTTGGTTGGGTGATGGCGGAGGAATAGCAAGATTAACAAGTGCCAAAGTGCATCTCTGGTAAAGATTTGGAGCCTTGGTGGTGTTATAAAAATCATGTAAATACATATATATATATAAATTAAAGATACACTATCAAACTTCAATAAAGCAAATGCTATACGTCATCTATGTGCAAACAATATGAAATTCAATATGCATTTATAAATGAGAAATGTGCAATCAAAATAAAAGAAAAATATGTGAAATATATGAAATGCAATTGGGTACTCAGGCAGAAAATGCAAAGATTGTTTCGCTACCATACACTTTATTGTGACAAAGTGGAAAAGATACCTCATGTGTTTCTGTTATTTAGAGCCATGTTTACTTTTCTGTGATCGCAGGTCACTTTATTGCAATAAAGTGGCAAAGACACCTACCCAATGCCACCTTTCAGACTCTTGCTAACAGCAAAGACTGATTGTAAAACAACTCATAAACAGTGTAAACAATGTCACTTACAATGTCGAATTAGGCATTATAAAGTCCCAAATATATGCTGGAAAAAACAGCAATCAATCTTCTCAACCAAATGCCTGCACTCATCTTCAGTCAAGTGCTGAATGACCCCGCACACCCAGCTGGACACTCATTGAACCTCATTTATTTATTCAGGGGTGCACAGTACAATTTGTACGCGTGGTTTGCTGCTCTCCCATGTTAGTCCTTACATAATATATTAGCCAAATTGAATAACTTCTGACTTCCATGCATGTGAGTTCAGAGGGCTTCAGACAGAGGTGATGTGATCTGATCTTCTGGAGCATGATAATCATCCAGGTGGGACAAAGAGGACTGCTTTTCAAGGTGCTGAATGGAATCTGGGAAGTAGCTCTAGCTGAATCTTGAGAGGACTAGAGATTGGACTACTGTTTTGTAGTCTTCTACTACTACAGTGAACTTCTTCTCCAAAGATTTGTTGTTGAGTTCATTTTGATAATGTCTTTATGCACACCTATTGTTTTAGGATGTGTTAAAAAATATATCCCAATGACAATGCTTTTGAATGTGGATGGTTGTAGTTGAGCAGTTTTGTTGCATGAAGTCAGGCTTTCTTTGTGTGTGCGGAGTAGGGTTACACAAATAATTCCTTTTTCTGAGGTCTGATTTGCGATGGTGGAGTGAAAGATAGGTAGATATTTATTGATGTTCGATTAAATCAAATCATTTCAAAATTCATTCTTTCTTAAACACCCACACTATCTATAATTAATAACAAACTTTCCTTGATGGATGATTCTCCCCACCCATCTTCACTTCATCTCTACAAACCAAATTATTTATGTTGGTGAAAACACAGGAGTGCAAAGTTTAAGGATATTTGTATAATTTACAAGTTTTAAAGTGCCTGTGGGCTTTCAACTGCACTTGGTGTCTATTGTAAACCTAAAGCCTCAAGTCTGCACATACAGCATTCTGGTATGTGTTTCACTGTCCATGCTACCATAGGGATTGTAGTAACAATCAAGAAAATATTTATATAAAGTGCAAGTCTTAAAGTGCCCGGGGCCTTTCAACTCCAGTTGGTGGCCATACTGAGCTGAAAAAAATTGAGGCTGCACTTTAAGCATTCTGGAGATTGTATCGTAGTCCATGCTACCAACAGAGCCTTAGCAGCAATCCAGGGGTTTATCAGGGAGAATACCATATGATGCAAGGAGGCGTGAAGGATACGGGTTGGATTCCATTTCAGAAAAAACGATAGAGCTGCTCTACTGTTAAGATGGGTTTATCACTTGCCACCAGGGAGGAAAACATGATACAGTATATGGAGTGATAACCGTGAATGAACCATGACTGAAGGTCCCTTAGGGACTTTGTAAAATAAATAGGTATTTCTTAATATATCCTTATATTCTCCAAGCTAGTGGTATAAACCAAGGCAAGATTAGACCACTCATTAGTCTCCAAAAACCTTTGAAAAACGTAGCCTTGAAATCAACTACCCACTATACTTGACTGTATCCACACCTCCCACTCCACATCAGACTCTTTATAGTAACATAAAAATTTAACTGTTTGCGCAAATAATATCTGCTCCACACCAACAGACTGGAACACTGCCCAACAGTCTCTACAACAACGTATTACCGGCACTATATGGTTTCATTCTCAACCACCTACAAAACTGAAGGTAGCCTTAAATTCACAGGCAAGTGGTTCAGCGGAACCCTTGCAGAGGAGACACTCAACAGCCAAAACTTGTAATGGAAATGGTGTAAATCACACACCGAAGACAACACAATCCAATACTAGGGACAAATATGATAGACCAACACAAAACCATTAACAGTCCTACTATGCAAAATGTGTTGTTGAAGCACCCAATCAGACAAAGCACAGATCCATTATCTATCATAGATTGTTCAGTCCAGGTGCCCTAAAAATTGATCCAAGTTCATTCTAATAACAGTGTAAAGCTCTTTTAGGCCCAGATAGTCAAACCCATTGATCTATCTACAGCTCCACAACAGTGTCCCCATATCTCGATCCACCTACAATCCTCCTTCGTCTCATTTACACTGCTAAAAACAGCTGTGGTTCTGAACCTGGCTGTGCAAATGAAGCTGCCTCATTCTTGTATGGATGCAGATGTCACCACATACCCAAACAATTCTTCCTTTCAATCGCAGAAGACACAACTAACCGAATCAATGCCTCCAATCTTCCTGGCTCACAATCTGCCTCTCTGAAACATGGCATCATCAATCTCCAATGCTGTCTCCTAGCTAATTGTAGATGACTGCATATTTTTTATGTGCAATATTGGTAATTTTAGAAAAACGTATGCGTATATGAAAATGATCCATGGGTAGTGCCTGCATGAAAATTGTAAATGAGGTAGGCTCTTGATGAAAAAGGCACTCGAGATAACTGCAGAAAGTATTGGGCAGGGAGCTACTTGAATGTTCTCCTCTTGGTCCAAACACAATGCACAATTTCTGCTCAATATGTTTTTATTTATGACAGCTACCTATGTGACATTTTCTATTCATATTAGTCTTCCATGAAACAATTCCCCAAAAATAAGTTTAACCCCTTCGGCACTGCGTGAATTCTCTCGCTGTGCAGGAGAATTAATGAGCAGATGGGGATTGGACGGCCCCTGGCCGTCCTGCGCAGACACTCACTGTAACGTCGGACGGCCAGTGGCAGTCCTGAGCACCGAAGAGGTTAGGAACTAAGGGTCAGATGTATCAATATTAGGAATAACGATTACCTAAGTGCGATTTTTTGTGAATCGCAAGTTGGTAAATGCTATTCCTAATGTCTGAAACTCGTAGAGTTGCATTTAGCAATTCCTAGTGGTTCCCAAATCGACCTGCCTCATGAATATTAATGAAGTAGGTCGCAATTTGAGACCCGTTAAGAACCACTAAAATCACCTGGGCGGTGGCCTGTTGAAGTCAGCAGACCACCATGTCTGTGATTGCTTTTAAAGGAAAACAGATTGTGTTTAAAAAAGAAAAATGAAAAGTTTTGTTTTCGTTTTTTTAAGAGCAGAGAGTGATACGTGGGACCACTGCCTGCTCTTAAAAAACATGTTTACGAGCATTCACAAAAGGAAAGAGGTCCCTTGGGGACCCTTTCCCATTTGCGTAGGAGTTGCCACCTACTTCAAGTAGGCGGTAAAATGCGAATGTTTAGCGACCGCATTTTGGTTGCTAAACATTCTTACATACCACTGCGATTTCGTATTAGGAAGGGATGCCCTAAACACGCCCTTTCCTTATACCCAATTGGTATGTATTCGAAATTCCAAACTGAGATTCAGTAACATGTTACTGATATCGCAATTTTGGAATAATACATAAAAAAAAAATTTTCTGTTTGCAAATGGCCCGATTCTGCGAATCAGGCCGTTTGCGACTGGAAGAAGGCTGGATACAGCTAGACCATAATTCCTTAAACAAAATACACAAAATGATAAAATCATGATTTAAGTGACATTACTCTCAGATAGAAACAATATTAATTCAGCATTACTTCTGGTCCTAAAATCCTAGCTGCTAATCAAGCTCTGATTGCTCGTGCTATATCCCTTTGATATCGGGACTCATTGGCAAACACAGATATTTGCATGTTTGGATTATAGGTAAGATGGTGGTAGAACTATGCAAAATGGTACAGCTGTGATCAAATAAAATACCTAATGTGGCATCACAGTGCAACAACACTGAAACTTATCCCTGTGGCACAGCAGACAAGATTAAATTGTGAATATTTCAGCCGAAACCCCGTTGACAAATTTAAGCTTACCTCTGGCATAAAATGTGTCAAATATAAAGGGTGCCAATTAGAACCAAAGGCTCAGTTACACATATTGCTCAAATGTTAAATATGGAAATTATTCCAACTTACATGGATCTGTGTTTAAAAGGAACACCAGTGTGTTTTGACTGCAGAAACTTGTAACAGATTTTCATTAACAGATCTAGCACTATGTTGAAAAAGCACAGTCTTATAACCTGGACTAAAACAAGTTATAGATTTTGTTACTAATTTATTAATTAATGAAAACGTAATTCCGACGTTCCTTTTTTGATACAAATTCTACAAAAATAGTTTCTAGAGACGGTTCCTTCACTTTGACTGGAATAAAACAGTCCATCCTGGCTATGAACCTCCTGCAGTGACTGTAATTGGAGTTAGATGAAAGCTTTGCGCTTTTTGGTTCTATTTTCATTTAAAACTTCAAAAATGCATAACTCCGCTTCTCCTTATTTGAGTTTTGTCACTTTGGGGCTGTTTTATTCATTAACCCCTTCCCCGCTCATGACGGAACCGCTCCGTCATGAGCCACGGTTGGCGTGTGCTCATGACGGAGCGGTTCCGTCATGCCACGACCGTTGGCGGCCGCTCAGGCCACGCGGCGCTGTTTCCCTGCCTGTGCGGGGGGACAACGCAACTGGGCGGAGTCATGACGGAACCGCTCCGTCATGAGCACAGCTCAACCGTGGCTCATGACGGAGTGGCTCCGTCATGAGCACAGCGCCACCGCGCTGCCCCCCCGCACCCCCCAGCGCTGCGGCGGAATTCCCGCCGCAGCGAAAGGGTTAACATATTCTTTAACTTTATAAGTTGGAGTGGGGTGTTTATTGTGTTTTGTTTTCAACTTTTTAATTATTTTCTAAACTTCTAAATGTTTTATACATGTTCTTAAATTTAGTTTGTCTGCTCTGGGCTATACCAGGGGGTGTAGCTCTGGTGTAAATTACTGAATTCTTTACTGGACCTAACAAGAACAGCAACTTTAGAAAAGTGGCATTATTTAACATTATCACGCTGCCAACATTTTTATGGTGGTTGAGTAATAGTCCTGGAGAAATTCCGGACAGTATTTTTTTTAAAGTCAGTGGCATTACATGTTTGTTGTAGTGGGATGGGGTATCACCCAGGTTAGCACTAGGGTCCGTACGAGCGAGGACACAGATTTCCCCACCTTTAGATGTATTACAGGGCCTCCCAATTAGATGTAGTTAATGAATGGGCATTTGCAGACTAGCATGATGTGTCCCTGATAGCAGCCCGACAAGCTTTCTCAAGCAGGGGGTGCCTCAGGGACTTATACAAAAGTGTCTGGAGGGCAGGCAAACCCCAATGGGAAATGTTGTTGGAGCTTGGCGGAAAGCCAGTAGGGGCTCTATGATCACAGAATAAGCCTACACTTGAGATGCCCCTTTGGGACTCTGATCTTTAGAGAGATCTGATGAAGTTGCTGAGATTTTGGAGATTGGATTTGTATAACAAATTCAAGATTGGTAATATTTTGCACTCCCAGGATCTGATGTCTATTGCAGATCTTCAGATACAATATAAATTGTCTGCTCTGCTTTGCAAACATGCCATTTCGCAAATGTACTGCACACTAGTAAACAAGAGGCAGGAACCACTGCTGACATTAAGGGACACTGAGAAACAGATATGGGGATTTTGGAAGATGATGATTAGGTGGAGGTCTGCAAATACACAAGGGAGGGTGAGATTCAGGTGAACTTCTATCTGGTTCAACTCCAAACCTGCTAAGACTGTACTTTAACAGATTAATAATATGTAGAATTGGTTGGAGCGCTAATGATAAAAGACAAGAGAAACTGTGACTAAAATGGATCTCTAATACACACATTGTGGGCTTGCCCTCGAATAAGGCGGTTCTGGGAGGGGGAGCGTGACATCTCTCCAGAGCATTGGAAACAACACAAGAGGTAACATCCCATTTGGCCCTGTTGGGGATATGGAAAGAACAAACATTATCTAAATACAGTCTTTTATTTTGTAACACCACCTTGATTGTGGCAAAGTGTGATGTAGTCAAACAATGGGGCGGTGAAGGCTTGCCAAGGCTAGACATTTGGTCTCAGGGTGTATATTGGTGCATGCAGGCCAAATAACCTATTTACACAGTTAGGGCCTGCCCCCTGAAACTCAGCAAGATCTGTAACCTATGGCGAGAATACAGAGTGATGATGTGAAGGTTTCCAAGTGGTTGAGTTAGAATCAGGAACTGGCGGCACGATGAAGGGGAGATCAAGGAGCCTCAAAAACATAGAATGTGTTCAGGTGAGAAGTCAGAAAGGTCTTTCTATAGATTTTCTGCTGTTGAAAGTAGGTCAAAATTGCCATGTCAAATTTTTACTGGTCCAGTTTTCTGTTTATTTTATGCATCCAGAATACTTTTTGCTTGGTTCAATCAGCATATGTCATTCTATGAGTTAGAAAAAAAAAGAATAGTACAATTTTTACTTGTGATGGACTATCGCTCACTCTAACTACTAATCCATTTTGTCACAGCTTTGTATGAGTGTTTTTCTCAATCTCTTTAAAAATGTGTAGTTTTGAATACCCTTGCCAAATTTTAAAATGTTGGTGCTGTTGTTATCATTAAGGTGCAATCTTTAATTTCTAGAATTTTTATTTTTTTAGTCCTACTAAAATACCATATGCACATCTTCTCCGTGTGAAGCTGGAACCATGAACCAAGCTTCTATGGATAAGGTTATGATCCCTCACCAAAATCTGCTGTTACATTTTAGACACTAGGAGCCCGATTCACAGAACTAACTTAAGATAAAATCCTAAACTTACTACCATTTTGGTATTCACAGAAGGCACTTACTAATTTTGGTATTCACAGAAAGCACTTACTCATTTCGGTATTCACAGAAGTTAGGAGTCCTAACTTTAGGACTCCTAAATGCCTTCTGTGAATCCCGAAAGTCTTAAAATTAGGATTTTTCTCAGTTTAGGAGTGGTAAAGTTAGGACTACTAACTTTAGGACTCTTAAATGCCTTCTGTGAATACCGAAAGTCTTAAAATTAGGATTTTTCTCAGTTTAGGAGTAGTAAAGCTAGGACTACTAACTTTAGGACTCCTAAATGCCTTCTGTGAATACCGAAAGTCTTAAAGTTAGGATTTTTCTCAGTTTAGGAGTTGTAAAGTTCGGACTCCTAACTTTAGGACTCCTAAATGCCTTCTGTGAATACCGAAAGTCTTAAAATTAGGATTTTTCTCAGTTTAGGAGTAGTAAAGTTAGGACTACTACCTTTAGGACACCTAAATGCCTTCTGTGAATACCGAAAGTCTTAAAGTTAGGATTTTTCTCAGTTTAGGAGTAGCACAGTTAGGACTCCTAACTTTAGGACTCCTAAACTGAGAAAAATCCTAACTTTAAGACTTTCGGTATTCACAGAAGGCATTTAGAAGTCCTAAAGTTAGGACTCCTAACTTCTGTGAATACCGAAATGAGTAAGTGCTTTCTGTGAATACCAAAATGACTAAGTGCCTTCTGTGAATACCAAAATGGTAGTAAGTTTAGGATTTTGTCTTAAGTTAGTTCTGTGAATCGGGCCCTAGGGGTCTGGTTCTCAGAGGTAATCTCTCACCAAAATCTGCTCTTACATTTTAAACACTGGAGACTGGTTCTCAGAGGTAAACTTACACTTTTGTGTAAGTTTATGATTGTTTGCTATTCACTGCTATTCACAAAGGGATTTACAAGTAGAATCTTTATGAGTGCATAAAAGATAGCTGTTTTTATGTAGGGAGACTCCACACTCATAAAGATACTACTCGTATATCCCTTTATGAATAGAAAACAATCTTAACCTTACACAAAAGAGTATGTTTGGCTTTGTGACTCATGCCCTAGATTGTGTAGACTTGGTGAGAGCTCAGATACAGCACATATTAAGACTGAGGTTTGTGTCCAACCGAGTTATTAATACAGCTCCCTTCAACAGCATTCACTTTTGTGTATTTTACTAAGGAAGATATATTTAAAGCTAAATTATACTTGGCTATAACCTTGGTGACAACTGTTAGCTTCTTCTGAAGGGCAGCGACTGTGACATCTTTCAAGAGTATGAGAATTTTCCCTTGAGTAGAGAACATCGGGGAGCTCTTTGGGAATAGTGATTAATGTACTGTGGCTGGTAAGGTACAACTTATCAGTTTCAAGAACTGTACCATCTTTTTGATGATTACTCACTGACTCTAGAAAGGTGTGAAGGTGAAAATGACCGAATTCAAGAAGATCAGGAGGACTGTGTTATAAAGTGACACACTGGTAAGTTTCAGTAACTTTTATTTTCTTCAACTGATGTGCCACTGTTAGACTTGACACCTTGGCGTGGGTCTCCCTTGCTGTTGCCTCATGTGTTTTTGCTGGTTTAGATGCTTTGGGCACTGTGCCACTGCTGTCCAGTGCCACAGTGCAAGTGCTCCCTATTGTAAATTGATGTATGAATTAGGGATTCCATGATTGGTTGGTTTGGTTTACCTGTCAGACCCTAGTACAGTGCACCAGGAGTGCCCATGGCTGGTAATCCAAATGCTGCTGGTGGGCTTGCAGCACTGGTTGTGCCACCCACAGAAGCAGCCTGTAAAAGTGTGTCTAAGGCTTGCCATTGCAGAGCCTGCGTGCAGTCTGGTACTGTCATGCTGACTGGGCAAGTGCACCCACTTGCCAGTCCCTAAACCTTCCCTTTACTTCATATCAGACACCCCTATTGTAGGCCCAAGGGCAGGGTGCCCTCTGGTGGCAGCACACTGTCATTGTCTGTTGAATCCAGGGTGTATATTCCCAAAGATGTGGTGAAAGAAGTTTTTAAGACTGATGATATTGAGCAGTGGTTCAAGGCCTATGAGGTAGCCATGTCTTCCCTCCGGGTCCATGAGGAGGACTGGGGAGCGGGATTGTGGGGGCGGTTCTTTAGTGAAGGGCGGGACACACTATTAGACTTGCCTTCTGAAGTCTATAATTCATATCCCCACATGAAAGATGCATGAATGTCCAGGTGTGGTTTAACTCCTGAATTGTACAGACAGAGGTTCAGGGGTTGCAAGAAGATAGAGAACAGTACCTGGGTGGAATAAGTCACTTTTTTCTGCAGAGCATTGGATGGTTGGGTGAAGGGTAGCAAAGTTGATGATTTTCAGGGGCTCTTTGATTGCATGGGAGCACTTGTCAAGTAATTGTTTTCCAGAGCTACGCCAGCACCTGATTGATAGTAGGCTGACTAATCCTAGGAAGCTTGCTGAAGAGGCGGACCGCTGGGTCAGTACCAGGGTCCACAAAGGTCATGTGGGAGATTCAGCCAAGAGTGGGCAGGGTCCCCAGCGGAAGAGTGGGGGGGACAAGGGTAAACAGAGGTAGTTCCAGAGAAGACCCCAAAGTAATCCCCAAGGTAACCAAGGGAAGGGTTCCCAGCCTCCCCAACAGAAACCGTCAGGGGCCCTGACAGGTCCACCTGTTCAAGGAGGACCCCTGAGATGCTACAAATGTGGGGACCTGGGTCATAAAGCGAATTATCCCAGGTGCCGCCAGTTTGTGAAGACAGCACCCCCTGGTGCCGCCCCCGGCAGATGGCTAGTGTAGCCCTGGGTGAGGAAAACGCTGCCCAAGGTGGGTGGGGGCCAGCAGAGATGTCCCTTGTCTCTTTAGGAGACTGTGAGGTGGTCCCCAGGACCCAACTGCCGGATAACACTAAGAAATACAGGCAGTGGGTGACCATCAATGGCCATAGGGTGGAGGCTCTTAGAGATACAGGAGTCAGTGTGACAGCTGTCAAGTGTCACCTGGTTTCTCGAGAGCAGGTTGTGCCCAATGCATTCTATCCAGTTGTTGTCGCTGACAACACAGAGAGCCACTCTGGGAAGAGGTGTGGCGCCGCGGCCAGGGCGACTGACTCCGGAATCTGGGGATCACGGTTCGATCCCCGGCGGCAGATTAGCCCAGTGCCATGTGACTCTGGGCAATAGCTTGCTTAATCTTCCCGACGGCCCCCAGCGCCTAGAGACCCTTACAGGTGATTGTTCGTGCTTTACAAATTAGGATTAATATTTATTATTTTCATTATTACTGCAAGGTGGCTCAGGTTCCCTTTGACTGGGGGGGTGTCACTGGTACTCTACAGGTAGCTGTGAGGCCCACCATGCCGGTTGACTGTTTGTTAGGGAACGATCTGGAGAGCTCACCTTGGGCGAATGTGGAGCGGAGTGCTCATTTGGAAATGTTGGGTCTGCCTGACTGGCCGTGTGTCACCACATGGTCCATGGCAGCCAGTAGGGGATCTCAAGAGGACCTGGAGCCTGAGAGGGGGACCCAGGTACCTGCCTTAGAGAGAGGAAGCAGGGGGCACAGGAAACCGGCCCCCGATGTTCCCACGGTCCAGGAGGGAGCAGTCCCTGAGGGGGATGCCCTGGAGCCTACAGGGGAACAGGTAGCTGAACTGGGGTATCTGCCTGAGCTGACCCATTGGCAGCAAGAAGGAGGACCCTCCAGGGAGGAGTTCTGTGAGGAGCAGAACAAGTGCCCTTCTCTCGTGGGTCTGCGGCAGCAGGCTGCAGACCAGGCAGCAGGTGATCAGTCTGGGTCACATTGGGTCTACTGGGAGAATGGTCTCCTGTATTCTGAGCCTAAGGTTGCTGAGCCTGGGTCAGCCCGTGTGCTGGTGGTACCCCAGCGCTTCAGAGCCTTCCTACTGGGGCTGGCTCATGATGTGCCATTGGCAGGACATTTGGGGCAGGACAAGACCTTTGAGAGGCTTGTCACCCACTTTTATTGGCCCCAAATGTGCAGGAGTTCAGACACTCACTGCAGGACATGTCAGACTTGCCAGGCAAGAGGAAAGAGTGGGAGGAAGAGCAAGGCTCCTCTGCAGCCATTCCCTGTGGTCAGCACCCCCTTTGAACGGGTGGGTATTGACATTGTGGGGCCACTGGACCCCAAAACAGCCATGGGCAAGAGGTTCATCCTGGTCTTGGTGGACCATGCCACCTGGTACCCGGAGGCCATACCTCTGAGGACAGTGACGGCTCCCGTGGTGAGACGAGCACTGATGGGAATTTTTTCCAGAGTGGGATTCCCTCCCGAGGTAGTGTCTGACCGAGATACTAATTTCATTTCCAAGTATATGAAGTTCCTGTGGCAAGAGTGTGGGCTAACCTTCAAGTTTACGACTCCTTACCACCCCCAAGGAAATGGGTTGGTTGAAAGGTTCAACCGAACCCTGAAGGGTGTGATTATGGGTCTTGAGGAACCCATGAGGCATAAGTGAGACATCCTCTTACCATGCCTACTCTTTGCTTAACGTGAGGTGCCACATAAATCTCTAGGGTTCAACCCCTTTGAGCTTCTCTATGGACACCCAGTGAGAGGACCTCTAAGTTTGGTCAAAGAAGGCTGGGAGCAATCTCCTAGGAAACCTCCGCAGTATTTATAGAGCTACATGCTGGCCTTTAGGAGCCAAACTAGGCATTTCAGACAACTCCCTGAGGCGAATCTGGAAGCCAGCCATGAGGAGATGAAGCGGTGGTACAACCAGAATGCCACTCTGGTAGAGCTTCAGCCTGGTCAGAAAGTGTGGGTCATGGCCCCAGTGGAGTCCTGCGTGCTCCGGGATAAGTGGACCAGACCATTTGAGGTTGTGGAGCGCAAAAGTCTGGATACCTACTTGGTGGACTTGCGGTCTCCCAGGAACCCCTTGAGGGTCCTGCATGTCAACCGCCTGAAGCCCCACTTGGAGAGGTCCCAAGTGGGCATCCTCTTAGCAACAGATGGTGGAATGGAGTAGGAGACCGAGCCTCTTCCAGACCTCCTGCCAGTGACAGAGCAAGATGGGTCAGTGGATGGTGTCAACCTCTCTTCCACCCTGGCCCCTCAGCAACAGAATAACTGCTGCCAGTTGCTGGGACAGTTTTCTGATCTGTTCTCCCTGATTCCCGGTGTCACTGATTGGTGCATCCATGATGTGGACACTGGGGATAGTACACCTGTGAGGCACAAAACCTACAGGGTGACTGACAGGGTGAGAGCTTGCATCAAGGAGGAGGTCTCCAAGATGCTTGCGTTAGGAGTGATTGAGTCCTCTAACAGTCCTTGGCCCAGCCCAGTGGTCCTGGTCCCAAAGGCTGCCGCGCCGGGTGCCACACCAGAACTCCGGTTCTGTGTGGACTACCGAGGGCTCAATTCAGTCACCAGGACTGACGCGCACCCCATCCCCAGAGCTGATGAGCTTATAGATCGGCTAGGGGCTGCACGGTACCTAAGCACGTTTGACCTAACGTCTGGGTACTGGCAGATTGCCTTGACTGATGGGGCAAGAGAGAGGTCAGCATTCTCCACACCAGATGGGCACTACCAGTTCCGGGTGATTCACTTTGGGATGAAGAATGCCCCTGTCACCTTTCAGAGGTTGGTCAACCAGGTGTTGGCTGGACTGAACGAGTTCAGTGCCACCTACCTGGATGACATTGCAGTGTTCAGCCAGTTGGGAAGAACATCTCCGCCACCTCTGGGAAGTGTTGATGGCGCTGCGGAGAGCAGGACTCACGATCAAGGCGAGTAAGTGCCAAATCGGGCAGGGTTCCATGGTGTACTTGGGACACAAGGTGGGGAGCGGCCAGGTGGCACCCCTACAGCCCAAGATTGAAACCATCCTGGCTTGGGAGCCGCCCAAAACCCAGAGAGAGCCTTTTTTGGACTCACGGGTTACTACAGGAGGTTTGTCAAGGGGTATGGCAACATTGTTGCACCCTTGACCGCGATGACTTCCAGGAAGCAGCCTGAGAGAGTGATTTGGACTGACACTTGTCAGAAAGCTTTTGAGTCCCTAAAAACTGCTATGTGCACAGCACCCGTGCTCTTGGCACCCAACTTCTCCAGAGAGTTCATAGTACAAACAGACGCTTCAGAGCATGGTGTGAGGGCTGTTCGCGCACAGATGAATGAGGAGGGCCTAGATCAACACGTAGACTTCATCAGCAGGAGGTTACTTCTACGGGAACAGAGATGGAGTGCTATTGAGCGTGAGGCATTTGCTGTGGTCTGGGCACTGAAGAAGCTGAGGTGGTCCATTTCCCTACAGGGGATGGATTTCACGGTGGAACACCGCCCTGGTACAGAACACGCCAACGCTGATGGTCTGTCCAGATTTTTCCGCCTTAGTGATGAGAACTCCCAGGAGGTAGGGTAGTTCTCCCCACATTTCAGCTGGAGGGGACAAGTGTTAGACCTGGCACCTTGGCGTGGGTCTCCCTTCCATTTTTGCTGTTGCCTCATGTGTTTTTGCTGGTGTTAGATGCTTTGGGCACTGTGCCACTGCTGTCCAGTGCCACATTGCAAGTGCTCCCTATTGTAAATTGATGCATGAATTAGTGATTCCATGATTGGTTGGTTTGGTTTACCTGTCAGACCCTAGTATAGTGCACTAGGAGTGCCCAGGGCTGGTAATCCAAATGCTGCTGGTGGGCTTGCAGCACTGGTTGTGCCACCCACAGAAGCAGCCTGTAAAAGTGTGTCTAAGGCTTGACATTGCAGAGCCTGCGTGCAGTCTGGTACTGTCATGCTGACTGGGCAAGTGCACCCACTTGCCAGTCCCTAAACCTTCCCTTTTCTTCATATCAGACACCCCTATGGTAGGCCCAAGGGCAGGGTGCATTGTAAGTATAAGGTAGGACATGCCCTGGTGTGTGTGACATGCCCTAATAGTGAATTACAGCCATTTTCGTTTTTCAATATTGCAAGGCTACCTGTTCTTCATAGGCCAGAATGGGCAGTTTGATTATTACATCCTAGAATCCTAACTGACTCATGGAACAGGGTGGTAATTCGAATTTAGTATGCCTGAACTCAGAATGATAAAATACATCTTTTAGTGAAGTTGGTTTTAACATTCTGTGTTTGAAAATACCACTTTGTGAAAGTAGGTATTTTCTTGTCTAACCATTCAAACCTGCCTCTGTTAGGCTGTGTATTCTTTGTCTGGAGTTTGAGTGACAGGGCTGGGGGATTCCAGGAGACAGGGTGAGTCAGCCCAGTGGTGAATAGAGAGATCTGCATCTAGATGGGAGGGAGGAGTTGCACCTGGGATCTGAATAGGGCTGTGCCTTCCCTCTACAATGCTGGCTCCACCTCCTGTGGTGCGTTTGATGTCTCTGCCTTGCACTCTGAAAACAAAGTGCTCCAGGACTGACCAGAACTGGTTTGGACTAGGCAAAGACCTCTCTGCCTTCAGAGAACAAAGAGAAACTTGGTATAAATATTGGGACCCAAACCCAAGAACTTTAGATCATTTTGGGAACAAGAAGAAACCTTTGCTGAGGAGGAGAACCAGAAGAAGCTGAGGAGAGACTATCCCTAAGCTGTAGTGCTGCTTGGGGGAATGGCCTGCAGTGGTTGCCTGACTGCCAAAGAAAGGAGAAAGGACTTTGTGTGCATTTTCATTAAAATTGTGAAGGATCTCCAAGGGCTTGAGAGAAGAGCTCTCCTCCTGCTGAAGTCTCAGTGACAAAAGACTTCAACCCCCAGCTCCCCAAGAGTTCTTTGGAAGTGTCTGCAGTTGTTTGGGCCTTCTGAGGGACTGCGTGTCGCAAGGAGCTGGAAGCGCAACTCAAGAAGAAGAAGCATGTCGCCGTCGCAGCCGCCTCCGTCACATCACAGATGTCACCGCTGTAGCTGTCGTATTGCACCGCATCACGAGAAGTGTCTCGCAACACGGAAGAAGCGTGTCGCCATCACAGCCGCTGCCGTCGCATCACGCCGCTGTAGCTGTCGCATTGCACCACATCAAGAGAAGAGTCTCGCAACGAAGAAGAAGCGTGTCGCCATTGCAGCCGCTGCTGTCACATCCCGGAACAAGGGTGTCGCGCTGTAGCTGTCGCATTGCACCGCAGAAGTGCCTCGCGTCCACGGAGAAGCGTGCCGCCGCCGGAGCCGCGGTCGTCGCATCACTGAACAAGGGTGTCGCCGCTGCAGCTGTCGCATCAAGCAGAAGCATCTCGCATCATCGGAGAAGAGTGTCGCCGCCAAAGCCGCTGTTGTCGCATCACGGAACAAGGGTGTCGCCGCTGCAGCTGACGCATCGAGTCAACACTTCTCGCAACATCGGAGAAGCGTGCCGCACCAAGAAGAAGACGACATCTTTATTTCTTTGCACCAAAATTTCAGCGCATCACCATCCTTGCAACACTGTTGTTGCCCTGTGTGTCGCATCTTCAGGTACATTGACTCAAAGTGCCACATTTAAGATCTAAAGATAACTAAGCCAATTCTACCATTTTTAAGTAACAGTATTGTGGATTTTTGTCGTTTATGGTCTTGTGTTAAATCTATATAAAGAATGCTTATTTTTTATATAAAACTTGTGTGGTGTCCATCTGTAGTGTTGTCACTTGATTACTATATGTGTTCACAAATGCATTACACACTGCCTCTGAGATAAGCCTGTCTGCTCATGGCAAGCTACCAAGGGGATGAGCAGGGGTTATTTTAGGAGTGTACCCCCTTACCCTGACTAGAGCCAAGGGTCCCTATTTGTCACAAGTGCATACCTGTGCCAACTAGAGACCCCCAAATCTAACAGCCACCAACCCCAGCTGCTGGTCTGTCAGTTCTCCTGGTCAACTGTCTCACATGAGATGCTGCCATGGAGATGGAACAGCCAAGCTCATGCAGCTTTTAGAATCATCACAACACATCCCCCTTACAGGGAAAAACAGAAGAAAAGGAAAAATAAGGAGCACGAAGAGTAGAGACAAAAAGAGAAAAGCACGAGAAGAATAAAGGATAAAATTCATAAAAAGATACCAAAGCAGTTTAAGAACATCTTCAGAGAAATCAATACATTGCATAGTCATCATAGCGCTTAGGAGGACAATGCAACCTTGAAGAAGGACCCTGTGAATGAAACCTTGAAGGGGGACCACAGTTGGACATAACTGGACTGGGTGAAGATTTCAAGCATGAGGGAAACCTGGACTTGTCACCTGGAACTTCACCAGGCGAGACATGCTCCATTTACCACCATTATGAACTGTGACAACATTCTTATATACATGAGTAATCACAAAAGTGTCCATGAATTCAGTGACACCCTTCCTATGTCAACACGGTCTCTTGATAAGTACCCACTCACCAACCTTCCATGTTGTGGCTTTGGTCGATTCCTTAAAATCGAATCTCTCCTTGTACCTATTTTGGTAGGATTTAATCTTGGCACCCACCTCCTCCTTATCCAAAATAGGACCCTCAATGAGTGGTAGCCACCCTGATTGAGTTTGGATAAAGCAACCCTCCCCGGAGCATTTGGAAAGGAGACTTTTGTAGAATAGCATTGATGGCAGTATGATGTGCCCACCATGTGTCTCTTAAAACACACTTGAGTGAAATCCTTGTCTCAATTGCTCTCTGCACACATGCCTTAACCACTCTGTTCATGTGCTCCGCAAGCCCATTGGCCTGGGGTGCATAGAGTGCGGTTCTCTGATGGGTGATGCCATAATCTCTCAAAACATCTTGCATCTTCTGAGAGATGAATTGCACACCATTATCCGTAATAATGAACCTGGGGATGCCCTCACTAGCAAATTCATCCTTGAGAAAATCAATAACCACCCTGGTATTGACTGAACTCATACATTTGGTGGAGACCCACTTGGATGAGTAATCCACCAACAGAATCACAAATCTCTCTGAGGGATTCAGCAACTCGAAGGGCCCCATGAGATCCAACCCAAGCTTGACCCAGGGAACGCGCGGGTCCTCAACAGGTGACAGTGGAGCAGTGCTAGTGGCACAGGATTTGTCGCTGGAGGCACACTACCAGCACTCCCTAACTACCTTCTCAACATGGCTGTCCACCCTGGGCCAACAATATCTTTCACGGAGACGTGATATAGTGAGAGTTCTACCTAGGCGCCCTTCGTGAGCAAGGTTTATGAGCTTTGGCTTAAGGGCATCAGGGGGAACCACTCTCTCACCACGTATAAGTTGACCCTGACAAAGGGTAAGTTAATTTCTGATGGACCAGAAAGGCCCAAAGTACGAGTCAATTTTTTTGTTGTCAGGCCAAACCTCGACGACAAAACGTGTTACCACAGGAAGCAATGGATCCACAAGCAAAGCTTGCTCCCACACCAGTTCTTGGATGGCAGGCTCCTTGACCCAACAAACATTAACAGAATCAGAGTCAAGTGTATCTCCACTACACTCAATAGGCAGTCTCAATAAGCAATCTGCAGCTTTGTTGGTAGAACCAGGGAGATATTGCCCTTGAAAGTTATACTCTTCCAGCCCTCGGCTCCAGTGTTTGAGCCTTGGAGTAAGTCTCTCGCTCTCCACACAGGGGAAAACTTGAACCAAAGGTCGATGATCTGATCTTACCAAGAAAGGAATGTCCAATAAATAAAACTCAAAATGCTTTACTGCCTACACAATAGCCAGAGTCTCCCTCTCAATGCACGAATACTGCTGCTCAGGTTTCTTCAACGCTCTAGAGACAAACGCAACAACCTTCTCCTCACCACCATCAACTTGAGAAAGCACTGCCCCAAGACCACAGTGGCTGGCATCAGTTTTCAGGAAGTTTTCTTTTTGGAATCAAAGTGACCAAGGGTGGGCATCTTGCCTATTGCTTGCTTGATGGCACTGAGAGCTGCAATACACTCTGGTGACCAGGCAAAATCCGTTCCTTTCTTTAAAAGAGCTCTGATGGGTTCAACAGTGGAAGCAAAAACTTGAATACATTTGGAATAAAACTTGACGAGACCAAGGAAAGACCTCACCTGTTCTTTGTCAGTAGGGGCAGGAGCATCAACAATACTTTTTGCCAGATCGAACTTCGGTTGGATGCCTTCACCAGATATGACGTGTCCCAAATAAGTGACAGAAGATACACTGATCTTGCACTTTAGTTGATTCACAGTTAACCCTTTGTCAGCTAACCTGCACAAAGCATTCCTTAAAACACAGTCGTGTTCAGCGTCATCCTTCCCATAAACTAAGATGTCGTCCTGGAAGAACATGATGTTAGAGATGTCTCCCAGGACCTTCTTCATAAAGCGCTGAAATCAGGCAGCCGCTGAGGCTAAGCCAAATGGCATCCTGATGAAACAAAAAGCCCCCAGTGGTGTCACAAAAGATGTAAGGTGTTTGGACTCTGGATGGAGGGGCACTTGGTGGTAGGCAGAAGACAAGTCTAATAAACTGAAGACCTTGGCACCACCAAGCATGCTGATTTACTCAGATATATTAGGAAGTGGTTGGCAATCTACCCATATCCACTAATTGAGACTTCTCAAGTCGACACACATCCTAATACTCCTTCCTCCATCCTTAGGGGCCAAAACCACTGGGGCCAACCACTCTGAGGTTTCAATTTCCTCAATTATACCAAGGGTCACCTGTCTCTTGAGTTCACTCCTCAGTGGTTCTAACATCATGTTGGGGACCTTTCTGACCTTGTGTACCACGGGTAATGCATTCTGCTTTAGAACAATGCGGTGCTCAAAGTCCTTAAACAAACCCAGATTGTCAGAAAACACTTGAGGAAATTCCTCAAAAAACACGTTAGAGGTTGAAGATTGTTCCACCAACATAACCTGCTCTGATGGATAGCGAGCATTCGGGTTAAGAATTATTCCCAAGTCTCTCTGATGCCTCCATCCAAGAAGGTTGTCACCACGTTTGGCAATGTAGATTTTACCAATAATCTCCCTTCCCTTGAAATTAATCTTTATGATGGCGAATCCTATGACATTAATAAGCGAGCCACCATAACTGACTGGGCTAATGTCCGGGGCAAGAAGTTCTGTCTGAGGAAAAGTTTTGTCCCAGAGTTCATTGCCCAACATAGTAAAGGGAGAGCCAGAGTCCACTAGGACCACAAACAACGTATCTCCAATCACCACCTCGCATTCTGGCATACTGAAGAGGTCAGCATCCACCATGCCATCACATCTCACTCTTAACATGGTGGTTCTAGAGGTGACATTGGTGTCGACACTCTCGCACATATTCTCCACTGTGCGTATCCTGCCACCAGACTTGCATAATCTAGCATAGTGGCCTTTGATTCCACACTTGTGGCAGGTAGTATTTCTTGAATAGCAGTGAGGGTAGTTAGAGGAGGGATTGTTACTCTCACATCTGTAACATTTCATCCTAGAAAAATCTGTGGAAGGTTTGGTCTTGGTTCCACGTGCAACTTTGGAGACATTGTCAACGAAGTCTTGGGGTGTCTCCCTTTGAATCGGTTCATGAATGCTACTGAGGGTTGGAGTGTCATCAGGTACTGCCTTATGGGCTTTCATCTCTTTTACCCAGCCAGAGGTGTTTTCCATCCCCTCTACGATGGCTATAGCTTCTTTGAGGGAAGGGTTTCTGGATAAGAGTTTCTCTTGCACCCTAGGACTGTTGGTGCCCCTGACCAGCTGATCACGTATCAACGAGTCAGTGAGGTCACCGAATTCACAGGTGCGTGCAAGTGTCTTTAGAGAAGCTATGTAGTTCCCAACTTTCTCATTGGGTTCTTGGATTCTCATGAAAAATATGTGCCTTTCCAAAACAACATTGATACGTGGCCCAAAATACATTTCCAACATTTTTATGGACATTTTGAAAACATCAGAGAGTTCACCATCACCTTCATTCACAGGAATCACATCAATGCTCTCATAAATGTTGCGCCCCTCTATTCCGAGGTTTGAACGGAGAATGGCTTGCCTTCTGTGAGATGAAAACTTTTCACCTCCAATGGCTACCATGTAGGAATCAAACAGCAGTTTCCACATCTTCCATGGTAAGAGTGGTTCACCTTTCTCACAAAGAAACTGAGGAGGCTGGTTCATTGAAGTGGCAGCCATGGTGGTAATTTTAAGATAAAAGTTAGTGATTGGGAAATAAATCAGTCAGTAATTGAATTACAATGGCACAACGAATAAAAAAATTATTTCCCTATTGAAAATGGAGTGTAAATGAAGTCACAATCTTGGAAAATATAGTTAAAGTAAGCAGTGAACAGTTAATAAATAAGGCACTGAGCAAGACAGAATCCAAATCCACAGTAAAAAGACAGAGGGCTGAGCAAGGCAGAAATCCATAACCTAAATAGAATGACAGCCAGCACTCTTGATAAAAATGTTTGATAAAAATATGCGATAATAGTCAATAAATAAAACGCTAAAGCAGGCAGAAATCCATAGCTCAAGTATATTGGCAAACAGAAGTAAATCAGTGTGTAGCAAAATGCAAGGAGAACGTGATGGCAGATTTGTTGAAAATAAAATCCCACAATAATAAAACAGTACCTGTACCAGTGTTAATTAGTTGAAAAATCCGAAAGTCGATGCTAAAGAAAGCAGATTTTAGTGAGGAAACGGTTCCGTAGCGATGCGCGTTGCTCCTTTGCAAAGGAGATGAAAAGCCAAGATGGTGTCACGGACGTAAGGCAACATGCATTTCACGTGATGATGATGACTTTTAACGGGTTTTGACGTAGTGAAGGCAGCGCACATCAGCGAGTGCACATCAGCAGGAACCGTTGAAAAGAGGCAAAACCATGAAAAATTGCCTAAATCCGGTTAAGAAGTCGTAGAAGGTCGGGAGTAACTGGAAAATACTTCGTCAATGACGGAGAAAAGCTGGAGGCTTATATTTCTCTGGTCAGGCGAGTCTAGTCGTGGTGAAGAAAGATGCAATTTCTTGGGTTCAGAGGAATGGAGAGTGTTGGTGGCAGGCTTTCCCCCGCAAGCTTCGCTCGTCGCCAGTGTTATAAAGTGACACACTGTAAATTTCAGTAACTTTTATTTTCTTCAACGGAAGAGCCACCAACCCCAGCTGCTGGTTTGTCAGTTCTCCTGGTCAACTGTCTCACACGAGATGATGCCATGGAGATGGAACAGCCAGGCTCATGCAGCTTTTAGAATCATCACAACAGACTGCTTATGAGATTATTCTGCAGGGTTGCCCGTTATGTTTTCTCAATTAGCCATCAATTTATTTAGCAGATTGGATTTTCAGACTACTTTAGGCACAGCTGTGACATGAATATGCTTTAAAAGGTGAAGATCAAGCTTTTTAAAATGGCTGATGGCAGGTTTAACAACAAAAACACATGATTTTGTGTGTATTTCAAACTTCATAACTGCTCATTTCTAATTCTTTTTTAAATAATTGCATAGTTTTATATGGGCTACATATACATAAGTGTCGCTCACACCTTATATAAACATCATTAGCAGGCAGACAACACCTTTCATTCACAGTCTCCCCATCGGCATCTACTAATTCTTTCTTCGTTAAGAGCAATACCTATCTAATTCACATTTAGCTTTAAAGTATGGATTTAAAAAGAAAGTCAAATAACTCTAGATATGTTCTAGCATTCCTTAGAACCTCAGTCTTTGTGTTTGGAACTCAGATACTACACAGACAGGCTGACCTGGGAATAATTTTCACTTTGTGATCCTAAGGAGAAGGAGGACTGGAGAAATTGGAGAGGGGGGAGCCAACTGAGATAAGGTACAGCTTTGGAGCATCAGCAGCACCTGCCATAGCAGCAAAAACAAAGTCCTCTGGAATGAAATCCAATGTGTGGGAAAGGGTGCAAAGCCCACATTAGCCTGCTAAACTTTCCTTCTCAACAGCAGCAGCCCATGCAGTTAAGAGCTGTGGGGCCGGGTTGGGGGGTTTCCACAGACGAACACGAGGGGAAATTAAATAAATAATTAACTTTCCCTCCCCGTCGCCTGTCGAAATCCCCCCACCCAGCCCCGCCACCGCACCGCTCTTACCTGCACGGGACGCTGCTGCTTCTCAATGTAGGGTCAGGTTATGAGTGGGGTCAGAGTTTTCTTAGCGCTGCGCAAACCCCTTTTACAAATTGTGTGGATTTTTTTTTTTTGTTGAAGCATGTTTTATTGAAAGAATAATCATAAATAGTAGCAAGGAAGCATACAGCTATTTAGCATATAAGCAATTATACACTTATGTTACAGAATGTATCTATATGAGTAAAAAAGAAGAAAAACATAAAGTAAGCGGGTTAAGAGGTTCAATAAAATATTGCAAGAAAAAACTGAAAGAAGAGAGAATAGAGGAGAGAAAAGAATAATATAAAACTAGATAAAAGATTGGAACAGAAAATTATAAAATAGACCGTTGTGAGTGAGCACTATAGATAGATAGACTATAAATAAGGGTTATAAATTGTGCGGATTTTAATAAACCCAGTAATTACTGGGTGTCAGAAAGTCCTCACCCTTTGTTAAATTTTGGCAAATCTGCGGCTGCCCGCGGCCCCCACAGGGGGCCACACTCAGCGGGCGACCACCCTTAGTCGCATTTGGCACTCCCCCACCCCCACTAATACGGGGGACTATAGGAGGAGTCCCCTGGCCAGATACGCACTTCCGGCACAAAGGAGGGGGAGGTATTTATACCTGTGATCCAGTAAGGGGATCACCCCCCCTAAGGGTAGCGCTGATTGGTTTCTCCACAGTGCGTGGCTCATCAGGCGGGCAGGGCAGCATAGGTTTATACAGCTGCCTGCCCTTGGATCGCCCGTAAGATAACCCACCATATTGCATACTTTTGTATGGAATAAACCTGCAGCAATATTTTTCCCAAACAAAAGTTGTGTTGTGTATTTATTTATGCATGCATACTCTGTGGTGGTAAGGGTGGGGCCTGGTGCCATAATGAGACTAATACCAGGTGGAATTTAAAGGGATCAAAGATATACGGTATGCACTGTGACGTGGATTTTTTTGAGGTAAGCACTAAAACCTGCATGTTTATCCCCAAAAACTCGGAATGGGTGAAAGTTATCACACCTGATAAATTCCAAACCTCGGAGTCGATTATACTTGATGCGACAAATTGCACCTTCCCTCCCACCCACTCATAAACAGTGCCTTAGTATACACAGCGCGATATTGTCTCTTCACCAGTGGCTGCGGCGAGGGCTGATGACGTGGGTACCATGGCGACACATTTTAAATTAGGATTAGTAGAAGGAATAAAGCACTAAGAAACCAGTTTCGATTAGTGGCTGTCTGAAAAAAAAGCTTGTGGACTTCGGGTAACAGACAAATGAAACAAAGAAAATAACTTTCTTCGGGAGGAGTCTCTTAAAATTAGCAGGAAAACAACAGCCTCGGCTGCTGTGTGGCATTGAAAATTAAAATTGCAAGTGAGCACACAGCAGTAACTTGATTTTTATTCTCTGAATTCTCTATGCTCTCGGGAGGATTTGGGCCCTGTAACTTTTATAAGTGCGTCACTGACCCCCAGCTGGATAATTTACCTTGAAACTCAAGCACTAAATGTGTTACTAAATAAGAATATATAAAACATAGCAGTGTCACGAGAGGGCCGCTCCTCGTGTGCAATTACGGTAGTTGGCCTCCCACATGAGTCCGATTTGCCGCGCTCAGTATACCATAGAGCATTTTTATATTTATGTAAATTCTGGGTCGTTTGCCTGCCGCTGACCTTTTCCGGCTGCACAGCCGCTTATTAGCAATGGGCACTTATATCAAAATGCTTTGAAACAGAATGAATAATATTACTGTATTTAATATGTCATTGTAATTACAGGCTGGAGAGTTAATTAGCTGCTATAATGAAGATGTACTCGGCAGAGTGGCGGGATCGCTGGAGATTGCCTCATTTCGACGTGTCGCCGTCCGTGTGGTCAGTGCGTCAGTCGGACAATTTTCTTATGCACTTGAAGACGATTCCCCTTGAAGACAATTAATTTTGACCTGTTTAAATACAGTGGTGGCCACTGACATTCTTTGCAATGTCACTGCACGGCTACTTATCACTCCAGGGGGCAGCGCGCGCATCTCTAATGGGAGGCTTTAACTCAGGAGCTATGAAGCATTGGAAATTGCAGTGTAGCATTTGAGCCGAGCTGGAGTTCACCTATTCGACTCATTTGCATGCTGCACGAACAGGGCTGTCTTGCAGAGCGCTTGCTCGATTTGCTCCCCTGACCCCCTTCCCTTTTCAATGTTTTTGCCTGGGAACCTCAAGAGAACCTTCCCGGAAGTCTTAGAAACTATCTGGGCACGATTATATTTTAGGACCTCTAGTCAGTGTTCTTGGGCACGCTTCTGCTTGACAGTAAATCACACAAGGCTGAATGTTGTCTTATGCTAATTTATTTTTTATAGCGCTCTTTCGGCACAGAAGGGGACTCGTGGCGCGGAGGAAAGTTGCGATGGTTGGGAATCGTGTTACAGTTATAGAAGCTGCAGGGAGTTAATCATAGGGTGCTTAATTTCTGCCTGAAACAGGTGATTTTTTGTTTGTTTTTTACAGTGCTTAATTTGTAAAATATTAAGTGCCAGGGCTCTGACCAGGAGGCCACTGCAGCTTGCACCACCCATCGCCACTGTCATCACTGCCAAAACAACTACTTACCATCTCTCTCGCATATAAATGCGACAGTAAATATTATTTCAGGCCCCCAAAGCTAAAGGAATGGCTGGGGAGGCAGGTATTAGTACTTTTTTAATGTACATTGTTTCCCTAAACAGCTGTTATACTGCTCCTCTCTAAATTACATGAGCAGCACTACCTTGTGGCAGACTGCCATAAGTGTGGTGTTGACAATTAGGTGCCGGTGCCGAGCACCGGAAACCAATTACGTGCCGGTGCTCAGCACCGGAAAGCTCAGGCTCAAATTAAGCACTGTTTTTTTAGCGTTTTATATAGGGCAAGCTAGACCCGAGATATCGGGTATCAGAGCGATTTACATGAGCACCAGTTTTGGTACAGAAGGACACGTTTATGTTTTGTTAGGCTCGGAGAGATTAGGTGATTTGCCCAGAATCACAGGATGTTGAGCGTCATTGCCGAGGCTCGAACCCGGTTCCCCAGCTTCAAGGTCGACCGCTCTAGCCCTAAGGCTACATCCTTTAATTTGAGTCTGAAGAGTAAAGGACTATCGTTTGATCTTAAAGTTAGCAGTAGACAGGAAGAATTTATGGTTAGCAGCGCCCACTGAGTAAACCCTGCTATTGCATGTAAGCTGTTGTTTGATATTTGGGAAGAGGAGGTGTTCATTGACAAAGGGTGGGTTGGTCAAGATGGTTGCATAGTCTTAGCACCCTTTTCCTTAAAAAAGTAAATTGCATGTGCACATTATTTCTATATATGCATACCAGAAGGTTGGCAGATGAAGACCACCAGGGCCATATTAAACAAAGTGCCACGGGAGCACAACAGGCGTTTGCGTCCACTTTGCGCCCCCCCTGGGCACTTTGGTATTACAGAAGGGGCCACAGATGCCTGTGTGGGCCCTTCTGTAATACTGAAAGCGCTTGCGCACAAACAGCGCCAGCGTTTTCTCAAGTAAGCAAACGAGGGAATCCCTTTGCCTCTGCGCCCGTGCCCTATTAGAGATGCGGGCTCTGAGGCAAATAAGCTGTCATGGAGCAAAGGGTGTCCACCCAGACATCCCCTTTAAAAGCGCAGGTGGGTCTTCGCATGTACAGTGAAACTGAGAGCGGCTGCTTCAAAGCCACTCCGTTTTTCACCTGAATGCGATGCCCCTGGGGAACCGCAAGTTCGCAGCTGCCCTGGGGGCAGCGCATTCTGTGTAATAGGGTGCACTTTCCATATTTGTGTCTGGCGCACCTGTTTTAAGGTGCATCAGGTGCAAACAGAGAAAGTGCGCCCTGTACAAAATAGTGCCCCTGGCTTGAAAATGCTATAGGTTGTATTGTGTAAGAATGGCATAAACCTGATTCAGTGTTGATCGAACCTCCTTAGTTCAATATGTCCAGAAACATTTTTTTTTGGGGGGGGGGGGCAACAAGTGTACATTCATCATCATTTTACTTTGTTTGTGCACCATATGTTATGTTGATGGTTCACAGTGTACACCTATGTTCACCAACAAAGAATACCCATGCAAAGTAAAAATTGGAGGTGGGTCTATATACAAATATGCTTCAGACTGTTGTTCTGGGTCCGTATTGTTTCTCGATGCTTGGGCCCAGGGACTGCTGAGATAACATTTCTGAAAGAATGTACAGACTTTGAAACATTATCCATAGTGATGATTGACCATTTTACCAAATGTTTGAACATAACACTATTTGTAAGGTATCATATCATCCATTTTACAACAAAATGAACAGTTTCCTTTAGCCCCAGTTTGCTCTCTGTGAATAAGAGTTGTCTTCTTGCAGAACAACATTCACCAGTTTGCTAGAAGTATCAAGTAGAGCTAGTAATTTGAAGTTGTTCTTGGCATCTGTGGAACTTTTGGATGAAAGAAGAATACTCCCTTTGCTTGGTGGTCATATTTTCAAAGCCCTAAAATAGGAACCTAGGAGAGACAGTAACATTTTCAACCAATTTTTATAGCTGTGCCGAATATCTAAGGAAAGCAAAAAAAAAAGGTGATGGGAGGAATGCTTGAATTAAACTGAGCTACTCGTAATTACTCTAACCGCATTCCAGTCCATAATTGTTTACCCAGTATGTGCCACAAGACTAAGACTGACGATATGCAAATCGACCTTGTTCTGCTACTATAGGAACAGCCAAGCCAGGCAAGGTCCCATCCAGAAGAGAACACCAGTAACCCCAAACTGGTGCCAAACTATTCAGTGAGGTATAGCTTGATTACTATTTCTGAGATTGGCATGCCATTTGGACTTTGGGAGGCTAGAATCAAATATCTTTTAGGAAATTGCAGGTATATGGGGTTCAATGACAATGTGTCGCTTTGGTAACCAGCACCTTCTAATGAATGAACCTCATTAGTATTATACAATCTGTAGAAAAAAACATTAGACATGTCATTCCCAGAAGGGAGTTACTAGATTTGGTGGCTCTGTTGCCATCACTATTGCCGCCCAACTTCCAAAAATATTTCTCTTCTTTTTTCGAACAAATCATTACCTATCCAACAATACCTATAGTAACAATAAAAATACATTATCTGACGTGACATTGTGAACTTTACCTTATCAAATGGTAAATGCTTAACAAGATTAAATACTTAAAGTATGTATTAAATATGAATACAAAATATCTCGTCAAATAAAATAAAACCAAATTAATATGATAAATTAATTACTAGTGGCTAGGTTTAGTGTTAGAGATAACAGAAAAGCATCACTGGTTCAAATTAAATTGTAATACATCAGTTTTTAAAAAACATACTTATTATTTTGTTTGTTTAGATTAAATATTAGGGTTATAACTTGGATTAGGGGTTTTACTAGAGTTACATTATTATGTGCTGTTTTTAATGTACATTAATTCACATAATGACATTACAACACACAATGTTGGTAATTATGTAGGTTAAGATTAGCAATAAGGTTAAGGCAAAGGTAATTTAATTCATAAAATGCAATATAAATGTAACTTAATTGATTTTAAAAATGATATACTTAGCCATTGTTAGGTGTATCATAAGCATTTGTATCAGGGTATATTTTCATAATAATTTCAATGCCATTTAATTTGGTTTAAATAACATAAAGATAACTATATTTCCTTTGTTAGTAATTGATAGAGTAAAGTGAAGCACAACATTATTATCATGAATTTTAGTTCAATTAAATTAAATTGAATATAATTAATATAAATAGTAGCTATTTATCATAACCTAAATGTAGAGTTAGGGTTAGTAGTAGAATTACAGTAATTTTGCATAATTTTATCAGAAAAATATGGTTAATACTAGAATAAATGAGTACTTTGCCATACGTAAAAGATATGGCTAAGGCCTTAACACCGCAAAGGACAAAACAATGGTACAGTATATAGGTAAAGGTGATTTTGATATTTAGAATAGGATGACAAGATTTCAAAGATGAGACAAACGTTTTGCATTAATGGTAGATTACATGATGGCAGGAGAGTTTTTAGTGATTGCTCTTTATGAGATTTATACACCATGATCACACACAAACACCTGCCTTTATAGCATAAGCAAATCGACAGGAACTAGTGTTCTTCTGTAGTCTCAGGTCCTCAGTGATGCTATTTCAGTTCTCTTTCAATGTGGCTGCAGCACATTTTAAAAGGTGAAGCCAACTGTGAGTGACATCGTTCCAAAAGCACACCAAGTTAGAATTCTTGCCCTTTGGACTCAAACATATCTGGATTAAGGCCACTAGTAAGACTGGTTAATTATACAACAAAAAATGTGATATGTTATAAAAGACTATTTTTTTACATATGTAATATAAATGCAGAATATTTTATTGAAATAAATTTCTTAATTAGTTATATGCCAAGACAATGACCTTTGCCCCGTCTTCTAACTGTATTTAGCAAAAACGGGGTCTATCAAAGTACTATTTTGTCAGTGTGTGGCAGCTGTTTTGTAACAGACCTTTTAGGAGCATAACACAAAGATGTCTCTAAGCATATGTCATCTAATACTTGTAAGCAAAGAAGCAATAAGAGGAGATTTTTAAGAATATTCTCAAATTTAGCCAGGTCTATTTGCCTTCTAATGATGTCCATCAAAGTGAACCATTAACTCCCAGGTAACCCAACCTGCATTTGGCTCGAGTAAAACAACTTCCCTTTCTGAAACTCAACAATCTGAGCAGTTCCATATAATATTTCTTTTACACTAGTGGGATCCAGCATAAAACCCAAATATTGAGTTTCACGTATTTCACAAATTTTTTGTTTCTTTTAAAATTAGGCATTTACATAATTTTCACTCGCTGCAGCCGAAGGAGCTACCCGAGCATTGTTCACTGCATGACTTAGGCAACTGCACTGGCAATACATCATTCTAAAAGTGTCATTGTCAGAATTGTGACTTAAAATCCAAATTTACTATTAAAGAAAGTTTGAAATTACAATTCTTTAAAGATGATCCTCAACATCCCTACCTGCTACCGATTGAAAGTTATAACTTATTAAATGTAATACGGTAACCCAATGGTTTCCTATGGGAGAGGCAGGCCTTGCAGTAGTGAAAAACCAATGTAAGGGTTTTTCACAACCAGGACATGTAAAAGGTAAAAGTCCATGTCCCATTTTTTAAGTACACTGCACCATGCCCTATGGGCTGTTTAGGGCCTGCCATAGGGCTGACATATGTATTAAAAGGGAAGGTTTAGGCCTCGCAAAAGATTTATTTTACCAGGTCAAAATCGTAGTTTCAAACTGCACACAGAGGCTGCAATGGCCGGCCTGAGACCTGTTTTAAAAGGCTAATTAAATGGGCAGCACAATAAGTGTTGCAGGACCTCTAGTAGCATGCATTTAATTAAAGTCCCTCTTCCTTTTTTATTCATATGTCATCCCTAAGAAGGCCCTGGATAGCCCAGAGGGCTTGATGTAGTGTATATAAAAAGTTGGACATGTAATGTCATCTTTTACATGTCCTGGTAGTGAAAAACTCTTACATTTGTTTTCCACTATGCAGGGCCTACCTCTCCCATAGGATAGCATACAACTTTCCTTATTACGTTTAATAAGCTATAATTTCCCAATAGGAGCAGGTTACCCTTTCATATTTGGTGCCTTTGGAATTGTAATTAAACATCGTCTCTTAAGTTAAAGTCGAATTTTAAATCACATTTTTGCAATTTCCACTTTTAGAAAGTTGGTATTTTTTTTCCTTAGCCATCTAGTTCCTGTAGCCGGTCCCTGGGTCACAGGACTGGGTATAGCTGACAGTTAGGCTTTGTGCATTCATCCTGGACAACCACACAGACTAGAGAGCTTAGGTGTGCCTGGGTGAGCCATCACTAGCAAGATGTGAGGGCAGGGCTGGGCACAGCCCTAATAAAACTTCAATAGGCTGTGTCTTACCTCCACACAAAGGGCTTCATACCCACTGTAGTTAGTCTGAAGCTAGGGCAGGAATAGTAGGATGCCCGTGGACTTCACAGGAAAGCCTCTAGAAGCTTCTCCGGCTTCAAAGGCAGAACTGAGTATAAATATTGAATGTTTAACACCAACTCTTCAGTACACTTCTGAACCTGCCAGGAAGAAGGACTGCTGTTCTGCCTGACAGGGCTGCCACTCTCCTGGAATACTGCTCTGAAGGACTGTTGTCCTGCAGTGCTTACCTGCTGCTTGCTCTCTTGCTTGGGTGAGAAGGAATGACCTGTATTTGTTGAACCCAGGACCCCAGAGTGATTCCAAGGGCTAGTTGGCTGGCCTCCTGACCATACCTTTAGGGACATAAGGTGTCAACAACCTTAAACCCGGCACCTGGAATCTACCATCTGTGAGTTCCACCCTACCAAGGGTTGGCACCCCAGTCCTAGACCCATGGAAGAGGGCCTGAAGTTGCACTTTCAGCCCCTTCTGTGGAGGTGCTCTGTCAGCAGAACTGATGCACCTCTTCTGCTGTTAGGTGCAATCCAGAGAAGAACCAACGCATCACCTCTACTGCAAGGGTTCTCTCAGTGCAAAGACTCCGCATCAACCTTACAGCCCACATCAGAACAGTCCCCTGTGTGAAACTTTCCCAATGCATGCCCTCGCATCTCAACTATCCTGTCTACAACAGTCTTAACGATGATGCTGTTTCTCGCAGCGCAGTCTCTCAGCTTTACAGAGCCAACTCATCTACTCGACTGCATGCCACATCTTTGATGCCGGACTTTGCATCACAAGCCCTCAATGACAACATAGGACCTCGCATTGCAGCTTCACAGCTCCTCAGAACCAATGCATTGCCTCGGCTGCCCAATTCATCTTCTGCGTGCGACCAAGCAAGTCTCTATACTTTACAACAATGAATTCTGCAGTGCAGCTTGTGATCGCCTTTAGATCCCAGTTTGGTAAAATGTATTCCTCTGTTAAAGGATTATCTTTCAACCACTGTGCTTGAAATTGCCAATTCTTCATATACATTTGGATAGATTCCTAATACTTTCAGATCAGGATTCGATTTCCCTCTTGAACAAGCTTGATCTCAACCAGGCTTCAGGTATGGTCCCTTTCCTCTTCTGGCTGCAGCTGCAAATTCAAGCCTCTGTTGCCAAGCAACTGTGTTCATTGTAGGAAACAAAGACCATGCTCAGACCGGCTTTCCCTACATCGCAGCACCACATTAACCAGTATTAGACAATCTGCATCTGGTGACTGATAACATAACATAACATAGCATAGCATAACATAAGACCAATGCACTGCGTTTACTCGACCTGTCACGGAGTATTGTGAATCATGAAGTTCCAGTTAGCCGGTGCTGTCCGCTGAAATCCACAATACAATTCTGGACTAGATTTACCTCTTTCCTGGGTGGGACAACTTAGCGGGTGTCCCTCAGGCAATTCTGTTCTAACCCACTAGCTGCTACTGTGGTATGCCACGAGGGTCATTATTTGCTTACATTGTATATGAGGGGGCATATCATCAAGGCCATGCGATAATTATCAATCAGTGTTCTGAGCGCAAGGATAATTATCGCCGGCCAACTCTGAATTTTATCACGGAGATAGCGTGCTATCAGCAACGCTTATCTCCAAAGCGATAAAATTCAGAGCGCAAGCTGCCAATTGTGCGATTATCGCTGGAAATACAGCAATAATCGCACAAGGTTTAGTGAAAGCTTGCTGATAGGGCAAGACATACTTAGCACTTAGCCATGATATCCACCTTACATTGGATATCATGGCTAAGTCAGTTTTGAAGCAGGCGTAAGGAACGTAGCGATAACAGAGGTTATGTCAGGGCAGGAACGCCCACTTTGCATCTCATTAGAGATGCAAAGATGGGCGTTGGGGGAAAGGGCGATAATGCAAGGATTCACGCAATAGCGTGACCTTGCTGATTAGGCGATAAAATTATCGCTGCTTTCCGTCCGAAAACGGACGCTAAAGCGGCGATAATTTTATCTCCGGGGCTTGATGATATGCCCCGAGGCCTTTGGTTCTTGTCCCTGTTTTTCCTCCATTGTAGGGAACGTAGAAGTAAAAAAAAAGTGGCAATTGTTTCCTGCATTGTTCAGCTGAGAAAACGTTGTTCCATTCTTCCCTCACTGTCTGTGGAGAGCAGGCGCATGTGATGGTAGTTTTGAGATTTAAACCACACCTGACTACATCCACGTTTGAAATGCGCTTAAAAAAACCTTACTATTCCCATTAGCACCTTTTACCCCGGAGACCTTTGTGTGGCTTCGTGTTGTCTAACTTTTTTTAATTTAATTCAAAATTCTAATTCATGGAATGATTTTCAGAAAAGGCCACGCTATGATGAACTGTACTTGGCATTCTTGGAGCAATCCAGCTATCTCCGAGAGGGAGCTGTAATTATTGCTTTGCTGAATGTGTAATTTTCAGTGCTAAATATGTAACTGTAGAACTAGCACTTTCTGTTTTCAGCATTTATTCTGTGCGAATTCAGACACGTTCTTTCAGTGTTTTCCCATTTTGTGAAGGTCGTCAATGTTTACCAAACCTTATGCAAAAAGGAAGAGAGAGGAGTTTTTTTCCAGTGTATAAAAATGTGTTTGGTAAAGTGCAGTTTTTGATAAAGGCCTCAAAAAGACATATTTTGATAAAATCTTCAATGGATTATGAAGGATGCAGGATCCTAATATGATGCAGAGGGGCATATAAACATGTAATCAGCAATAGTCCTGTGTAGCACAGTATACAATGAGTTTATACCTCTCAAGTTTTTACATTAAACATATATAATTTGAGGTAAAAGGTGGCACAGCAATTTGCCCACGATCCTTTCAGTCAAGTTTAAATACTGGGATTAAAATCCAGGTCTGCCATTTGCAAAGTCAGAGTACCTAGGGCCTCATTTATGAGAAGTGACGCATCACTGCGCGAAAGCAGCGATGTGTCACTCCTCAGTACGCCCTCCTTGAGACACCAATGATGCGTCATATTTATAATATGAAGCATCATGTCGCAAGGAAGGACAGATACGTCAGTATAACTGACGTATCTGTCGGCGCAAAAAGTGACGCATTGCTGGAGTTGTGTCGGAAGCCTGACACAACTCCAGCAATGTTCCTTTCACATGGGCCAAGCCCCATGTGAAAGGGCCTGCGTCACCCTTACGCCTGGCATGAGGCAGGCGTAAGGTTTTGACGCATTGGCGTCCTAGTAGTGGCGCATCGAAATTTCATAGATTTTGCTGCGCCACTCCTACGACCCCTTCTTGCGGGGGGAACGTCCACCCTGCATACATTATACCTGGCGCAGGTGTAATGTAGCGCAGGGTTTTACGAAGTGACGCATCAACCTAGATGCGTCACTTCGTAAATTTGGCGCATCATGGCGCATGTTTTACGCAACTGGTGCGTCACAAAAAGTGACGCACCGGTGGTGCAAAAGTGATGCAGGGGCTCATAAATGAACCCTCTACTATTTAAAATGTGGATAGTGGGATGGGGACAGCATGTGCCTTGGGGGCTTCTGCCCTAACGTGGCCGTTGCAGTGGCTATGCAAGGAGACCACCACCCCCCACATTTTATTATGGGTGGTGGGATAGGGGCTGTGTGTGAGGGCCTGTCCCTCAACTTGATTGTGGGTATTAGGGTGCGAGCAGAGGCTCTGCCAGGAAATAAACCACCTCCAGTTGGTCACGGGGGTGGGATGAGGGACCCACAAGCCACAAATTAGATATTTGGCAGAGATGTGGGAAAGGGGCTTGACAGGGGTTCCACTCGTCACTATGTTTCTCCTGCACCCTGGTATAAGAGTAAATGCTCTAACATAGTGCCACCGGCCTGTTTGTTGATCATGACTGGTGGTGTGAGGACAGAAACTGTTCTAATGGGCCACTTGCCCCAAAATTGATTGTGGAAGGTGAAATGGATTACAGTATGGGCCAGGGAACCTGCTGGGCCCCAACATGATCATGGGTGGTGGACAGGGACTTGACCAGGATGCCACCTGCCTATGACATTGATTTTACTTTAGTGGAGTGGGTCACCAGCCTCCAGCCTCCAGACGTGGGTGGTGAGCTGTTGTGGGAACATGAAAAATAGTTGCTCTCACCCCCTCCAGATGTTTCCATCAGCAGCTTCTACAGTGATTCTTTAGATTTGGGCTGGATAGGTGGCAGAATATCAGGCATTTGGTTTTGCTCAAAACATAGGTTTAAAGCTGGTGTCCTGCTACGTCTTTCGTCCCCCAAAGTCAGTGATTCTAATAGTGGTGTATTCCTCACCCCTAAAACTGGAAAGTCTTGAAGCCAGCAGATATGACATACAAGGGCTAGGAGAAACACATAGACATGTGCCCTCACCCCTTTAGCTAGAAATGGCCTGCCACAATCTCAGTCCAAGCAGGTGTGTCTTGCAGGGCATGGGGTAGTCAAGTCACAGATGCACGAAAAGAGCTCCCAAGACCGCATGACAAGCTGGCATGAGTCATCCACCTCCAAACCTTGAAAAAGGATACCACAAGCCCAGTTCCCAAGCTAAGCCCAATCTCATTTGTGGACCCAGAATTTGTACTTTCACCTTAGTTGATTTGTTGCACATATGCACCCCAAAACCCACTGTCACTGTTTATCACTGTGGACCCTGGGCACTATAAAGGACATTGTGTGCATGATATCTGCATATCTGTTGTTAAATACTTGTGCTTTGTCTAGTTATGATGTGCAGAATTCACAGCATTGGTGAGTAATTGGCCAGAAAAGTTGTAAGAGTATAATAAAATGAGATCTAATTGAACCATTGTTTTCTATGCTTATATTACTACAAGCCTGGCAGGCATCTTGTGTAGAATATGGGACCCAAGTCATGGGAGAAGTTAGACCAACGTAAACAGCTATAAGCAGTGGCGGCTACTATTTACCCGGGGTGGTGAAGCAGGGGAAGGAGGGGGGTGTAAATTAAAATAATACGTAATAAAAAAAACCACAATTATCTTCAGGCTGCCCATCCAGCTGGCTGCCGCCTCTGAGTCCACTCGCCGCCGCCTCTCGCTCCTCGGAAGCAGGAACCAGGAAGCAACCAGGTTCCTGACTTCCTTAACCAATCACAATGTTGCAAAGCAGTGTTGTGATTGGTCTGAGTGCCATGGTTCAGCGCTCAGATGAGTAATGGGGGCCTGGGCTTGTTCTGCACCCAGGCTGTAATTCAGCCTGGGTGCAGTACATGCAAAGTGTGCATGACTGTTATGGTTGGCACGAGAGGGCCGGCAAAACAGTTATGTGTATTTTAGAGTGAAGCAACCATTCCTCCTCCTGGCCCCTGCTCTGACGGTTCTGCCCGGCTCCCACCAGGAAACGCAAAACTAAAATGATACTAACGCTGATTATTATCATTTTAGTTTCCTTTTAATTAAGTGGGGCGATGCTCCTCCGCCTTAGCGGAGGAGTCGCCGCTGGTTATAAGCGATGGAAAATGAGCAAGGGGAAGCAGTAGAACAGAAGAAGCAACGAGTGAAAGGGGGAGCGCTGACTTCAGATGGGGTGCTGTGTTTAGCAATAACTTACGATTTAAAAGCAGCTGATGCAGACTTCTTTTTGCCATAAAGTAGTGCAGGGGGTTAATATGCCTGCTGCAAAAACAGATCTGTATTTAAAGTGGATAGCTGAGTGGATTAGTAAACCCAGCATTTACCAAGGCTTTCAAACAAATTAAATGTATGCAACAGAGGGGCTGTGGAGAGATGAGGGGCCCTTTTGCCTGGCGGTAGTGAGGGAATCTGAGGAGATGGTCACTGGGGAGGAGGGAACTAAAAAAGATTGTCACACCGGGCGTCACCAGCGCTAAAGCCGGCCCTGTCGAGAAACTTCCATTTGCTTTGAGAGGGCACCTCCCCTTCCGTTGTTTCACGCGCACTGCTTTCCCCTTAATCATGTGCTAGATTTCTCCGGCCCAGCTGCACAAGATTATTGCAGCCCATTTTAAAAATGCACACGGTGGTAGTATTTTAAATGAAATTCAAATGGGAGGCTTGCCTTAAATAGTTTCTTTGAGCTTAGTTTGCTGTAGGGTGTGGTGTACATAGAGTTTTGGACAAGAAAAAAACACAGATATCACCACATGTAAAAACATTTGGTTCCACCACAATGTCAACTTGCAGCCATTTTGAATAGAAAGGAAAACCGAACTTGTGCCCCGAGCGCGGATGGCACGTTCACTGTATTAGAGAAGAATATTTTAATTAATGAACGATATTTAATGTGGAATTACATCTAGCAACCATGCTGACCTCTGAGAATAAAGACACAAAACATAATTTATTTTGTTAGGATTCATTTTAATCGGGAGATTTCTCCTCATTTTCTCCTCATTTTCTCCCAAACTCTTTAATTACTCACGCAGCTGAAATCTGGACACATAGCATTCAGACTGCTTCGCATTTATTTTGTTTGACTTGCTTCAATGTAATCTTTTGAGCTAAAATATTATGAATCTGGATTATATTTAACATATAGATACTTGTGAATTTACTGGCATGCAATATATAATAAATGCTCCAATTAAAACCAGTACATCTTACAATAAAGAAATTGTGATAGATTGACCACAAGCGAATTCGAGGCTAGCAAAATTATAATATAAAGTCGCCACAATGGCGGGTACTCCAATTCATCAGTTTCACATAGATTCCACTATGATCCAGGAGAATTATACCGCTTTTTTGGACACTTTTGGAGAATATATAAGAGCAACTGAAAAACAGGGCAGATTCTCATGGATAAATAGGGTCACCAACTAAAACAATAGACACAACCAAACACCTTTAACAAATTAAAAACTGCAACCGGAATGAACTAGGATTTTGGATGCTCCACAAACCATGTTTAACTGGTAAAGTGGAATTTCCAAAAGGGTAGGAAATAAAAGGCAGTTTCAATAATCAGAAACCATTTTTTAAAAAACGCCTTGTCCCATGCACTCGTTTTAAAATTAAGAAGTAAATAGAGTAAAATTAAGAAGTGAATACATTTTAGTTAGGTAATACCATCAGATTTGAGCAACCTTGGAATGATTTATGTGCCATCCTCTTATAATGGTCCAACATTCCAGTACACAAATAAAAGGTTGATTATAGATGTTTATCTAAACATAGTTGGCTCATTACAAATATTGTAAATATGTGTTGAATAAACTTATTACATTCTTTGACCATCAAGTGAGATTTTACATTTCTACATACTTAAGAGCTGAAACAACCTAGACAAAGATAGGCCAGCGCCTAACATCATTGGAGTTCTTTCACAGAGCAGTCTCAAGCACCTCATCAGGATAGAGAAGGTAGCCTGTGAATATGCTGTCATCCTCACTGCTAACATACAACCCATTCCAGTCCCTGGCAACCTCCATCCAAACCTGGTCGCCAGTGTTGAGTTTTAAAATGATCATGGATGAGGCCTGGTCTATCTCCTGACCATAGAGGGTTTCACGGTTCTTGACCTGCTTTTTGCTCTCAGCTACGATACTTATGCGGGCTGGTCTGCCTCTTACTGTCACATGAAAGGCAAAAACATAGACTCCTGGTATGGTGCAGTTAAACTTCCCTGATAATGGATTATAGTCCTCCTGTTCATTGTATAAGATCTTATCAAATTTTACTGGGGAATTCGGTGGTGGAAAGGGCTTTGACAAGCCTACGCTAAATGCAGACCTTGCCGCCTTGGAACTGTCCCCCTTGGAGCCCTTTGCCCCCCTGGCACCTTTCTTTCCCAAGGCCCCTCGAATGCCCTTGGTACCCATGCTCCCCTTTGGTCCAGGGGGCCCCATGAGGCCAACGGGTCCTATTTCTCCCTTGTCACCTTTCATGCCAGCATCACCCTTTTCTCCACGCTCTCCATCTACACCACTGAGCCCATTATCACCCTGGTCTCCTTTGAATCCTTTTTCTCCCCTTAGCCCTATTGGTCCCATGTCTCCTTGTTCCCCTTTCTCTCCTATTTCTCCAGCATTTCCCCTGTCTCCAAAGTCCCCTTTCTCTCCTTTATCTCCCTTTTCACCATCCAATCCAGTGAAGCCTTGGTCCCCTTTGTCTCCTTTTTCGCCTTTCGTGCCATTTTCACAGGTATCGCCTTTCGATCCCTTCTGTCCTTTTAATCCCGGAAGTCCAATGTTTCCTTTATCTCCTTTAGCGCCAGTCTCCCCTGCAAAAATAGAGTAAACTGTTACCAGCAAGAAAATACATAAAGTTCAAAAAGAAGAACACCCTTTGGACTGTACTGCTTATGTATTGTAAATAGTCTTTTGTCCTAAATCTAAATGTTTGTAAACCTGTAAAAATGTCTGTGCCCTTCAGATCAATGCCTTAGACAACAGTTAGAAGAATACGAGCCTCAGAGTTTGAGGGGCAGATGACTCAGTCACAAACGTGACAGATATACCCTTCACTTTATTACAAGTGCCATAGGATGTAGTGACAGAGTAATCTATCCAACAAACTCTAAATTAAGCCCTCTGTTGGGAAACATTATCAGTTGACTTTTAGGACCTAAGATTTGCAGAATATATGCAAGAAAAGGATTTAGAACTCAATTTGAAGAAAATATTTACTATGATTTGTCGGATAGAGAAACCTAAGACCCGGACACACCATGTCAATAGGGTACCCATAGCAGAAACGCATTCATTCTCATACCTGGGCCTGCAATTTACATCTAAGAGCCACTGGGGTGCACATGTTGATTCCTGCAAATTCAGTGTTATATGGTCAACAGAGGCCATCTTTAGATACTCAAAAAAATAGGGGAACAAGCCAATCAGGGAAATTTGGACTCTTTATAGGAGTAAGTGCCTTACAGGAACCTGTTATGGTGCAGCGTTATGAGAAACAGCTAATTACTCTGCGCTTTAGACCATAGAAAACACATTTGTGAGAAGACTATTAGCAACCCTTAATTCCTCATACATTGTACACAAATAGCTAGCAGTCCCTTATATTGACGATTATATTAGTGTAGCAGCTCTAACTGTATGGTATGGGATTTGGAGTAAAGATGGAACTAAATTTACTCAGGAAATTGTCTTGCCCTTGAGTATAAAAAAAAAAATCCCATGGCTGACCTATATTAATAACCTTTTAAACAGGTGCACTGAGAATATTGATTTTAATGACCCGACCCAAATCCTTGGTTGCAGTAAAAAAGAGCTTAAAACTGGCTTTAGAGAATCAAGAGAACTGTTAAGAGAAACTGGCACAAATTTGAAGCAGACGACCAGGGCTTATTGTGAAAAGCCAATTGCGTTGGATTATCTACTCCAGGTAACAAACCTAAAACATAGGATTTACCTCACAAGGTTAAGAATGAGTATCTTTCACTATTTAATAGCCTTTCCAACTATGGGCAATGGAACAGAATCTTACCAAGGTGACCCCATGATGGGAAATCGCATCAGAGCACCCTACATTTTATCCTCGTCTGTAATTTCTATAGAGACATTAGAAAGAGTGTTTTACAACCTTTATTCCTTAATGGAAAGCTGTATTTTTATAAATCAGCGTTCAATTTAATTTGTAGTCTAGATAAAGAGAAAGTTTGCAATGCAGTGGTGATCTTTATACAAATGGCGAACAACAGAAAAAAGACCAATTCACACCTTGAGGCCTTAGTTTATGAAGGAATATAGGATATATATTGATGGGTGTCTCCTAGGAATGTCATTCTGTTTTTTTGTTCTTTGTATATTTGGACAATACCTTTTACTTAGGGCATTCCAAGTATTATTCATCTATGGCAGATAATTGATCACTTATCGCATTTTATATATTTATCTATAAAATATGCAAAAGCTTTTATATGTTGTATAGTACCGAAAATCTGATGAATTTTGAGGAGAATACTTTCTTTTAAGAATACTTTTATGGTTGTATCTTTTTAACTGAATAAAGCTTTTAATTGATGACAATTAAAACCTTCATGTGAGAAGTCAAATGTAGTATCAGAATTAACATGTGTACTTTACAATGGAAACCACAGCTTAGTAAATGTGTTTCTGACCTGGTGACATGAATAACAGGTATTGTTGAAACCATTCTACGTCACCTTGTGGGCCGAGCCAGTCCTTAATTTACAAAATAAATAAATAAGAATGGTATCAAAATTATTCTGAGGATGGCACTGCCCACTTCCACCACTGGCACAGGCTGTTAATCAAAACACAGGGAGGGCCAAAAGGAAGTTTAAAGACTTGCAGGGGTCCTCCCCTACTCAGAAGCCAACAACACAAACGAAAAACCCCAGGGTCTACAAAATATGAAAGAGTGCTACTGGATTCTCCCTTTTAAGAGAAAGAGGTATAGTAAATACTTTAGATGAGCTGAGTGTGATAAGGGGTGCAGAGCAAAGTGAGTGTGAAGTAAAACTAGCTCCATGGTATGCAATAGAGTTTATTGGGGCACCCCTGGACCAGGCTTAAACCAAGCTATAACAGGAGGGGAATTAACCTGCCTCAGACTGAAAAATAGGTCAACTTGTTTCAGTCTAATACCATCAACAGAGGTGCGGTGACTTTCCGGACCTTATGGAAGCTACTGCAAGGTATGTATGAACAAATGTTATGGAAAACAAAAAGCAAAATTGCCATATACAGAACCAGTGGTTGAAGTGGAAGTCCACTGGGTCAGGGATCCACTGATGGGTTGCCTGAAATAAACACTCACTTTGCTCCGCACCCCTCATCACACTCAACTCATCTAAGGTATTTAGTATACCTCTTTCTATCAAAAAACAAACCTGAGCTCCTCCCTCTCACAGAGGGTGTTGTAGCCCACATTATTACTAAGTCCATAATTCAAGGAGGTTACCCTATGAGGAAGCATGCCACCTTCGGATGGGTGTAGGAAACCTTCCTTCAAAAAGGATACAACAGTCGCACTCTTCTGTATTTTGTAGATCCAGGGGTTTTTCTTTTGTGTTATTAGTTACAGGCTTTTCATTTCCATATATTGTGATCAAAGTAGTATGCAGTGTGGATGACTTCAGAGCAATTACTACTATCAGCCACAATCAAGTATCATTTTGGTCACAATAAGCAGATGTTCCTATGTATGCTTAGTGGTTAATACATTCTGTCTGGTAGTATATTTTTAGTTACTAAGCCACAGTTTGTTTTGTACTGCCGCAAGGAGAAGTAATGCTCTCGTAACGGGATCCAGTATTTCCCAATACTTTGTCATTATGCACCTTTAAAATCTGGACTGCCGCCTGCGGGGCAAATATAAAGTATCCCGGTCCCTTGGACTAATTGCTGCAGGTTCCCACAGACAACCACTATCTCAAATTAAGTACTGGCATGACTGACACCAAATTATTTACCTAAACAAAAACCAAGTTTAAGAAAAAGTTATTCAGAGACACTAAACAATATGGGCAAGATTCAAAAACCTAATTTTGTAGAATGTACTATGCCAGTGCTACTTACTTACTACAAAATGCAATTAATAAACCTACTGGTGTAAATTTCCAACTCCACCTCTCCTATATTTTCTATGGCGAGATCTTTGCTCATGTAAATTTGCTACTTAGGCCCTCATTACAAGTTCACAGTTAAATTCTGATCCCTGTGCAAGCCCATGTTTGCACAGGGATCAGAATTATGATTTGTGTAATGATTATCACACCCTCCTAGTTTTCCCTTCACAAATCCCAACAGGTCAAATCTAACAAACTTAATTGGGGAAAAAATGGCCGGTATTGACAAGTGCATGCTGAATTTGGTGCTGTAAGCACCAAATCCGCATGTTATTCCACAAAAAGTTGTAATCAGGTCATATTTATCGCACCTAATGAACTCTGATTCTGCAGAGTCAGATTTTATCAGGTGCAATAAATAGCACACCATTCACAGGCTGCTCGTATTGAGGGCTTTAATATAAAATGTTGCATGGCCTGGAGGAAAGGTGGAAAAATGAGGAGTATCTACTTCTAAATGGAAGGAGTTTAGAGATAGATCAGGAGGACTTTAGGTGGGGGTAGGGAGGAGATTTGAGAGAATCATGCTAGAACAAACACTACCGAAAAAAAGAGAAACACCCTTATGATTCACAAACTGCACTTCTAAAGTTACTACAGCTCCTAATGTGACAAAGCAATTGTATATATACTCCAGCCCAGCATTGGAGTATGTCTAGACACACAAAACCCCTCACATAGAAAATAATGGGGGCAGTGACTTAAATCATTTTCACTTTTAAATTATCTGTAAATATAAAGTATGCATATATATTGCTGATGCCCCTTTTACAAAGTGTTGCCATCAATTATATAATTTCAGATGTTGCAGTGATGCTATCAATGATGTCATAGAACACGTTTTGAGTGATGTAATATATGATGTCATTAGCAGTGAATGTGAGGGTTTGATTTATAGTTACTTTAGGGCACGAATTTTACTTCCTTGAGATAACTATTACTGGTGAATTTTAGTGATTTGGTTACTATAAAATGGTATATTTTAACAGATTTCCATGTAACTATAACAACCCTTTAATGTTTTTTTTCAGCGAATTTCTGAAGTTTGTTTGAATACCTAATAATTACTATCAATTTAACTTTTTGTTTTTTAGGTGAACTGCTAGGATTTCTTTTTAATGTAAAATGCTTTCAATATATAAAACGCAAGCCTATTGGTGTTATAAAACATTTAAATAAATTATTTATATATAAAAATTAAACATGGAACAGCTTTCATTTTTTGCACTGCGCAGGCCGAATAATGCAGCCATAAACCAACCACAAAGGGTTCATGCATTCCCAAGCTCAATAGCACAAGCCTCAGCTCCGGGTAAGCTCTAAAACAACGATTACTTATCCTGGGATGCTCTCCTATAGACCCCAGGAACCACAAGGTTATTTTTTTACATGTATTTATGTGAGGCTGCTGCACTCCCTGCAGCCCCCCTCAAGGAATAAAAAACATACTGGTGATGGCCCAGCCCAGATTTGTGGTACCACCAGCAGCAAAATATATATAAAATAGGTTTGAAAAGCTTTGTGGGGCGCTCTTTGCTAGGAGCAGTGAAAAAGAAATGAGTGAGTCCAGCTGCTCACACAGGAGCCAGCGACAGTACCTTAATTAAAAAAAAGAATCATTGGGGTGCCCATGAGACCACCCGTGACACCCGCATAATATTTTACATTGGGGGCCTTGGGTAGAGCCCTAGGGCCCCTGTGGCCTGCCAGCTCCCTGCAAGGGGTCCCATATTATGGGACTGTGCAGGACACTTTTTTTTTTACTGTGGTGTGCCATGTTGCCCACTCAGGGCACCTCACAACATATCCAATTTTGGGGACTGCAGGGCAAGCACCAAGACTCATCCCGGTACTAGAGGAAGCCAGCATAGCTCCCACCCAGCTGCAGCAATTTTTCTTTCTGCTCCTGCAGGGCAAGAGCAATTTTGTGTTTTCCTCTATAAAAATGTGGGCAGAGAGAAACATTTGCGGTGGGAGCACAAGAAGATTTCCTGCCCGTGATATTGGCCAAGAGAAGGATGGTGTCCCAGTGGATGCTGTCCCCAGTACACCAACCCTTAGATGGTCCCAGGAAGTAGTTTCTTTGAAGCTATAGAATGGCTCAGGAAGGGGGGCCGCATGCCCTCCTCTCCATTAATGTTTGCCTCAGGGAATGGGGTCCTCAGGGCCTCAATTACACCCCCACTAGGCTTAGGGTGGTAGGGTATCCCTACCCCATCGCCTATATATTGCTTTTATACTTTTTTCTAAGACAGAAGGCTGAGTTCCAAGTCCTAAACTGCCTGCAATCACATCTTTTTTGATGTGGTGGTAGCCAATCATATCCGATCTTAAGATCTGCCGGCTCAATGGCATAAAATATGCAAAGTATTTGAGGCTTTATTTCTCAAAAACTACTGGACCACTTTACACCAAAAAACAAAAAGCTGACTATTGTGACCAAGATCTAGTTTTCAGCCAAATTTGGGGTAATTCCGTTAAGCAGTTTTTGCGGTATTGTTTTTCAATATGCCAATGGAAAAATTAATGAGCAAAATGTGTTTCTCAGCAACCGCTTGACAGATCATCCCAAAGCATTCTAGGAAGGAGCCTTTTTGGATGTGACTTTGTTTTGGAAAGTTTCATGAAGATTCATCAAATGGCACTAAAGTTATAAGCAAATCAAAAAATGCTTTTTCTGTGGTGGTCCTAACTATAATTGCCCAGTGGCAATATGCTGGTGATGATTTGTTTATCTGTATGTCTTGTCCATATTTGGAAAAGCAATAGGACATGTATGCGCTTTTCATGTCTAATTCACGGAATGTGAACCAAGCATGGTTGCATGCGATATACACATGCAAAGTCAGATTTACAAGGCCTTTCGAACTCAAGCACAGTTATGCAATTATTATGGCAAGTATTATGTTGTCCAGGAGACTACAAACGACAGATATTACTGCATGTTCACTAAACTGTCAAGTACATCTGTTTTAGTCTTATACTTTTAGAGAGCAGCAAGGTCAAACAGTTGAGGATTATTCTTGGAGGTTGGTACGAGGAGGAGCCTTAATAACAAGCAAGCACTAGTATCATTTCCAATAAATAAAATATCCAGACAGTCTAGTTTTTCTGTAAAATAGTTAGATCTTTTTGACATTTAATTGCAATTATCATTACTCTTAGTAAGGGTCTGCAGAACCTCAATATCAAGGGCTCATGCTCATGGATATCTTTGCTCATTGGTAATGGGGACACAAACTTGCTAGGGGACATTAGAAAATCTAGTTTCAATATGAACATAAGACTCTTGTAGTAGGCTTGCGATCAAAGAGTCAATTTAAGTTGGTTTCCCACATGGATCTCTCTGAGCAGGCACTAGTTGTGACGGGTGGTAATTTCTTCTTTATTGAAATGTACAAGGTCCACACTGGTCTACAACACTGATGCTTTCCTGAAACTGCCACCACCTTTCAATACCTCCAAAAAGCTAAATATTGGCGATAGATGGACTACGTAGATAGAGAAATTTGGTGAATCCATTAATGCACTTGAAGAGGCTGATAACAAAAGAAATGTCATACTAGCAAACTAAAGAAACACTGAATCTCAAGTTCAATCCAGTACCAAACGTTGATTACGAAAAATACATTTTCAGTCAAGAGCACCAAATGTGGGTAAAACCATTGACAAATTTGTGGCGAGACTTGATAAGATCAGCAAGCCCTGTAAGGTCAATACATTTAATGATGAGGAAGCTATGTGACTTAGAGGTATTGATGAATGCCTGTCAGATTCATTCAGCCGAAAAATGCTGAGAGAAACTCTTAGTCTGGAGTGTTGATGGCTGCCAGAGCTGAGTAGCATGCTGAAAGACAAGTAGCTGACCTGGAGGCCCGAGGTACTCAGAGTGAATCATTCCTGAGTACAAAAAGTAAGCCAAAGCAAAAGACTGAAGGACACAAAGTGCTATCCACACATAAAAATAAGTTCTGTTTTAGATGTGGATTTTCGATTCAACCGGAAGGTAAATGTACCGCTATTGCACAGATATGTAAAGCTGTGAGAAAGAGAACCATTTTGCAATGGTTTGTAAAGCGAAGGAAAAAGTAAGTGCATCACAGCGTGAAGACAAAATGTCTGCCAGAACATTCCAGAGGCAACATTCGATGCACCCCCACAAGGCCAAATAGAGACTTCAATTAAGGACAATAGACACTGAACTAAGTTGATTGTCATCCAAAATCGAAATCATCGTCAAACAGTTCATCTGTCTCAATAGCAAGTGAAAGTGAGGAAGAAGGTTGTGCCATGTCGATTTTTACCTCAGAGAAACGTGTGCATGTCTGACTGGCTGTATGTGAGGAAAAATGTCAGTCAAAGAAAAGTCGACATGCCAAAGCACCAAAATCATACAAATATTGTCCTGAAAATTACATTGAAAATAGATGATTGCTCGATACCTTCATCATCGACAGTAGTGCATCGATAAATATAATGCGGGAAGAGAAATTCCATGAATTATCTCCATTGCCTTTACTTACACCCTCAAAAACTAAACTGTATATCTGGGCTGCATCACTACCCATGAAAAGTTAAGGTTCCTCTGTAGCAACACTGAAACACAAGAAAACAAAGGTGCAAGCGCCCATCTATGTGCTTCAAGGTACAGTGGCAAGTGCCTGTCTACTCAGTTTTGGTACTGCTGCTTATATGGGACTGATTTCTGTAAATTACAATACGAATGCTCACCACAAAATTGTAAGTCAATTTCCTTCATTGTTTCATGGTTTGGGTAAGCTTAAGACTATGAAAGTAAAGTTGCATATTAATGATGATGTCACCCCTGTTGCTCAAAGACATAGTCAAGCTGCTTTTCATTTACAAGAGGCTGTTGAAAAATAACTTTAATTGTTACTTAAGCATGACATTATTAAGTGTTCAACTGGTTCCACACCATGGGTTTCTCCCATGGTTGTACTGCCCAAAAAGGAGCTGTGCCATTTGCGCTGATATGCACCAATCATACAAGGCAATTGAACAAGAATGACATCCAGGTGCACGCACTGATGACATAATAACACAATTAAATGGTTTAAAGGTCTTCCCTTGCCGTGATTTAGGTAAACGTTATCATCAGTTGAAACTCGAAAAAAATTGCAGGTATATTACAACCTTCAATATAAAAGATTCAGTTTTGATGTGTCATCGGCAGCAGAACGTTTCCAAGACATCATTCGACAAGTCATACAGCCGGTTGTGAAGGCATTCAATTATGGGGTGTGACACCAGATCCTGCCAAAGTACCAGCCCTGTGAAATGCTGATCCACCACAAGATGTATCTCTGATACATTCGTTTCTTGGCATGACCAGTTACTGCTCAAGTTACATACAAGAATTTGCCATCATAAGTGCTCTCTTACGAGAGTTAACAAACGACATTTTTTCATTCAAGTGGCCACAAAAATGTGGGAGAAGTTTCAAGAAAATCGAGCAAGTTTTGAAACAGTTACTGAAATGGCTTATTTCAATTCAAAGCTTCATACAGAGGTTGCTTTTGACACCAGAGATTTTGGATTAGGTGCTATCCTGGCACAGCACAGCGGCCACTCCCATGCTCGAAGGCATTTTGTGGCATATGCCAGTAGAAGTTTGTCCCAGACAGAACATGCTTACTCTCATCCTGAGAAAGAAGGTTTCGTAGTGGGATGGGTTTCTGAACATTGCCATGCATTCCAATATGGTAAGCCTTTTATGCTGGTAACTGATCATCAAGCATTATTGACTATCTTTGGCAATCCAAAAGCCAAGATACCTCCTCGCAATGAACTTTGGGGAACTTGATTACACCATTGTGCATCATCCAGGGAAGGATCAAAACCATTCTGACTACTTTTCCAGAGTGCCTATACAATGCCAAGGTACTCCATACAAGAGGGCTGAAGCTTACATTAATTTTGTTGTAAAGTCAAATACTCTAGTTGCCATATCGTTATCTCAGATATTCACTGCCTAGAGCCATAATAGTGACATGTTGAAGGTGAAAGATATCATTACACATCAGTCGTGGAACAAACATGCTCGACCTCTCACCAGTGATGATGTATACCAAAAGATCAAAACATTAAACATGAACTATCTATAACTCAGGAAGAAGGTATACTGTGAGGGTTGAGAATCCTAATTAAACTGGTAGTTGTAATGGAAGAGATTATGTCTGGTAAAGAAATATAGGTAGGGTCAGCATTTTGGCTGCAGTGATGTGACAGGCGTCAGTAGGACCCCGTAAGGTCATTTTTGGAGCTCAGCTCAAAGAGCTTTCAGCGGATCCATATAATTTACACAAGTTGTGTTTTCCAAGGTAAGGTAAATGTTAACTCCCAGGTACATTATATACTTCTCAGCCAAGGACAGGGGGTGTTGTGCCCATATTCTCTCCATGTGCTTGGGCAGGAGGGATAAGCTCAAAAGCTGCAACTTCTGGAGATTCATTTTAAATCCTGCTGCATGGCTAAATTTAGTCAGCTTTTCTAATAGGGGTGGAAGCTAGTGAACTGGCTCAGTTAACATAAATAAAAACATTGTCAACATCTAGGCAGATTTATTGTTCCTCCTTGCCTATGATTACCTTACCCCTTTGATGTCTGGCACTGCTTTATTGTATTTGCCAATGGTTTCATATAAAGAGCAAATAGAAGGGTCACAAAGGGCAGCCCTGTCTTGTCCCCAGTCTGATCTGAAATGGGTCAGAGGATATACCATTGATCGTGACTCTTAGGGCCTGATTTATGAATGGGGAAAAACATGCCCCCTGTTGCACCCTTTTTACAAAGTGATGCATCTAAGCAGATGCGTTACTTTGTAAAACCCTGCGCTACATTATAGCTGCGTCTACCTGCGTCAGGTATAGTGTATGCAGGGGGTGCGTTCCCATGCAAGTAAGCCTCATAGGAGTGACACAGTAAAATCAATGAGATTTCACTGCGCTGCTTCTAGGACGCAAATGCATCAACACCTTACGCCGGAAGGGTGATGCAGTGCTATATCCATAGCCCTTTCCCTGCATTGCTGGAGTTGCGTCACGCTTCTGACACAACTCCAGCAATGCGTCATCTGAGGATCTTCCAGAGAAATAAAAAAATGGCCAATACACCCTGTCAAATGCTTTTTCAGCATTGGCAGCCAAAAAAAGTGCATAGGTATGGGTTCTGCATATTTTGCCTATTAGATGCAGGGTGTACTTTATGTTAGCAGCTGCGATCCTGCCTGGGCTGAAGCCCGCTTAGTCAGGGTTGACAAATCCCCGTATATGTGGAGGCAGCCAATTTGCTAGAAGCCCAGAAAAGATTTTGGCCTCGATGTTCAGCAGGGAGATCAGTCAGAACGAGGAATACCATGATGGGTCTTTGCCCAGTTTGGGGAGGGTTATAATGGAGGCTTCAAACATAGAATTCATAATAGTGAAAGATGCACCAAAGGAATTATAGAGGTGGGTGAGTATCAGGGCCTGCGTGTTACAGAAAGTTTTGCAAGAAATAAGAGTTAAGCCTTCAGAGCTAGGGGCTTTTTAAGCTTTGTAATCACTGAAATAACCCCTGCTGTGTCTATCGGTCTCTTTGAGACTTGACTTTGGGATTGTGGTATGCGCACAAATGTAGAATCTCTAACATTGTCCAACAAAGCTGCTTCCCCAACCCACTTGGCTGTGTAAAGAGTTTTCTGGAAACCATGGAACTTCTTATTAATTTTATGAATCCTTGGTATGTAGTATCCTTGCACTGGGTCATAGCTCTCACTTTAGTAGCAAGGAGATTTCTGGCTTCATTTCCTCTGTAATATGTAGATGTTTAATTGTAAAGCTGTGTGCTCCCTGTCCCCACCCTCACATCATGTTTCTCAGTGTGAAGTACATGGCAATGGTAGAGGCTGTTATTATAGCCCCTCCTGTCTAAATTTAAGATGGCAGGAGGGGGCTAAAGTAAGAGCTTACTCCAGCACTGTATATTGCATACTGCTAATGATACAGGAGGCAAGCGGGGGATAGGGATGAGGTCCAAGAAAACATTTATGATTGGGTAAATGGATGTGGAGAAACAGGTACTGTGGTGGACAGGAGAATGAGTGGCACTGAGGGAGGGATAGTAGGAAAATAATTACCACAGACGGGGTCAGAAAAAGCAGATTCTCTACATGTAGCAGGCAGAAGGAAGAGTGGCAGAGGAAGAGGGGGAGCAGTAAACAGTTGTCAAGGGGAAAGAGGGCAGAAAACAGGTGCTCGGGTTGAGGGGCAGGAAGATGAGTGGCATACCATGGAAAAGGAAGCAGGAAAGCAGGTGGCAGTGGGGGAGGGGGGTTTAAAACTGATGCTATGTAACAGGGGACTGGAGGGCAAATAGCACACAGGAGAGGAGTAGGGAAAGAGTTGACACATTGCAGGGGCGGTGGGAATATTTTCCGAATTAAGCAATCATGCTCACATACATGCTGGGAACTGGTCTCCAGAAGTCTTTTCCTCCTGCCACTAGGCATGCATTGAGCCTCTTGGAAGTTTTCCACATCCCCAGGATGCTTTGTCACAGGAGTAGCAAGAGGAAGAAAGTAACTGTTTCCTACACACCCATCTATTATTGGTCCTATGCCAGCACACTTCAATAAATTCAGTGTCAAACCAGGTAGTTTCTTTAGATGTTGCAGAGGCGTTTGTAAAAATCACTGGATTTGTAAAAAAGTCTAAATGTGACATTATTTATTTTTCAAATCATGCTGTTTCAAAATCCTGGAGTGTCTGGTTGGGTTAGATTGGGAGATATCATATATCAGCTAGGGGCAGTGTTAGTGTAACAATAGGTTTCTTTACTTGTGTCTTTTTGGGTGTGCATGAGGTACAATGTTTCTTCCAGGATACAAGGTCAGTTGGGGTTAGGTAGGTAATCAGGAAAGACATGTATAGGTAGTGTAAATGTTATTGCATGGTTGCTGTTTCCTTCAATTGGACTGGGGTGGTTTTGAAATACATTGCTTTCAACTTGCTTTTTGTGTGCAGTACCAGTTATTATACAAATGTCCTAAAGTGAATATGTGCACTAGTCCTGTTGATTTAGTAGTCCCTGATCTTGTACAGGTTCTGTGGTTAATCTATGGTACATAAAAGTAATTCTTGATACATTCATCCCAAATGCTAGCACCATTGGCATCCAACTGATTATGTCTTAGTACATCTTGTGCATGTTCCAGATCATCATTGAAGTCATCTTTCACCACCTCTTCAACTCCTTGGATAATAATACAAAGAATGACTTAACCATTATGCAAGATTTGCACCCAAGAGAGAAATTTCATGTTCCACAACTGAAGCATACTCACTGCTAGTGTATTGTAGGCATCTGAGCCATCCTGTAAACGTCCAGAAGCACACACTTGATGGAATTATGTGTCCTTCTGCATGCCTTTTGGCTTCCTATTCATCCCTTGAAATGGCCAAGGGTGACACCTAATAGATTTGCATGCTTTGCTGTGTGCCTAGTTCTGTGCCTATTCTATAGCTGCTGATTAGTCATGTGGTTGTGACACTTGTGTCAACAGGTGGTACATGGATTAGCCTCTTAAAAGTGACACTGTCATAGGCAAAGGCTGTACAGGGAAGATTCCTTGTAAAATGCCATTCATGATGCCTTCACAAGATTCAATGGGCACATCATTGTGTCACTTACAAACTGTTATACCATACTGTATCTTCTGTGATGTGCACCCGAATGCCAAAGGTTTGAGTCAGACTCACCTCTAAATACATTTTTACATTTCAGGATCTTGCTCTTCTCCCTCCTTTGACTTTTCATTTTTCATTATCAGTTTCTAATTATCAGTACACCCTCAGGTGAACTGCATACATATTAGATGTAATGTAGGAGACATGACAGCTGATCCCAGAATGAATTGTGTCACCACCCACATCATTTCATGTGAGATGAGCATCTAGTAATTTTCTTGCATGTAAAGCTTGTGCAATTCACTAAGCTTTTGCCATGTCCTCTGTGGGTCGATCCTCCATGTTGTGGTGAAGTAGTCTGCATATGACTATTGTTGAGACATGGGTGAAGCCATGGAGACAAAGCACAGAAATGGGCAAAGATCATGCTATCATCAAGCACATATACACACTGATTGTGCTTCTCACCATCCTGTTCTGTGCCCTACTAGACAAAAGTTGGGAGCTTTGCAGCATATCACAGAGCAGTTAAAACAATCATGAGATTAAGGGGTGGCGCTTTTAAAAATACTAACTATGTAATTCATTTTTTATGGGCTAAAAATGTCTTGGAATACAGGATGCTTTAGTCCAGGGCATTCATCTTGATGGTTGTTATAGATGTTTGTAGTGAACTTTCTGAAATTGCATCCAGATATTGTTTCATTGAGACCAAGATTTACTAAGTGCTTGCGCTGCCCTTGCGTCAACTTGACTGGATCTGCATGGCTTAGAAAATCTAGAGAAATGACAGGCAGTGCAAGTCATTGACTTGCGTTACTCTGCATTGGGAATGTGTTCCATGGGTGAAGTGTGGGCATTCCCACGAGTCAACCCATGATTTTTTTTTATAAGATATTTTTATTAAGTAATTAAAAGAGGGAAAAAGAGTTAGTGCACCACACTATAACACAGTCATATATTGGCAGATAACAAATAAGCATCAGTACATCAGTATATGTCGGACACCTTTTGCACCCTGGCCCAGTAACCATCACATTAGCGATGCAGTTTGAAGACTGAAGCACAGTTGCATTCGCCTGAGTGTGGAAGGTAAAAGGGCATCCCCTATAATCATTTTATTTGCCCCAGATTTTCTCCCACTTTTGAGGACAACTCCTGCCCTCATAAACCACTTATTTAGCCACCATGCACCAGCCCATGGTCTGCTTCCAGTCCTTCAGGTTTTGTACAATCTCTGCCCTCTACAATCTTACAATATTGCGCTTTGCTTTTGCCAGAACCAGAGTCATCCAGGTTTGCTCCATATGGTTCAGATCAGTTACATTCCAATTGTTAAGGGAGCACCACTTTGTGGAAAGCAGCCTTTCACTGCCGCACAGGCTGTTCATGCAATTCACTACAGACTCCCAATAGAGCTGTGCAGCAGGGCAACCCCAAATTATATGATGTAAGGTAACTGGCTGTCCACACTGCCGGCGGCAGTTTGCATCTGTCCCTCTAACCCTTTTTATCATGGTGGTGCATGCGTAGTAGGACCTGTGTAATATCTTGAGCTGTCCTAAGCGAAACCCAGACCTAATAGCTATCTCTGTCGGGGAGGCAAGGGCCTCAGGCCATTTATAATCTTCCAAGTCTCCCAAATCTAGTTCCCTGAACTCCTGCAAATGTTGGAGAGTGTCCGGGAAATTGTTAATCAGTTTTCGTTATGTGAAGGAAGTCGCCTTGCAGGATAAGTGGTCATCAAGCCGTCTGTCCTCCAAGAGAAAGGATTTAGGCAGCTCCTCTCCCAGGGGAAGTGCCGTCCTGAGAGTGTGTCTGACTTACAGATAGCAGAAGGTCTAGGTAGGGGCCAACTGATATTCGTGCTGTAAGTCAGTGAATGGGACAACATCTCTCCGAGACCATAAATCACCTACCTTGGAGAGACCCATGAGATCCCACTTGTCAGTATCCAACAGGGGGTGGCCCAGGTTATTTTACTGCTCCATCCCAGGGCTGGGAGTGTAGGGTGCCAGACTGTAACAGTGACAGCCACTGGTCCCTGGAGCGTCAAGTATCCCTTGGTTTGTAAATGTAGTTGGTCTATATTAAATGCGGACTCGTCAGCAGGGGGATATAACCATTGGTTAATGTGACTAATCAAAAAAGTGAAGCTCAGATCAAAAGGAAAAAATAAATAAAAGGGTGTCTGTAGGTGCTGGGGAATTGTGGAGGAACAAATAAAGACCCTCATTCACATATTCAACCTCCTGAGCGGTATATTTATTCTCCGCTGGGGTGATTTTGTGGTTAGCATCATCATAGGGTCCTATTCTACCTGAGTGACCTGTGGGGAAACCTCATTGCTGCTGGAGGTGAACCGTCTCTGTTAGGACAGAAGTGGTGTGAGGCTAGATTACAATTATTTCCAGTCCCAGTAAAAAATCTTTTTTTGAAAGTCATAAATAAAAGGGACAGGAATACGTTTAAAATAAGTCAGGGTGATGTGTTAAGGATGAGTTAGTAATCATTCACATCTAGTGCATAGGTTAACATGTTTCAGCTGTTGGTGGCCCATATGGGTCAGCAGCTTACATCAATACCGGTAGACAAAAGGTTGCCTTGAGATTCCAAGCAGCCAAGGTAAGTAATTAATTTACATTTGTGTTGTCCAAGTGGTTAGTTCATTAGGATGTTTTGTACCATAGAGTCCCAATCAAGTATCCCTATTTGTGTTGGAGGCACAGCTCCATCGGGTAGAGAGGACCCACAGGTCCATTCACATTTGTGTGCTGGCTGTAAGGAGCAGTGTTCTGCATCTCTCTCTTCCCATTGGTTAATGGTCATAAGTTGAGCAGCTCAGTAATACTTCTGGATGTCAGGAAGAGCTACTTCTCCATTATAGCACCCCCTTGTGAGTTTGCTAAGTGTCATACGTGCTGGCCCTTCATCCTAGAGCAGTGTCCTGAGGGCAGACTCTAGAGCCTTGAAATCAGTCGCAGGCATCGGGTATGGTGTATTGTGTAGTGCTTAAAGAAAACGGGAGAGGGCCATTATTTCAAATAATGCAGTTCTACTGAGTAAAGACAAAAGAAGGGACCTCAAGTGCTGTACATCGTTCTTAAGTCACGTCAGGAGTGATTGTATGTTTTGTTCATAGAAGAGGGCTGGGTCACCTGTGACAGAGATACCGAGATAGAGGAACCCATCAAAGAGTGCCTGTGCTTCACACCCCAGTAGCAACACAGGCATTGGCCCATATAGAATGTAGGTTCGAGATTTCAACCAATTGATCACATATCTCGAATAATGACTAAAGAGGTTAGTACATCCACACTGCCGCTAAGGGAAGACTGGGGTCCGTAATATAATGCAGGATGTCATCAGCATAGAGAGAAATTCTGTCTTCCCATTGCCCAGTCCAGAGAAGACCACGGATCTGTGGATCCGTCCTGATCCAGGCTGCCAAGGGTTCCAGCACGAGGGAGAAGAGGAGTGGGTAAAGCGGGCTGCCCTGGCTCGTGCCACACTGAAGGCTAAAAATGTGAGAATTTCCCCCGTTAACAGAAATCTGGGCAAAGGAGTCCTACCCGCGCTATGCAATCATGGCCGAAGTTCACCCTCTGCTCATGAATTTTGGTGCATTCCCAGATTTACTCAGAATAGTAAACCAATGAATGTGACAAAGAGGGATAATGAAGAGTAATATGTTTATTTCTCCTTGTTATTTCCCCTTACTATGAGCGCAGCATTCTAATTACACATAGAAAAAGAAAAATATCTCGGAGGATTGTTTCCCTTCGTGCCCAAAAACAATCCTGCCTGTAACACAGTCCCCCTTGCACCATGGCGCAAAGGTTCCTGCATTGGTGTTAGGAAGCAGTCAATGCACCAGTGCAGAGAGAGAGTGCAGGACTGCGACATATCTTAGTAAATATGGCACATTTCTGCTCTCTCCATTTGATGCAGTGCAGCAAGATGTCTTGCTGCATTGCGTTACGTTGTTCCAAATGTTAGTAAATCTGTGCCTGAGTCTGCATCCCCCTTGGATGTCTAAGGTCTTTCTCATTGTGAAATTGCTTGAAATGTGTGTCGTTATGCTCCAGGTAATGTGAGAAGAAGAAGAGATCTGTTTTTGCAGTCTTCATATTTGGTATAGAATAGGTATGGACATTAAGGGTTTCAGACTGAGTACATCATTTGTTTCATAGGGTTTCAGACTCTGATCTGATGTGCAAAGGTCTGTAGTTGGCATAGTGGCATACCAGGGTCTAGAGCAAGAAAGGGGGATCCAGAGGTAGTTATTAACACATCACCTAATTAGTCAAATAAAATGATGCCCATTGTGGGCTGTTGCCTTGCTGCTTGGTAAGTGGTTGATGAAGGGGCAAAAAAGAATGCAGTGTAAATAGGGGGGATTCAGCAACAAGCAATACAATTATGCTCAATTTACTGTCAGTGTGCAGCCATACATATACGTCATTACTATATATTTTGTTGATGGGGAATCTGAAGAGCAGAGGGATGGCCGTTCAAGGAGATTACCTGAGTTAGGGATTGGGGAGAAACTCAAGGAAGATGGCAAACCTTGACACCCTCGATCTCTCAGGATTAAAGGCAATAGTTTATGATGTATGAGCTGTTCCTTGGTGCGGTCCACTCTTTCTTGGTTCTCACTAATAAAAACCTATGGTGTTCTTGTCGGGACTTAGGAGCCTATAATGTATGGCAGGGGATCACTCTGTCAATCCAGAGGCTCCCTTCAGTGCTTAATTTGTAAAATATGAAGTCCAGGTGCTCAAATTCAAAATGCGCATCTTGACCATCACAACTGAATCAATCGAATCTGATCTGCATATTGGATTGATTCATGCAGGCAGTAAATACATTAGGAGTCAGATGGTCTGGATCGGTATCTGATGCGCAGAGTCAGTGAGGAAATTTATGTCATGCAGAGTTGCTGTTTTGTAGACCCAGCCCTGATAAATATGTACAGGTGCTAAGCACCGGAAAGCACCGGCACAAATTAAGCACTGGCTCCCTTTGATCATTTCCTATCCTGGAGGATCATCTGGCCATTGGAATCTCCCCCAGAACTCCTGATGTGATCTTGCAATCAGGAGCAATATGCCAGGGATTGGCGGACGGCTGAGGTGCCAGGGGCAGGCATTTTGTAGGTTGGGAGGTTGTGACCTAGCAGCACCAGTGGGTCAAGAGTGCTGATGAAACAGTCCCGGATGCTGCCAATATTCAGTGGCTGGGAGGCAGCGGCGGCTGGGGGGTGAGGGGCTTGTATTAAAAAAAAAAATTGAAAAATCTTTGTAAATCCTGTGGCTGCTTCGCCCTTCAGTGCTCCTCCATTCTCCTGCTGCTCCCGGCAGTCCCTGGGGCAGACTCCCCATCCAAACCAGACGCTGCTCTCATACTATGAGATCAGCGCCGGGATTGGCCTGAGCGGGCCGGTTTGGCACTCTGCTCAGGCACAGGCAGTCTTTCTCCACCCGGCAGTAGAATACAGTCAGGTAAGGGAAACCTAAGAGAAACGGGCCAACAGCCAAGCGCACTTAGAAGTGCAATAGCACTTCATTCCTCCTCCCTCCCATGGCCCGGCCCCTCTCTCACACGCTGGCTCAGCCAGCTGCTTAAAAATAAAATGATAATAAAATATTGTTTACATTTTCAGCTGCTGGCTCTGAACCAGTGGGGCAACACTACTCCACCATTGCGGAGGTGCCGCTGCTGCGAGGAGCCATGGGTCGGAGTCTGGCATTCAAAAAAGAGGCTCAGACGGCTGATGCACGTATTCATTCTAAAGTCCCCAAAGGAGTCTGTCGGGGATCTACAATTTCCAAGTAAATGAATCTTTTTTTTGTAGCAAATAATTAAATTATCTCTAGAAAATGATGTGCACAGTACAAAACATAAGTAACACAATAAGGAAATATTTGTGCCACAGACCCTATGTGATGCTCTGGCCTCTAATCTCTGTATTCTGACACAAATTGATAATTTTAATTTTTCACTTACCATAGAGCATCTGTTTTTTTGTTTATTATGGTTTCTAACTCAATTTGTTCAATTTGTCTTTGTTTTGTTATGTCCCTAATGTCAGTTTCACTAAGAAATATGGTGCCTCATTTATGAAAAGTGACGCATCGCTACGTGAAAACGGTGTTGCGTCACTTTTCGTTGCGCCCTCCTTGCGACATGATGGATGCGTCATATTTAATGTATGACTCATCATGTCCCAAGGAATGACAGATACTTCAGTTTTACTGACGTATCTGTCGGCGCAAAAATGAAGCATTGCTGGAGTTGTGTCGGAAGTGTGACTCAACTCCAGCAATGCAGTGAGGGGGGCTATGGATATTGCACTGTGACACCCTTACACCTGCCAGGCGTGAGATTTTGACACATTTGCGTCCTAGTAGTGGCTCAGTGAAATCTCATAGATTTTACTGCATCACTTCTACTAGTCTTACTTGCGTGAGAACGCCCCCCCTGCACACATACCTGGCACAGGTATAATGTAGCGCAGGGGTTTACTAAGTGACGTGTCTGCTTAGATGCGTCACTTTGTAAATAGGGGGCAACAGGGGGCATGTTTTATGCCGCCGATGCGTCACAAAAAAGTGATGCAACGGCAGCGCAAAACTGTCGCAAGACCTCAGGAATAAGGCCCATGCTGTTCAGCACTCTTTGTCGACGCCCTGCTCCATGCTACAAAACACCTCAAATGAGAAACTAAAACACAAATGCAATGCTCAGTATGCTGTTTTCTGTGTGGTTTTTTTTTTTACTTGAAGTGGTTACATTTTTTTGATTGACTATGAATTTTGCTAAGAGAAACATTTTGGTCACTTATTTTTGCTGGGTGAGACTAAATTACAAAGTGAATCTTGTTTTCACAATCATTTACATTTATGAACGCCTGCTTGTCACAAGCTTTTGAGACTGCAGTCAGCAAACAATGTTGTGCCTGAAAATTACATTTCAACAAATTTCAGTTTACTGCTTGAAAGATATGTGAGCCAAACCAAAAATACACTTAAAAAATGGCTAAATGTAGATTTTACGTGCCTTGTTCTCCTGGCTTTCCTGGAAATCCTGGAATTCCATTTGTTCCTTGTTCACCATACTCTCCTCTGTCTCCTGGGAAGCAGCAAATGTTTTTTGAATCAGTGTAAAAGTCCAATATCCGAGTCATTTTACAAGAATTTGTAACATATGACAATTGCAAAAACCTGTATGCGTGCACACCTTTAAATCTGCGCTCCATAACACATGTAGTGCAATAAAACAAGCCAAGCAAAAAACAAAGGACCAGATGATGAGGGTAAACAGAAGGAAGGCGATGAATTTTATTTTAATCAAGCAATTATATACAAGTGTTACTCATAATAAAAGCAACGTTATCGCAATAAACGTCACAATGAAAGTGTTCAACTAAGATTTATAATGTTTATTTAGCGCTATATTAAATTCGCCAATCTACAAATATTAAACAAGAGCAGATTTTACTTTATGATAAATATAGTGAAATATAGCTTTACACTTGAGGGAGCATAATCCAACGGTAAATTACTCCTGGATTATTATGATGTTTAGCAAACTATTCAAATCACCCCGATGCATTCACAATGTTTGTTTACATATCCTGAAGTAGTTTATTAATGCTTGTTTAAATCGCCGTATATTAGAAAATGTAATTTTGCTGGGAAATTGAATTCATTTATAAGATGAATGATCCTGCCGCCAGAGTTGTTATATTGTTGCACGTTCATATTACTGGAGTATACCTTATTTGTTGGGTCCTTTTTCTGGAAAGTAAAAGTAAAAGTAAAGTAAATGTATAAAGCGCTCGATTGCTGCAGAGTGTTGGCGCTAAGGAGGTGTGGGGGGAGCTGCTCAGTTCGGACATGAACTTTGGTGCCGATTACGATCCGGTAAAAACCGTGTACGAACCGTCGGTCGGAGCGAATTCCCCGTCCGACTCGTACCCGGTCGTAAAACTTTACAAACATGGAATTACGATTCGCACGGAAACACCATTTCCGTACGAATCGTAAAAAACACCGACCGACGAAAATGTTATGTTATGTTATGTTATGTTATTTATTCTTTTGTATAGCGCAACGGTTACTCAAAAAGAGTGTCCCGGCGCTTTTAGGTAAGGAAAACAGATTTCAGAATAACACAACACAACTAAAAACAGGTTAAAAGATAAACAAAAAGAAAACAAACAACTGGGAGACCTATTGAGAAAACAGCCAGGTTTTGAGACCTCTTCTAAAATCAAGGAGAGTGAACGCCCCCCTCAAAGGGAGCGGTAGTGCGTTCCACATCTGTGAGGCCAACAGACTGAAAGAGCGGCCCCCCAGGCGAGCCCTCTTCACACGCGGAACAGCCGCCAAAAGTAGAGATTCTGACCTCAACGAGCGAGTCGGATGGTAGAAGGTCAGTCTCTTTTGAAGATGTTTAGCTCCCACCGCATGGAGCGCCTTGTAGGCCAGGGTCAAAGCCTTAAAGGCAATCCGTTTGCGGATGGGTAGCCAGTGTAGCGCCACCAACAACCCAGAGGCGCTGGCCCGTCTACTTAGGCCAAAGATGGCCCTGGCCGCCGCGTTCTGTACAACTTGAAGCCTTTGTAGCAGATACTCTGGCAGGCCCAGGTAAAGAATGTTGGCATAATCCAACCTGGAGCCTATCAGAGCCTGCACCGTCAGCCTCCTGTGCTCCTCGGATAAGAGAGGCAGGAACCTCCGCAGCATTTTTAACAGGCCGAAGCAAGTGCCGGTTACCCCCAAGATCTGGGCTTTCATCGTCAGCCCCTTGTCCATCTTAACCCCCAAGTTTTTAGCCATGGGAGAAGAGCCGGACGGAGGGAACATGTCGATGGGCCACCAGGCCTGCCAGCTGGGCTCCGTCTCGCACCCAAAGAAGAGTGCCTCCGATTTGTCGGAATTGCACTTGAGGCTGTTCCGTTGGAACCATGCGAACACAGCCCCAAGGCAATTCTGGATACTCTCCCCGTCAAAGTCAGCCCCTCTCTCGCAAGAGAAGAGGAGCTGGGTGTCGTCGGCATACGACACGATCTGGGCACCAAATGACTCCGCCACCGCCGCCAAAGGGGTCATAAAGATGTTAAAAAGGGTCGGGCTCAATATAGAGCCCTGAGGGACCCCGACTCCCAGAGGCGGCATTACGGCGGTGTCAGATGATGTCCAGATCGTTTGCCGGCGGCCGGCCAAAAAGGAACCGCGGCGGCTTTTGAGCACCGTCCCCCGCAGACCAATCTCAAAGAGTCTTGCGAGCAGGCCCTCATGGGGGACGGTGTCAAAAGCCGCCGATAAGTCCAACAGCACCAGCATGACTTTGCCCCCGGTATCCAACACCCCTTTAATGGTTTCAGAAACCTCAAGGAGCGCGGTCTCGGTGCTACGATGTGAACGGAAGCCCGACTGGGAGTCATGTAATATCTCATGAGACTCCAGAAAATTGGAGAGCACCGACTGAACGTGCTTCTCCAAAATTTTTGCAAGGGCCGGCAGCAACGAAATTGGCCTATAATTGGCTGGGGCTTTCGGGTCAAGTCCCGGCTTTTTAAGCAGCGGGATGACCATTGCCTGCTTCCATACTGGCGGCACCTTTCCCAGACTCAGCGAGAGGTTGAGAAGAGGGTGCGCCAGCGGATTAACCACCTCCGCCAGTTTACCCAGGAGCTTAGCAGGGCAGGGGTCAAGCGGAGACCCAGATTTTAAGTTGCCCATAAGCGCTAAAGAAGCTGAGGCTGGCAGAGAAGGAAACTCAGCCAATAAGGCACCCTGCGCAATTGAGGGAGGCGAGCCCGCCTCGGGCAGCGGCAATATGACCAGTTCACTCGATAGAAAGGAGTCCTGGATAAGTTTGATCTTGCCTGTAAAAAAACACGCAAGATCCGCCGCCCAAGATTCTGCGGGCCCCTCTTCCGAAGCAGTAGTCCGAGGGGAGATGAATTCTCGAACGATGGTAAAGATCTCCTTACTGGAGTTCGAAGCTGCTTCGATTCTCCCCGCAAGATAGGCTTTCTTTTCGAGGCGGATGTCTCGGTGGTAAGCTTTAACCACAGCCATGTAGGCAGACCTGTCCTTGCTGTCATAATGTGCCCGCCAGGCCCTTTCGGCTACCTTGCACTGCTGCCGCGTAGCCTTCAGAGCAGGGGTGAACCAAGGGGCCGAGACCCGCTTAGATGTCAGGCGGGGGGGCGGGACTGGGGCCAGGTCATTCAGCCTCTCCGTCAGCCATTCTTGCAGGGACTCCAGATCTCTCTCTAGCTCGCCAGACAGAGAACAAGGGTGCGTCACAGCAGCCTGAGCCAGCATCTCAGGGGTCACCCTGCTAAATGCTCTAAAGGCTCGTCCCCGCTGCTGTGAGACAGGGTAAAGCGCCCTGGCGTTGCCGCTGATTACAAATTTGGCCAACCAGTGATCCGACCACAAGACCGGGAGAATCTCTTTCACCACTAGAGGCGAGGTCGAGAAGACCTGGTCTAGAGTGTGCCCCTTGTCATGGGTCGGGCCCTGCAAATGCGGGGTAAGACCCAGCGGAGTCATAGCCTCCAAAAGCTTAATAGCGGCGGGGTCCGACGGATCATCCATCCGGATATTAAAGTCCCCCGCCACTACGCAGTGTTCTGCTCTCAGTGCTAGGCCCACCAGCACTGAATCAAGATCAGCAAAAAACGTCCCAAGCGGACCAGGGGGGCGGTAGACTAACAGTCCCTTTACTGATTGATGCGGCGCTAGCACAATTGAAAAAGCCAACGATTCCGAGCCGCGGATGTCCTCAGTGGGCAGGATAGTGCAGGGCGTGCCCTTCTTAACCATCAATGCGACCCCGCCACCCCTGCCCTTTGCTCTGTCCTTCCTAAAGACATCAAAATCCGGCGGAATGGCCATAGCCACATCAGGATTGGAAGCTTCACCCCACCAGGTCTCCGTCAGCATTAGGCAAAGTGGCTTCTCTGTCTCGAGGAGCTCAAAGATGTGTTGCGCATGGCTGCGTGCAGATCTGGTGTTTAACAGCATGCAGGCATACTCTACACCAGCACTGTCAGTAGGCGGGGCTGATGACAGAACCCGTGTCGGATGCCAGCCACAACCCGGACATCGCGACTTACCTCTGTAGCGGCCCGGGAAGACAGTACAACAGCAGCTCTCCCTATGATTCAAAAAGCGCAGCTCCCTAGAAGAGTACCGCACCAAATAAAGGCCCGGATTACTCATTCTCGGTGAGCAGAGCCCCGCCCGCCGCCGAAACGCCTCCGGGACGCTGACGGGCGCAGACGGGCAGGACTCTGGCAAGACTCCGGCAAGCGACGGCGTCCTAGCTGCGCGTTCCCGCTGCGCGGGTGAGAGCGACTTTAAATAGGCACCGAAGTGGAGGGAGGAGCGCCTGGACGCTCCAAGATGGCGCCCGCCACAAAAAGCCTGGACCCAATCCAAGATGGCGCTGGTCGCCGATGAAAGACGATCCCCGGACCACCCACAGAACCCGGGCCCACCAAAACGGTGGTGAGTATTCCACAATTTAAATGCAGGTGTGAGGGGGGGGAGAGCCCAGCCAGTGCACAATAAATAAAACAAGGACACGTGCCAAACGCGCAAAAACGCACTAAACGCGCTAGAAACTGCCCCAAGTCAAATATTAAAATCTGCAGCCCTTACAAACCGCAGCGCGGTAAAACGGGACCTTTCAGGCAGACCACCAATAAGAAGTGCCTTAAATAGGCACCGAAGTGGATCATACGAATGTGATCCGGGAATGCTGCGACGTGACGTCGGGACGCTTTCAGGCAGCGTTTCACGACCCAGGAATTACGATTCGAACCGACAGCAGTCCGGACGGCAATATTTTCACGGCACCCAAAAAGTGCCGCAAAAGCGAAGTACGCCGCGAATCGACCAGAGTAGGTGGCCCGGTACGTGCCATACCCCCCCCAGCCCCCGCATGTACGCGCCGTACCCCCCCCCCAGCCCCCGTAGGTACGCGCCGACCCCCCCCCAGCCCCCGTAGGTACGCGCCGACCCCCCCCAGCCCCCGTAGGTACGCGCCGAACCCCCCCCCAGCCCCCGTAGGTACGCGCCGAACCCCCCCAGCCCCCGCATGTACGCGCCGTACCCCCCCCAGCCCCCGTAGGTACGCGCCGTACCCCCCCCAGCCCCCGTAGGTACGCGCCGACCCCCCCCAGCCCCCGTAGGTACGCGCCGACCCCCCCCAGCCCCCGTAGGTACGCGCCGAACCCCCCCCAGCCCCCGTAGGTACGCGCCGAACCCCCCCCAGCCCCCGCATGTACGCGCCGTACCCCCCCCAGCCCCCGTAGGTACGCGCCGACCCCCCCCAGCCCCCGTAGGTACGCGCCGAACCCCCCCCAGCCCCCGTAGGTACGCGCCAAACCCCCCGCCAGCCCCCGCATGTACGCGCCGTACCCCCCCCCAGCCCCCGCATGTACGCGCCGTACCCCCCCCCCCCAGCCCCCGCATGTACGCGCCGTACCCCCCCCAGCCCCCGTAGGTACGCGCCGACCCCCCCCCAGCCCCCGTAGGTACGCGCCGAACCCCCCCCAGCCCCCGTAGGTACGCGCCGAACCCCCCCCCAGCCCCCGCATGTACGCGCCGTACCCCCCCCAGCCCCCGTAGGTACGCGCCGACCCCGCCCCCAGCCCCCGTAGGTACGCGCCGACCCCCCCCCAGCCCCCGTAGGTACGCGCCGACCCCCCCCAGCCCCCGTTGGTACGCGTCGACCCCACCCCAGCCCCCGTAGGTACGCGCTGACCCCCCCCAGCCCCCGTAGGTACGCGCCGCCCCCCCAGCCCCCGTAGGTACGCGCCGAACCCCCCCGTGTACGTTCGAGTCGAACCCCCCCGTGTACGTTAGAGTCAAACCCCCCATGTACGTTCGCTGGGGGTACGCACCGTACATACACGGGTGGGGGTACGACTCGAACGTACACGGGTGGGGGTACGACTCGAACGTACACGGGGGGGTTCGACTCGAACGTACACGGGGGGGTACGACTCGAACGTACACGGGGGGTTCGACTCGAACGTACACGGGGGGTACGCACCGTACATACACGGGTGGGGGTACGACTCGAACGTACACGGGGGGGGTACGACTCGAACGTACACGGGGGGGTTCGACTCGAACGTACACGGGGGGTTCGGTGCGTACCTACGGAGTTTCGGGGGGGGTCGGCGCGTACCTACGGGGGCTGGGGGGGGTACGGCGCGTACATGCGGGGGCTGGGGGGGGGTTCGGCGCGTACCTACGGGGGCTGGGGGGGGGTACGGCGCGTACATGCGGGGGCTGGGGGGGGTACGGCACGTACCGGGCACCTGTTTGGACGTCTCCATGGTTGTTATGGGAGTTCGGTGCGGACGGTCTTTTAACCATACGGTTGTACATTCGGACGCCCGGGATGGATCATGATTCCTCGGTCGGACTTCACCTTTCACGTTTGTACGGTGACTCGTACGAGGACGTGTCGGACACATTTTCCGACCCGAGGACGTGTGGGGAATGATTCCCAATGCGGTTCGTATGGACTTTTTACCATGCGAATCGTGATTGCCAGTTCGTACGGCACTTGTACGATTCGTACAGTAAAAAGACCGGATACGAGTCGCACAAGGATATTTTTTACCGGATCGTGATCGGCACCTTAGTTGGAAGGAAACAACCATGTTTTGAGCATTTTCCTAAAATGCGGCCTTTTAGGCTGCAGCATCATGGGGGCCGGGATCTTGTTCCAGTTTTGCTGCACAGTGGAATAGACTCCTGCCTCCCCATCTGGCTCTGCGGATTTTGGGAATTTGTATCAGACCCACGTTGGTAGATCTAAGATTTCTCGTGGGTGAATACCATAGAAACAGTTTCTGCATGGCTCGGACACCTTCTCCTTACAGTGCCTTGTGAACCAGACAGAGGGCCTTGAATTCCACTCGTTGTTGGGTTGGCAGCCAATGTAGTAACCTAATACTAGCAGAAGGGGGATGATGTTTAGGAATATTGAGTAGTAGTCCCGTAGCAGCGTTTTGTAAGGATTGTAGTTTAGCCATCTGCGCCTTGTCAATGCCCAGGAATAGTGCATTGCAATAGTCTATTTTGGAAAGGATGTGAGCTACTACCACAGTTTTCCTGAGTTCCTGTGGAATGAAAGGTAGGATCTTGCGTAAGATCTTCAGTAGAAAGAAACAAGAGGACATCAGGTGGTTGATCTGGCCTGCAAAGTTTAACTGATTATCGAGGATCACTCTAGATTCCTAGCCTTAGTTGTCAGGCAGGGACACTCACCCGCCTCTGTTGGCCACCATGTTCGATTCCATAAGGTTAGGCCCTTAAAAAACTCCATGACCTCCGTTTTATTTGTGTTAATTTTAAGAAAGTTTTGATTCATCCAACACATGATTTCAGTCAGGCAATTATGAAAGCTGATGGTTGTAGCCTCCGTTTTTTTTTTATACGGATATGACAATATGAGAGTCATCCGCGTACAAGACCAGAGTGAAGCCATGCTCTCTGACGAGTCTGGCCAATGGGGTGACATAGATGTTAAATAGGGTTGGTCATAAGGCCGATCCCTGTGGTACCCCACACGGAAGATGGAAAATATCAGATTGTAGACTATCCCAGTGTATCCTCTGCTCTCTGAAAGCTAGAAAGGAGGAGAGGAGGGCCAGAGCTGTCTTTTTAATCCCCAAGGCCTCCAGCTGCCGTACTAACACTGCATGATTCAGTGTCAAATGCTGCTGATGGGTCTAGTAGAATAAGGACGGCTCTGCACAAAGGACTAAACATACTGTCAAAACCCCGTTCAGAGTGCCACAGGGCAAGTAGGAATTCCTGGGCCCAACCTTGGGGGTTGAGGCCTTTGACTGTTGATTAGGGGTGAGAGGTAAACTCTGCTCTGACTGCGTAGTTTGCAAGGTTTGCCACTCCTCTTTGAGCATGGAGTTTGACAAAAACTCTGCTCCGCCACGTGGCGGAGTTTACAGGCGCCACGCCTATCAAAATCACATATTTGTCATCATGACTTAGAAATGAAAAATTCCACAGTGAATTTACAGTTAAGAATTCTTTGCAGTTATCTTTAAGTTGTAACCTTTGCGGGAGTAGTGAAGAAGATAGCAGAAGAGGGGCAAGATCCTCTCACTGAATCACTTCAAACCCAAATGGATAAGAATGGTATGGACTGAGAGGGGCTTTCCCTGACTCACGGGTTGCAAAGATCAACGATTGGAAATGGTAGGGCCAAAATAAATGGATAAGAATGGTATGGACTGAGAGGGGCTTTCCCTGACTCACGGGTTGCAAAGATCAACGATTGGAAATGGTAGGGCCAAAATAAATGCAAAACGAGGGGAAAGGCCGAAGGTCTTGCAGTTGTGAAAATGTGATTTGCACAGTTCTGAACCTCACTAGTCAAGGGGACATCCATGGTGCACTTTAGACCGCATGTGGCCAGGCTCAGGATGCACATGATCCGTCCCCACTATATTGAATGAATGACTATGATTACCCTGGATAGCAAGAATTCGCCAGATAACAAAGGCAGTAGTAAGACCAGCATCAGTAAGTGTTATCTGCCTCACTTGCTCCCGCTCTCTATAGCATGTTTACACGGCCTGAAGGTCTCCACTGCCCCTCCATAGACTTGCATATACTTACCCTGAAGTGACCCAAGCAGAGCCCAGTCCTTGATGAGCTCGTCCGATGATCTCTGGACCCCTCTCCGTCAGGTTAACATGGGAGGGATCAGGATTCAGGAGTGTAAGTCCACCACTGCCTTTACCTGCATTTATGTGAACTCTCTGGGGCTGACACATGACTCCCCTCCCGAATGGGTCCCCTGGAGAGCCAGTCTAGAGATGAAGGATGATAAACTGCCTCCTTCACAGTGCACATAGAATAAAAGGCCACCTACCTATGCAGTAGGAGCAACATTTTAATTGCCTACGCACATAGTGCACATGTCTCCTCTGCTTTACATTTGTTATGCATGTGTATTCAGTCACAGCTCCAACACAGTGCCCGCACCTCCTCGAACCCATAGCCCCTTTCCCTATACAACACCACACACAGTTTCTACACAATGCACTTATCTTCTAAATACAGAGGCAGCACTATAGCAGAGACACACACAACAAACACATTTAGTTTAACACACCTGTTCCAATCCAGGCTCCATTAGGACATATTAATATGCAACAACATGGACGAACCTGGTAAGGGATCAAAAGTAGAAGAATGACCCCCTGTATTTTTCAGGAATGTTAGAAAACCATTTGGTTTTTTAAAATAACCCTCACCCACCAACCTAGTTGGTGACATGCTTCATCATGCCGAGTGCAACCCAGCTGTTCTACAACACCTGGCCTACAGCGGAGCAGGTTTTTTTGTGAATGAAAGGGACAAGTGCAAATTAAAAGTACCTCCAGGGTATCCAATCGTTAATTTTTATTCCTGGGTCTCTGGGACACGTTTAAAAATAAGACACAGGATATGAAAGAAGATAAAATTGGTCTTCTATTATCCTAATTACATGGTCTACATGTTTCAGCCTCAACAAAATAGTACTGAGGCTTTCGTCAGGACCAAAACAAAGTGAAAGAAAAGTGTGCACACACACTAAGGTGTGCAGTGATACAGTGAAAATACCGTACTTATGGTTTACCACTCTGCAGTAAGCTAATAAGAGCTGCAAGACTTAAGTAGCTAAATGAGTGGGGCGGACTCCTGTAGTCAGAGCTTCATCAAGGATGTCAGCCCTCAGATACCTTCAGCGGTCCTCGGAAGGATCAGATAAAAAAAATCATGCATTTACTTTTTTGTGTGTGATAATTATTGATATCACTTTATGCTCTCTCCAATTGGACCACTGTTGTTATGTATCACATTAAGAATATAGGGGCACATCTATGAGAAACTTGCATTGCATTTGTATGACGCAACATGGCACATGTAAGTCAGATTTTTGAATCCACGCAAAGCCACTTTGCGTGGCTCTGACTGGCTTGAAAAATCTTGAGTTAAGCAACGCTAGGAAAGGTTCCATGAGTGTTGCGTGGGTGTTACCATGCAACTCCAAAGGTTTGTGATGCATTCTCAGATTTACCATTACTGGTAAACTTGGGAATGTGCCAAAAAGTTACACCTTCCCAGGGGAGGTGTAATGCGTAGAAATATCTCTATTTCTCCTTGTTTCTTCCTCTTTCTATTGAAAGAGGAATAGGCCTCCCAAAATTGTTTTTGTGCAGGAAAGTTTCCCTTCCTGCACAAAAACAATACTGCATGCAACTCAGGCACCCTTACACCATGGTGCAAAGGTGCCTGCATGCCTGCTAGGCTGCCAAAAGGGTGCCAGCGCAGGGAAAAAATACAGAAATGTGCAGTATTAACTTAAATATGGCACGATCCTCCTCTTTCCCTGTCACTCGGTGCAGCGCAGCAAGGTGACTTGCACTGCTTCATTTGCTCATAAATGAGCCCCGTAATGTTTTTATGAGCACAGAAATGTAATATGTTTGAGAAATGCCAACTAATTCCTTTATTATTGCCTACAGGACACATACATTCCCAAAAGTATGGCTTCCCAAAACACATTTTGCGCAATTATAACAGTTCTCTATGCGGCAGCACTGTTCGGGTCAGGTGCCAAAAGTAAAGGCTATATCTCTCCAATAACGCAAACTCTCCGCTGGCTTCCCATTGAAGCGACAGCCCTATAAAAACCTGCTTAAATCCCTCCATCCCTCACTCTAGGAAACCTAGCTGCTAAACTTGAGCCAACTCATGGGAGAAGACCATCAATTAATGTGGGCATTCTACTCCTTGAACCCCTCAACCTTTAAAAAGGAAAGATTCATGCCTCGATCCTTTTCTGAAGGTGCTACCAGTGTCTGGAACTCTTTACCTCTGGTACTACGCACTACTACCTCACTGACAATCTTCAAATCTGAAGTGAAAGCCCTTCAATTTGAAAGGCATTTCAATTAATCTTTCTTCTGCAAACCAACCCCTCTTAGACTTCTAGTCTGAAATGAGCCGTGAGGGATAAGTCCCCACCTCGATTTTATACTACATTTTGCCTCATACCTGTTCAAATCCTGGGTCTAAATTCTTATTAATTGTACTACTGATAATGCTGATGTAATGTTCTGGTCCTAATGTGATATTTGTCTACATATCGATACTCAATAGTTGTAACTTAAGACAATCATGTGGTGATCCGTTTCTATTGCGAAGTGCTCTAACACCTTTTAGTTAATGTCTGCGATATATAGACCTGCATAAATAAGTAAATTAAAAAATACCTCACCCAGGTAAGAGAGCTACTCAATGAGCTCATCAGGTGCCATACCATGATGTGCTCCACTGCCTCATGGACGAGCCAAGATCCTGTTTTTATGTCCCTGTAGTGCATAAAGTCAATTCATTAAACCCTATATTTTTCTGAGTTAGAGTCTAATTTTCAGACAGTACAGCTCAGAAACAGAGTGCAAGTTTGCCCTTTTTTTGAGCCATGCTACCTAAATAATGCACTATTTTAAAGAAATGTGGGGTTAAAGGGATTGACTATATGCACTTCAGGAGGATAGAAAAAGGTGGCCGGCTCCACCTGGGACAGTCAGGTCAATCATGATATAGCTGCAGAAATTGCATGTGAGACTTTCAAAGGGAAAATCTTATTTCAATTAAAATTTATGACACCAGCCTTGGACAGAAACAAATTGAAGCAGAAAGAAATTTACACTGATAGCAGTGAAGAGCATCAGATATTGAAGTGGAACATGCACATGGAAAATTATCCACATGACAGTCAATAAATTAAAAATATTTTATTGTGGTCTTTAGGAAAAGTCCCTTTCCTAGAATCACAGGGTAAATGTAAATGGAATGTTGATGCTGCATGTGTAACTGTGGCTTTGATAAGCATGTTCTATACAGATAGAATAACGTCCTTACAAAATGCTAGACTTGCCTCTACAAATTTTATTTGCTAGATGCACACACATTTCAAAAATCTTCTCTATGAACATGAGGTACCTTTATCTCCCTTGTAGCCCTTTAGGCCAGGTGGCCCAACAGCTCCTTGTGGACCTTGTAAGCCCGTCTCTCCAATTTCTCCTTTTTGACCTAGAAAATAGAAATTGTAGATTGAATACATAGCAAACAAGCCTTCTGCAAATAAATACAAATGTCATTTGTATGTTGAATTTAATAGTAAATGCAGCACTTGGAATCCAAATGGAGACATTTTCCATGGATATTGTTCTTAGCAATTTCCTTTGTTGCTTATTTGACAGCACTCAAACATGTGTACATTTACGGCTCATTACATATTGCACTTTCAGTTTTCTGTGCATATTTGATGTTTTGATGACTCTAGAGATCATGGACATTTTTTGTGATAGAGCTGCACTGTACAAAATACCTACCACAATTAATCACTGCAGTAAATTATATTTGTTTCAGAAATATAGTAAAATAAGTGGTCAACACTGAGCCTGTCCAACATCTGCTTCTTCCCCCTACCCTGCCTCCATGCTAAAATTCTTCCGTCTGGGCAATTGTCCTGCATCGCTACATTATGCACATTCAGACTATTCTTTGCTTCCTATCCATTTGGTTGGTAGAACTCTGCAATGAAGTAAATTTATGATTAGAATTCAGAGGCAGTATGAGGCTATATTCTGCCTAATAGAATTAATTAACTGTGGGAAACAGGATAGTATTAAGATTCTAGAGCACAGTTGCACTTTAGCATTATTGATTTAGGCTTCTTACTTTCTTAAAGGATGGTGATTCCAGGCAGAGAACTATTGAGCTGTGTAACATACAGAATCCTCCCAACATGGCAAGTTTATGTTCTAGGTCAGTGGTTCTTAACTTTTTGACTTCTATGGACCCTCACTTAATCATTACTTGATCCTGGGCACCCCCACTGAATCATTATTCGAATTCAGGGACTCTCAATGAGTCATTAATCGAAGCCGGAGACATGGCCAAGCATTTTTGATGATCTGAACCGCAAAAAAATTCACAAAACAATACATACGCAAGCATTGATCAAACAAATACACACATTTTTAAATATTTTATTTAAGTCACAAACAAATGTAAAAAATCTAACTTTTAGTTTCAATAGAAATGTTAGAGCTTTTCTTCCTCTCGCTGACTACAATGGCTTGTAGAGGTATCATCGTCCCGTTCCTCGTCGCTAATAGAGCTTGAGGCCGCATTATCTGAATCCGCGGCGTCTTCATTTAGTGAATAAAAATTCTCTAAAGGGTCTGGGGAAAGAGAACCTGTTTCCTGGTAGTTCCTCCCTGATATGTGCCTTCCTTCTGCGATGGAATATGGCGGAAGGATTATGTCTTTATTGTTAGTTATTTTTAGACAGACGGGGGATTCTAAGATTCCGCTCTGAATCTTACTTTGAATAGCCATATCTGAAACAAGGCCTTTGTTTAAAGTCTCTGACCCTCCTGAGTGTTCATCAACATATACTTCTGGCGTACCCATAACAGTTGTCTCACCACTAGACCCCCATGAGAGCCGCCCATTACTAGCCTCCGTCAAAATGTCCACAGTGGTATTGGAGCCTAGGGGGTCTATACCAGGTATTTCAGCATTGGCAACATTGGGAGCATTGGTAGGAGAGACTGTGGTTAAAGTGGTCAAAGCTTCGCTAATTATGTCTTTTGGATGGGTTTGGCCCTTCGTAGATTCAGATGTGTCTTTAGTTGAGAACAGGCTTATGATAACCAACTGCTTTTTACCCGAATCCCCCATTAAACTACTTTTGATCAGGGGGTGTTTATTAATTTCTTGCTTCCCACTCTTACCGATAGCAAGCTCATTCCTTTTCTTGTCCGTGTCTATCCTTTTGGTTGCTTCCGATTGAGCTGACCCAGAGACTGCCTGTGCCGAGGATCGCGTCTTGCTCCGAGCACCGCGAACCGCCATCAGACCTGTTGATTGTACGCCGAGCTCTCCGGCGTCTGTGTTGCCTAGCTGCAGCGTTCCTACGTCAGAGATCCTGTAGCTGGCAGCCGCTGTCAGCAGGAGCCGTGCGAGGATTTCCCAGCGTCTCACCCGGTCCGCGTCTTTTGGGATTCTCTGCGGGGATCGTTGTGGAGCCAACCGAAGACAGCCTCTGCACCATCCATTCGACAGGGGCCAGCCTAAGCTTCCCTCGCGCATCCCCAGTACCACCAGTACCATCAAAAACAGAGGTAACTTCACTGCTCAGGGGGGTCTTCGCTGTTCAAGGGGTCATCGAGATCAAAGGGACCGCCACGAGGGTGGGAATCAGAGGATCTCACTCTGCCGCCATCTTACCCCACACTCTATGGTGACCTGACACCAATTCCTTCCGTAGAGACCCAGGAAAACCAAGAGACTCTCAGAGGGGAAAAAAGGCAATCAGAGACGGAGAGTGACAGAGGAGGATGGGGACCTAGGCTGGGATTACTCTGATACGCAGACTCTACTTTGTAGCTGTATAACATCACCGAAAAAACAACCACTGAGTATGTCTGGGCAGAAAGACCTGTATATTCCTGCTCAGCCTGGAGAACCGTCCTTATCCCTAATATTACAATCCCTTAAGGCATTTCAAGATGAAGCTAAACTCGAGAATCGTCAAGCCTGTTTGGCCTCTAAAAAAATACAAGGCTCCATCAGGAAAGTCGGGAAAACATGCACAGAGATTGTGGAAAGATTAAGTTTACTAGAGAATCGGACTGATTTACTGGAAACCTTGGTTGAAAACTTGAAAAAAACAACAACATCCCAAGAAAGTACTCTAAACGATGGAATGTGGAAATTGGAGGAGGCAGAAAATCGGCAGCGCCGTAACAATTTGAGGCTTCTTGGAATACCAGAGAATAGCGAGGGGGAGATATCAGGAAATTTGATATCATCCTACTAAAAAATTATCTTCCAGAAATGGGACATTGGGACTGGGACAAGGAAATCCAACTGGTGCATAGATTTCCTTTAAATATATCTAAACGACGCCCAAACGACCAGCAAGACCCCAGAGTGATTCAAATTTTTGGGGGGAATTTTCTGCTCCGGCAATCCGTGTTTGAATTGGCAAGACCAGACAAAAAAAGGAACTGGGAGACTTTTTCATACTTTGTCCGCCCAGATTTTGCTCATGCCACAGTAGAGAGGAGCTGGCGACTCAGACAGATGATTGCGCCCTTCCAGAAAATGGGGGCTACTGTCTTTTTGCAAAATCCTGCGAAACTCAAAGTTAGTTTCCAAGGGCAGTACCTCTATTTTACTTCTGAGATTCAGGCGCAGAAATTTTTAGAAGAAATCACAACTGGCCAAAAAAAAAACTAGTGAGAGTAAGCATTAGGATAAGATAGGGCAACTTTCACCAGTCTATGATATGGTATGGTATCTGGTGCTTTGGCAGTATGGTTAGCTGTGTCCTGCTCATCACCCTTCTAGAATTACTTTTTCTAAAAGGGGGTAAAAAAAAAGGAAAGGGGAAAAAATATATTAAAAAATTATTTTGAGTAGGGGGAAAAAGCTATGGTATAAGTACTAGGGGTGTGGCGGGGGTGGGGTGAGGATAAAACAGACACCATCAAAACAGGCTCAGGACTGAGCCTGATTGCCTATATACTGGTGGGGGGTGGGGGGTCGGGGGAGGGCAGGGGGGGTAAGCTCAGAACTACATCATGTATAAATTCTGAAGATAAAGTAGGAAGCAGGAAGGGACATCTGCGAGAAGAGCACAGGAGGAGAATGATTACAGGGAAGATAATTAAATGCTTAGCAGGGAATGCTAAACTTCAATATGGATAAGGTAAATATCTTGACCATTAATATCTGTGGTCTTAATGACGAAAAGAAAAGGCATAGAGTGGCTATGGGGTTACAATCAACAAGGGCAAAAATCTTTTGTATCCAAGAAACACATATTGAGGGGTCCGAAATACATTTGCTCAATAAATTAGGCTTTAAAGTGATCACTGCTACAACACAAGGGGTTAGGACAAAGGGTGTGGCTATCTTAGGGAAAGCAACTGGGATGCAATTTGCTCGCTCAGCAGCTGATAAATATGGATGATGGGCCATTACAGAGTGTCATCTGAACAATGGGTCTAAAATAGTTATTTGCTCAATATATAGTAGCATCAGTGACGACCCCGATCTCTTGGATCAAATTTCTAATGAACTCGTCCATTGGCCACTCCCTGTAATCATCTGTGGGGACTTTAATTTAAATTTACCTATTGATTGGTCAGATGGTCCTTGTTTTACATATAAAGGGAGGAAGCCTAGAGCTTTCCAAGCATTTAAAAATCTATGTTCGACCCATGGTCTTATCGACATCTGGCAAACAAAACACCCGAATGATCCTGGTTATATTCACTATTCCTATCCTCATGCACGTCATGCAAGGCTGGATTACTTTCTGGTATCTAAAACCATAGCCTCTAGCTGCACTATCGAAAAATTACCAAGGGTACTATCTGACCACAATCCTCTTCTTTTAACCATGGAAATCGAATCAACAAAACGCAATACTCAAATATGGACATTCGAAAGGGCATTATTTGCAAATGGGAAGTATTGCGAGCTTATGCGAAAATGGATTCCTAGATTCTTAGAAGAGAATATAGGTAGTGCGCCAATTGAGATGGTTTGGGATGCCCTAAAGGCCGGGATCAGAGGTGAAACATTGAGATTTTCATTGAATGCTAACAAAAAAATAAAACAAGAGATGGCAGCACTTCAGAATAATATCGCAATTGCAGAAGGAGGTCTAATAAAAGCTATTCACGAGGGAAGGGAAGCTGAAAAAGAGCTTAAACAGATTGCAATTGCTAAAAACTGTGTTATTGAGGTATTAACAGCAAGAGCTATCGAGCGAGCCACAATATATAAAGAAAACGTCTACAAACTAAGCGAACAGGTTGGATATCAGTTAGCTGTACGAGCCCGAGAACAAAGCACTGCTAACCTTATCAAAGCTATTCGAGATCCAGAAACCGGGCTACTGACAGATCCGAATAGAATTAGGACTGCTTTTCAAAAATATTACCAGGTTTTATATAGGGAAAATGATATACATAATGATATTCAGGAAGCAATTAATGAATACACAAGACAAGACGATTGTATGAAGCTAGAGAGTAATGATGCCGAAAGTATGGATGAGATTCCGCAATGGGAGGAAATTCTTCCTGCATTGAATAGCCTTGCTATAGGTAAAGCGGCAGGCATGGACGGGATCCCTATTACATTTTATGTTACATTCTCTCCACAAATGAAAGATATATTGTCAGAGTTGGTTGCTCAAGTTTTTCAAGGGGGGCGATCTCCAGGGTCTTGGTCTATGGCTAAAATTGTAGTTTTTAAAAAAAGAGTCTAAGGATGCTACAGAGCTAGGGTCTTACCGTCCTAACACGTTAATAACTAGTGATTCCAAAATTTATGCTAAGTTACTTGCCACACGATTAGCCCTTAACATGCATAAATTAGTATCTGTAAGACAACATGTGTTCATCCCTGGTAGGGGTACTACTGATCATATACAGAGAGTAATATCATTGTTTGATTGGTGTGAGGTTTCAGGAGACCCTATGGCATTGATAATATTAGATGCCGAAAAGGCTTTCGATAGGGTCTCCTGGAAATATCTCTGGACAGTTATGGCAAGATGTGGTATAGGGGAACCCTTTATCAAAGCAGTACAGACGTTGTATAAGGAGCCATCTGCTGTTGTTATGGTGAATGGGTCAATATCAGAATCGGTGTCCATAACCAGAGGGACTAGGCAGGGGTGTCCATGCTCACCTCTCTTATATATTGACCCATTTATACGGAGATTAGAGAACATCGCGAGGATTCCACCTGTTTGGGTAAGGGACCAGGCTACAAAAATACTAGCATATGCAGATGATATTGCTGTGGTCACTAGCGACCCAGTGAACGCAATCAGGGTGATCGAAGAAGAAGCTAAGATCTTTGGCGAGGTATCAGGCTACAAATTGAATCAAGCCAAAACTCAGATCATTCCCAATAGTAAAATAGGGTTGATTGATACACGGGTGACGGAGAAAGCTATATATCTCTGCGTGAGTATAACCGCAAAAATAGAGAATTTAGTTGATGATGATATTGCCCTATTAATGCAACGTACAAAAAAGGATATGATTCGTTGCAACAATCTTCACCTATCCATTGGAAGTCGATGTAATTTGATAAAAATGCTTTTTGCCTAGATTTTTGTATTTTTTTAGATCAATCTGCTTAGAGTTTTCCCCGCAAATATTTAAGAATATGGATAATATGTTTTGTAGATTTTTATGGGGATATAGGAAATCACGAAGGGCATTACGAACTATTACCTTACCTAGAGATAGAGGAGGATTGGCATTGCCTAACTTTAAGCTATACTATTGGGCTACTACCTTAAAATTTTGTGTCAGCCTATTATTTCCCACAAACATCAACAATGAAGGGGATATTCCAACACCACAAGAGCTTTTACTAGGAAATGAGTCTAGAGGCTGCTTATGGCGTCATATGAATGATGGCTACTTTAAAAAAGTGAGATTTAAGTCGATATTTGGTATTTATAAGACCTGGAATTTTGTACGGAAATTAGTTGGTAGTGGACGATTATCTTATTATACCGCAATCCTTAATAACAATAGCCTTCTTGGGATCTTCAATGAAGTATGTATGGAAAGGTGGGTAATGAAAGGGATTACACAACTTGGTTGTTTCTATACAATATCAGGAATTAAATATTTTGGGAAATTACAGATCGAATTTAATTTAGATCATCAGGACTTTTTAAAATTTCTGCAGATTCGAGAATTTCTCCTGAAGAGAGGGGGGTGGACTAAAATTTCAAACGGTCCAATTTATGGAGAATTTATCGAACAAACCTAAAGTAAAAATTGGAGAAATTTATGAATTATTGAATTCTTGCTACCCAGATGATTTGGATAAATATATAATTAAATGGCAGGATAAACTTGGGGTTTTGGCTGAAACTGTTCAACAATCATATACATTATATCAGTCTAGCTTTATGTCAACCAAGCTGCAGGCTCAATTCTATACAACTTTTTTCTTTTTGTATTATACCCACTATAAAATTGCTAAATGGGGGTCAGGGAAAGGAACTACATGCCCTAGGTGCGCTTTACCCGAAGCTGATAGCGTACATATCTTTGCTTCTTGTACGGTATTAACCCCTTCAGTGCCCATGACGAGCTGGACTCGTCATGGGCTGCGGTGGCGCTGTGCCCATGACGAGTCCAGCTCGTCATGAACTCCGCCCGCTAATGTTAAGCGCGGCACTGGGCGGGGAAAGGGGCGGGCATGCAAGGGGTTAACGAATGTAGGTAATGATATTTCTGCCTTTCTCTGGGAAGTGTTTAATACAAGAATAGAAATCTCCATTGTGGAAATCATGTTAGGTATTTCAAATGTTGAGCGACCTAAAAATATGCAAGGGTTAATATTCGTCGCAATGGCTGTCTTTAGAATATGTATCGCTTCAGCATGGCTAGATACCAGTGCACAGGTGTTCCAACAATGGAGAACCCGACTATTAGCTGCTTGTAGCTTAGAAGTAGCTATATATAAAAGAAAGGGCCATGTCAAACGTAAAAAAGGGTTAGCAATCTGGGATCCTCTTCTACGATGGCTACAAAGATAGCTAGGATATATATAAGCTATATAGGCTTAAGTTTTCGTTTTTTTTTCTCTCTTCTCAAATGTATATTATGTTTATTAACTGAAACTTTTAAAATTGTTTCTATTTTTTTTTCTGTGATATCTAAGACGCAATACCTTAAGATAAAAATGGTTATTTGTATGTATTGGATTGCTCTGAGCTGGGGAGGAGGGGGGGGGTGTAAATATTTGTGAAAAATGCCTAATAAAAACGAAAAAAATAAATAAAGCAATGTTGGAGCTTTTCTAAATTCAATTGAGAGCCCTCATCACCCATAATATGTTTTTTTAGATTGCACTTGCACTGCTTGCACAAATCAATTTGAGTGCACTAACTTAATATTTAGTCTACAATTTCAAATTCCTGCACATTTACAAAATGCTTGAAAAATGACAATTTTACACTTTGCTTCTTTTTTTTATATGCACTTTATTCATCTGTTAATATTATTTAATTTTCCAAGTAGTCGCAGACTCCCTCAGTAGGCTTCAGGGACTCCCTGGGATCCCTGGACGACAGGTTACGAACCACTGTTCGAGATAGCTTGCTAATCCTTATTGCATATCCTCAAGAATTATATAGGCCTACATGAATAAACTTCTCACATCTATGGGAAACATATAGTGATAAGCTTTGGGAAAAAGTGATCTGGTCTTCTGAATCCTGAAATAAAGTAAGTAGTTGCATAAAGAACTGCCTTGACGGTGGCATAATATTTTATAGAGATGCCAGTTTATAGGGAGTTACTGTAGTCTAGTCTTGAGAAGACCGCAGTTGAGGCACAGTTTTGAAGTCGTCTGCTGGGATGGGAAACTTCATTTCTATGAGGAGTCTGATTTCATATTTTATACCTTTTGCAACTAAAGTGTTAATTTTTCACAGGAAGTCAGGCTGTTGTTAAAAATGAATCCTAAACATTTGCATTTTTCTCAGTTGAAGGATTGTAGGTCAGAAGATAACAAACAACCAGCACTGCACAGTAGTGGAGAAGTCAGGAGGGTAGAGGAGGAGGACCTATGTTTTCATTGAGTTCAGTTCAAAATGGTGTAGAGATAATTAGGACTAGAAGACTCTTCAGGAATTTAATGGCATTTTTTTGGTCTTCTGGATGTGATGCCTACGAGTAAAACTGTGTGTTATAAGTGTACAGATGAATAGAAATGTTAGAATACTACTAGAGGGAGTGGAAGGGCTTTAGACAGAGATTGAAAAGTGTTAGGAAACGTTTAGACCCTATTGAAACTCTTTGTAGAAGGACTAATGTGTTAGAGAGATAGTAACAAAGATGTCAGGCTTAGAAGATTGAGGAAGTATGATTCATCTTTGTCTGAGATGCACAAAACCTCAACTCCAATTTGTAACACTGCAGTGTCAGTTCTGCAACTGGAACAAAAACCACATCGGAAATCTGCTTAATGGTTGTTTTCTTGACGTGCTTTGTTGGTCCACACTGGTCTGTTTCTTTTCGAGTCTGCATATCTGCACGTTATGTATAAATAAACAAATTTGATTTTTTGCATACATTTTTCTGCTTGCATTTGGAGTATGAAGTAACGTGACTTCAAAATTAATTTGAGCTCACAATACTTCAGCAGATTTGAGTCAGAATGTGACGTGGACAATTTTCATGCAATCAGGGCCTGCATCTTGCAACTAGGAGGTACTGACAACATGCATCAGTTAAATCCGTAGGGGTGTGCTCAAGTTTGTGAAATGAGAGGAAGGTTTAAGATCTGCAATTTTGTTGTTCGAGTCAGATGATAACATTTCCTTGAAAAAGGTCCCAACCTCTGTGGCTTTGCTGGTTGAGACTTGATTTCTGAGAACAAACTCTATTTTAGGTATTATGTTGGCACATTTTTCTTGGTTTGTGTGATCTCAGGTGTGGCAAAAGAGTTGGTGAAATATTTAAAGAGATTCTCCAGGTGTTTTATCAACAGTTTCATCTCTGTTTTGTAGAAGCTAGCATTAATCTTGAACATATGCTTTAAGATTCTTTACATTTGTTGCATAGAATTTCTAGGTTTTTTGTAGAGGAGGTTTGGCATCAGATTCATTCAGTAGCTGTTAGATGTTTCCTTTTTCCTTCTACAGATAAGCCATTGTATAGACTTGTTTTCATTTTGTTTAGTTTTAGTGTGACAAGTTCATCTGCAAATTCTGCCATACTGTGTTAGAGTTATGTATCATGGTGTTTTTCTCATATTATACTAGGCTTTATGTGTTTATGTACTTCCAGAGTAGAAATCCTAATATTCCTGAAGTCTCTGACTCAAACATTTAGGTTCTACAATTAGGCCAAAAAAAGTGGTTTTGAGTGACAGATTTAGTGATAAGAGTGAAGAGCGTAATAGGTATAAAAATCAATTTACAAAATGTTGTGCGGGGAATTCCACAGAGGGTTGTGAGCTGCTAGATATGAAATATGTTTAGAAATGAGAAAAAATATTCTACCAAAAGACACTATATCTGACCATTATTATACGATTACATCAATAAATAGTTGAAAACCTTATTAGGTATTCAATTTTTAGTGCAGAAGCATATAAAATAAACAAATTAATAACATAAAATTGTTGATTGACAGTTATACGTTGTCCAATGCCTAACAATTTACAGTGTATGCTAATGAAAGACATCATGGTTAAGTAAGCGGTTTTTATGTCTGAGGGCTAAAAACAAGGCAATTTCTTTTTTTATGTTACCATTTAATGGATCTGTGATAAAATTATAAACTTTATCAATATGAAATTTTAATGCTTGCTTCAACAATTAGTTCTGACTTACGCACATGCAAATACAGGACACATCCACAGTACCGTGATGATTACTGGTTATATAGTCTCTCCCAAAAATAGCTGGGTGACTTCTGAGATGATATGTATATCATCCCATTAATACGTTATCACATATTTAATTTGTGTAGGTGTTGTAAGAATGAGGCTGATCACTAAGCCGTGAATTTTACTTGATTTCCTCCTATATTACATGGACTGGGATGAAAGGTGGACGCTTATTTAATAGGCATAAAATGGTAAACAAGGGTCTGCTAAGTAAGAGGAGAGTTGAGGAGATACAAAGAGGCAGATGCTAAGTGTAGAGCAGAAACAATTGTTTCATCTTTGCACACATCACTGATTCGGCCTCATATTAAATACTGCTTTATGTTGAGGTGGATTGAGGAGTGGAGGGTAGACTTTTTTTGTCATGGATAAAACCATGAATCCCAGAATTGGATGCTCTAGAACATGCCTGTACATTCACTAGAGAAATTAACGGTTGGATGAAATAATAGAGAATCACAAGTTCTTAAAGGGAATCAACTCGCACTGGATCAAATAAAGTGAAAGTGCAAATTGCTATCACAGGGAACATACTGGTGACTTGAAAAGGCAAAGAGCTCCAGAGACAGTATGTTACGCTACCTTAGTAAGTATTCTCGGAAAGTTATAGGAAAGATGGTGCTGTTGACAGACAACATAGCACCACAATGTTATGTTATGTTAATTATTTTTGTAAAGCGCTTGCTTGCCCCAAAGGGCATCATGGTGTTAGATGAGAAAAGAGAACAGAGGAACCCAGGAAATAATAACCATGTGGCAAAAAGCCATGTTTTTAGTGCCATTATAAAAGCCAAGAGGTTGGTAGAGTTTTGATATGTAAAGGGAGGGCATACCAAGCCTTTGCGGCTCTGAGCACAAAGGTTCTCTCTCCGCAGATAGCGTATCTTAATCAGGGAACAGACACCAATTTGGCTGATGCAGAGCACAGTGACCGACCTGGTAAATACCAGGCAAAGCACTTTCTCAAAAAGCCAGGGCCTAGCCCATGCAGCACCTTAAACACTGTGCACAGGACTTTAAATGTGACCCTCTGTCTGACCGGAGGCCAGTAAAGTTTGGCAATGAATTGAGATACCGATTGATATTTGGGGGTTTCGCACAGCAATCGAGCGGCCGCATTCTGTAGTGTTCGCAATTTATTCAGGACCTGATGATGGTCGTTAAGATAGAGCCTGTTACATTAATTGGTCTTTGAGATGATTAGAGAAGTAACAACTGTTTTCGGGAGATGGCCAGGTAGAAGAGGAAGAATTTTCTTTATCTATTTTAAAATGAAAAATGCTGCAGAGATTATGGTATTTACTTGGTCAGTATAGGAGAGTTTTTTATTTATTAAATCCCACAGATTTCTAATACATCTGACAAGTGACAGATTTAGGCCAAGATCAGAAGGCCACCAGTCAAGGTCCAGTATGAGGGCTGGGTACCGTACACGAGCACCTTCATTTTCGTGGAGTTCAATTTGCAACAATTTCTCACCATCCAGTGTCCCACCACTTTCATGCAATTATAAAACCTCGCTGCCACCCCCTGTTCTCTGTTGTTAAAGACACAACTTATAGGTCGTCTGCATATGATGTCAATTGAAAACAAAATGATCTTATAAGTTCAGCAAGAGGAGTGACATAGATGCTAAATAAGACAGAGATGATATATGACCATAGAGGAACCCCACTAGGAAGGGAGAAAGGTGGAGAAGAGAACCCAACTAATCTAACCGATTTCACCCGTCCGGGTGAAAATAAGTTCAGCACCTTCCAAGCTGTTCCAGTCACACTCATCTCACTCAACCACTCCAACAGCAGCCCATGATTCACAGTATCAAAGGCTGCTGATAGGTCAAGCAGGATCAGTACAGCTCAGCCACCCTTGTTGAAAGATTGCCTGATCTCCTCTTTAGCCTTGATAAGCACAGTCTCCGTGCTGTGACCAGCACAAAATCTGGATTGAGTAGTGTCCAAGAGATTATTGGTATTAATATTATCTCCCGATTGTGCATTCAACACCTTTTCAAATGTTTTGGCAGGCAATGGAAGATAGGAAATGGACCAATAACTATTTGGATTGTCAGGGTATGTGAGAAGGTTTCTGGATGAGAGGAAGGACTACGGCGTTCTTCCAAGCAGAGGGAAACAACCCTGAGAGACACGGAGCTGAAAGAAGTCAACCAACTTTGTCCCGATAACTTCAGCTGCTAAACTGGCAACTGCAGGAAGGCAAGGATCATCTGGTGAGCCTGATCTAGCAGCCCTAAGCAACTTGATGACTTCATTGGTGGTGGGCGGGATGAAGGAGCTCAATTCAGTGCTTAGGTTAGTTATGACTGAAGAAGATTTGTCTGACCCAAGGACTCAAGAAAATGATGAAAAGGTGTTAAAAACATCCTCTACCTTAAGGTGAAAGGCATTGGCCACTGAGTTACAGAAAGCTTGATTGCACTCTGTAGTCAGGGGTGGAATAGCAGAAGTGAGCTTTTTTACTGCAGGGAATAGTTCTTTTGAGGAATTTGCTGCCAGCTCTATCTTACTAGTGAAAAAAAGAATTTTTGCCTCACAAAATCAAGGCCTTATACTTAGACAGACAGATCTCATATTTATTCTTTACGCTGTTACAATAGTTTATACACCAGCATCATTCTTGCCTCCCGCAAGCCTGTTTCAAGGTCCTTAATTCCTCGGTGAACCAAGAGGCGGTGACACAATCCTCTTGCTCTTCACCTTTTTTTTGGGTAACAAGGCTAAAGAAGTAGCCTCCACCCAGAGAGTGTAGTTCCCAACTGCACTATCCACATTTCCCGGAACACCAGGTGCAGGTTCAATGGGTAATTTAGAAAGCTCATTCGCATGAAGCCTGTGCTAAGAGAATGAAATGGTCCAAGAAGGAGTAGCTGGAGACATAAAACCTGACTGAGTGCAAGAAATATTTTTAAAAAAGAGCGCTGTGATCGGACCAATGAATGAAAAGTGTAGTTACATTTCCTAGAGAGGAGTTGTTCAAAAATTTTTTATTGAGAATGTGTTCCACCTGATGCGTGGGACTATCCACCCTTTGAGACAACCCAATTGTGGTCATGGTTTAAAATAGGGCTGTGGTATCTGGGTCATCCTGAACCTCAAGAATGTAATTGAAATCTCCAAAGACTGTAAAGTCCTGCCATAAAATTTTGCCTCCCAGAAGTAAACCAAAGTTGTGGCAAAAATGGCCCGAGGGCCATGAGGTCGATACAAAAGCATGCCTCTAAACGACTGATTGGGCGATCTGTGGGATATAAATGATGCGACCTCGCAAAGTGGCAACCCAATGGGTGTACAGTTAACCAAATACTCTTGGCCTATACAAAATGGCGATACCACCTCCCTGTTGGCCTACGTGGTCCAATCTAAAAGAGATGTAACACAGGGGAATAAAATCAAGAAAATCAGTATTTTAGGCGGGGTCCGCCCAAATGTCTGTGATACAAATTAGTCCCGGAGTATAAGTGTTGCAAAGCAATGAGAATTCCACCTCATGTTAAATAAGAGATCTGGTATTAATTAGTACACAAGACACACGAGGGCTATTGGCATGCGTACACACAAATAGCAGGCATGTTAGCATGATTCAAATGTTCAGATATCAACCTGCCTATCACTACCCCACAGCCAGGGCAAGGAGCTCTAGGGGTTAAGGACCAGGAACAAGGAGGAATTTTAGACCACACAGAAGACTCACTGTACTCCTCTAAGAAGCAGTGTCTCTTGCGTGCAAGACAAATATGAAGGCGTCTCTGGCCTAAAACGGGCAGGGAGCTGGCACTGCATATGGGCCGTGTCCAGGCAAGTATAGACGAGTTTGCCTTTGGCACGCCTGCGGTGCAGCAGCAGTGCGGACGCACTATGCACCTGTGTAAATAGGCCTCCATAGCCAGTGGACGGGGCCAGAAGCGTGGCTTACTCATGCTTCGGTGCAGAATTAAAAAAGAACAAGTGGGCAAAAAATATCACAACCTGGGGCCCAGCAACCCTTGGACCCTGTCCCAGGCTCCCTTGGAACCAAGAGCCTACTTGTAAACAAAAGTTTAAAAAAAAGGAAAAAGTGCAAAAGGTTAAAACCATAAACTGAATAAAATAGGATTCTTCCTGATCGTCGTGAGCCCAGGAGCCAGACACCACCTAAAATGGCGGGATGACCCATATACAAGGAAATCAAGGAGAAGTAGAATACAAGAATATGAGCAGTAGAATAGGTGTCAATCAGGAGCACTAAGCTGTGTGGATGCACCATACATCCATGTAAATAGACCTCCATAGCCAGGGGGCGGGCCCAGAAGCGTAGCCAACTCGCTCGTCAGTGTGGAATTCAAAAAGAACAAGTGGACAAACAATATCAGAAACTGGGGCCCAGCAACCCTAGATCCTGTCCCAAGCAGCCGTGGACCGCGAGCCTATTGCTAAACAAAAGTAAAAACAAATTAAAAGTGTGAAAGATTAAAAGCATAAACAGATTAAAACAGGATTCCTCCCAATCCAAGATGGCCCCCAAGTAGTGAGGCCGGGAGCCATGCACCTCCCAAAACGTCAGGATGACCCATATACAATAAAATGAAGGAGTAGTAGAATACGCGAATACAAGCAGCAGAATACGTTTCAAACAGCTGCACTCAGCTGATGGCAATACAACTTTAAAAGAACACAAATAAACCAAGGCACAGTACAACTAAGCAACTAAAACAGAAAGTAATACCATAGTTTCATAACATCACAATGACAACAGAATCATAACACACCAAAACACAACATTCATTACAAAACAACAAAAGTCAAAAAATTAAATCATTGTCACACACCAAATGAAACACTATCTTAAAACAATAGAACACAAAAATAACACTGTTAGACAAGACAAAGAAATGACAGAGCATTATTAAACAAACAAAAGCACAACACCACAGCCACAACAAAAAAGAACATATCATAACAAAAAAATACAACACAATTGCAGTGCTCGTCTGGGCTTTTATTGAAGAGTGCTGTATTGTTCTTTTGTGTTGCTATATTAGTGTGTTATTTTGATGTGTTGTTATTTGATGCTGTGCTTTATTGCTGGTTTGTTGCTGATGTGTTAATGTGTTGTATCTTATCCATTCAATATATTGTGGTATTGTGTCATGCATTTGTAATTGTTGTGTTGCGTAATGTGGTTGTGTTTCTGTACCTCAAGGACAGTCTAACTGCTTAAATATGTACATTCTTGTAACATATTAACAATCGTCTTTCATGATATTGTTGTAAATATTTTTGCACCATATACTGCACTTTTTACAACAAAGAAAATGTAATAGTGAGCGACAAAATGCTCCTTGATCTGAAGCAATAAGTTCAAACTTTCACACCACTAGACCATTCGTTGAAACATGAGTCACACTATGAGAGGGTGAGGGAGTAGTGTCCTTGTAGATGTAATGAAGACAACAACAGTCGTTCAAAAAGGTAGGGATTATACACAAAGGAGCACAAGCAAAAGGACATCCTTGCTGAAAATGTTAAACCATTGCCTGCTTGTGATGCTGCGCACAAATCGTTGTGCACAGTGATAACTGACGCAATGGCCTCTTTTATGCAGTACATTACACATAGTCTCAATTATTTGCTGCCATATTTTATTCATCAGCAAAGAATATGTTTTGAATCAAAGTTCAACTGCATTAAAGGGGTCTCAGACAGGGCCATCAAAATGGGACCTCTCAAGAATGGTCATAATGAAGAGAAAGAAGGATCAGCTATTTTTTTTTAAATATTCACCAGAGGTCCAAATTAAATGGGGGATGTGTACATTTAATCGTCTTTGTGAGGAGAGAGTGAAGTTTCTTGCAAGTGATTCACCTAAATATGAAGGGCGGTAGGAAACTGACAAGGGCATAGTCGGTGCCAAAATCTTATGATTTGCATTGTCTTTCCTCTTCTTACGCAAAGCTTTCAAGGTTTCGTCATTCTGCTAATGAATATTTGTTGTAACTTTTCAACTAGACCTCTAACCTGGTTATTGGCAACAGAAGCTGAATGGTGGCAGAAAACAGCATTGGCATAAAAAACAAGGTAGTTCTATAACCTTTCCAATTAACATTTGCTATCAAGTGTCAGTAGTATACCGACGGCGGTCAGCTGCATATGACCATAGGGAAGGAGGATTGGGAGGGAGGGGGTGATACATAAACTAAAATTGGAGTTGGGCAGCTGTCAGTAACATCGCATTTACCGCCAGCAAAATTGGCTCTCATTGTCTGTGTGATGTCACTTGAAACCCCTCGGTGGAAAACAATGATCTCATTGACACTCACCCATCTGTAAATCTATATATAGCAAAATACTGTCTTACAAGACATACACACATGCAGCATGAGCAAGCTTGGATACAGAATGTGGCCTAACTGCTAGGGCGGTCAACCTCGGAGTTGGGTGAACCGGGTTCGAGTCTCGGCAGGGACGCTCAACATTCTGTGATTCTGTAAATCACTTTAATCTCCCAGTGCCTGACATATAAAAGTAAATGAATGTGTCAGTCTGTATCGTAACTGGAGCTCATGTAAAGTGCTCTGATAACTCTGGGCCTAGTCCATGCTATATAAAACTCCAAAACAAAAAAAAAGATTAGGAGAGGACAGCTAGCTCCATGTGCACCATCATGTTCAATGCTTTTGTCTGTCGAATATTCTATGAGGAGGGTGTTCTCCTGTTCCCGTCACTAACCCGTGGTACAGTGATCTGAGGAAAATCATCTTTATCAGAGTTCCAAAATGCAAACTCTACTGGAAAAAAAACAGGGAGTCTAAAGTTGAGCCGCATCATCACTACCATATAAAATGCATGTCCACGGAGACTGCAATGTGCATGCTTGCATCTATATTTGCATAGCTGGGGAGCAACAAGGTGCTCTGCATTCTCTTATCAGTGTTGCCTCATCTGAGGTAAACCAGTTTTCTCATCATTCTACTGGAAACAAGTAACTTAACTTACATTTGAGCTGCTGTCTCAATAACAATAAGCATTGGCAAAGCCAATAGGTGCCACACTTCGCATATGTCAGAAAAAAACGAAAAGAGAAAAAAATTGAAAAGATGCCACCAGCTAAATGTTGCAGCCATACGCTTGCAGTGAATACAAAAGTAATTACAAAACTTAAGCGTAGTATAGCAACAACAAAAATGTATCTGTGCTTTATAGTAGCAGGTGCATGTAGAACAGATGTACACATCTTGTTTAGTTTTCCTGCTTACCACAAAACATACTAATCTTATCAACAGAAAGAATAGTTACTCAGCATTGAATTGTTGTAATCGGAAAATGTAATTTGACCACAAAAGGATGACTAAAAAAATGAAAATAATCATTGGCAATGCCAATAGGTTTGACGTTAAAGGGGTTTTGTATAGTAATGTGAAGCATTACAAGTAAATTACATGGGAATAGATATGTATTCATGTGGAAACAACAAACTGCAGCATAAAATTTGGGTGAGTTAAAGGGTCAGGTGTCAGTTGCACTGTCAAGCCAGACCTAAAAATTCATGTAGGTTAATGACTGCCCTCCTCCCATCTGTGTTGGTGCCAGAAAAAAACAACAGAAATGATCTAGTTATCTAAGACAATGTAATAGTATTCCAATGCCATGCGTGTGCCCCTGAAAGTTTCATCTTAGGCAGCTGGAAAAGTAAAGTGATCACAGCTATGTAGACAGCAAGCACCTTTTTTGTGAAGCACACTACTTCTGCCTACTCAAACAATGTACACCTGCCTCCTAGTATGTGGATGAGCCAAAGACCCTCTAGTGATGTTGACATAATTGTATGCTGAGTGTTGCCTTATCAAGACAGGCCATAAAAAAGATTAATATTTAAGGAAAAAAAACATTGGTAAAGAAAAGTATAGGCACTCCAGGCATGGGGCTAAAGTGCATTTCTTTTTAGACAGCGGTGCAGTGGCGGCTCCTCTGCTAAGGAGGAGGAGCGTTGCCCCACTGCATTGCAAGACTGAAGGAAAGGAAACATATAATGATAATAACTTGATGCTATTATCATTTTATTTGTTTCTGCTGCTGCAGCATGTGGACAGTGCAGGGCTGCTCTGCGCACAGAGCAGGGTAGGGGAGGAGTGGCGGGCACACTGACGTGCGCATGAAGCTTTGACCAGCCATCTGGGACGGGCCAAACAGTCATGTGCACTTAGCATGTTCTCCACCCAGGCTGCATTACAGCCTGGGTGGAGAACATGCCCATGCTCAGACAAATCACAATGCTGCATTGTAGCGTTGTGATTGGCTTAGGGGAGCCTGGCTGCTTTCTGTTCGGCCAACAGACGAGTGGCGAAGTGGGAGAGAGCGGTGAGGAGGTAAGTGTATTTTTCCTATTTTTCTTTTTTTACCCCCCCCCCCCCCCCCCATTGCCCCCTCGCCCCCTGCCCTGCCACCCCAGATCCGTCTCGGCTGCCACTGCAGAGGTACATATTTGATCAGGGGAGTAAGAGAGCCAATGACTTAAGGGCGCTAAGTCATTCATCCATGCAGTATTCAGTGATGTGCAGGAACCAAAATGTGCCTGACAGCTGAACAGACGAATGGATGAAAAGGACTGCCATAAAGCCTATCGGTGTATGTACATATTATACATGTTTTTTAAACATTAAGCTAGTGAAACAACTAAGACTCTCTGTAAGCCAGTCCTAATGTAATGCACGTCTCCTGAGAGTAAAATGTGCAACACACTCGGTTTGCTCACTACAACACGTGGTGCCCTATGAGGGAGGTTAATGTGCTGTATTAGCTATATTTCGAACTTACAACCAAGATCAAAGAGGCAGAATGCCTAAATGAGGTTTGAATAAAACTTAGAATTCCTTGATTCTGACTAATCCTTTGAGCTTTTGACTGCAGCAGAAGTTATTTTTAGCATATAGAAAGGATCTTTCTTTACTTCATGTGACCGTTTCTAAAAAAGTCCTGCATATTTCCTATTAGACTTCAAGTTTGGCTTTTTTGTCACATTTCATAACATATATGCTCCATTTTTACATGCTCGACATTGTATATGAATAAAATGGTTATTATCTATAAAGGAAAATCATAAGGAAAATGAATTTATTTTTCCAGAGGCATCCTTACACTCTGCAGCTAGAATCAAGTGGAGAACTGTCAAGGTGTGCGTTCAGCGCTTCAGTTTCATTGTGTCATATGAAAATATGAAAAACACATCTTGTTCTGTATATTAAAAGGGGAACGATGGTGCATTCATGTACTGAACAATTGCTAAAGGCCTTGCATAGAGCAAATGGAACCAGTGCAATGCTTGATGCGTTCTGTGATCACATTACCTTTCCAGAACCTTTTTTTCCATGAGAATAAACGTGATCAAAGCATTTTTGTTTGTTTGTTTGTGTTTCAATTATTTTTATTAAGTAAAGGAGGCACATACAACATGGGTAATTCACATCCAAAAACCAGAAGTGATAATCTCGTATAGAAGTAAAGAGGATGATATGACAATATGATATGCCACATAATATTCAGGAGGGGGGAGGTGGGTAGGGGAACGGTCACGAGGGGCATAGCAGGAAATAGTATAAGAACATTGCTTGGGGGGCGCTGCTAGACGCTCTTGGGTAGCACTAAAGGATCAAAGCATGTTTTGAGAGAAATGTATCACACCAAGCGCCTGTAAACCAAGATCGAGACCTTCTCAGATTATTGTAAAAAGTGACATCTAATCTAATATCAAACTATTTGGAGCGAGTTGCTTTGGTTATGTTACAACTAAGGTAAAACACATCTTGTATTCTTTTCACTTTTCTTTGCCACCATATTGTGTTTTTGTCTGAACGAGTGATTCATTGTTCTTTGAACTTGGAATTTACGGATTTTGCCCACACCTTCATGCCAGTATGAAATGTCTAACTAAGGAAGCGCGCGTGCAGTACTGAGGTGGCTTCCTGCTGAAGAAGATCTAATAATCCACTTCAGGGAATCAGGACGCGCACAAGGCTTTTCAGCACTTCAGTCAAAATAGAATTTGGCCTCCCAGGTCCTCATTAGGAGTATCCTGATATGTAATGTGCGGATAAAGGGGCCACAGTCTGGTATCCCTGCGCCAAAAAACATTCCAGACCAGAGCTTAATTTGAGCCGGTGCTTTCCGGTGCTGAGCACCGGCCCTTAATTGGATTCCGGTGCTCGGCACTGCACCTAATTGTCAACACCTTACTTAGAGCAGTCTGTCACAAGGTGGCGCTGCTCATGTAATTTAGAGATGAGCAGGACAGAGGTTGTTTAGGAATACAATATACATTAAAATAGTGCTAATACCTGCCTCCCGAGCCATTCCTTCAGCTTTGGGGACCAGGAATATTCGGAACTGTCGCATTTAAATGCAAGAGAGATGGTTAGTAGTTGTTTTGGCAGCAATGACAAGGGCGAGGGGTGGTGCAAGCTGCAGTGGCCTCCTGGTCAGAGCCCTGGCACTTAATATTTTACAAATTAAGCACCGTTCCAGACAAGGTATTGATGCCCGAATGGAAAATAACATGTGGGCGCAGGAAGGCTTAGGGCCTCATTTATGAGGGCCTATAGGCACTTTTGCGCCCCCGAACGTCACTTTTTTTTATGTTCCGGTGGCGCAATGTGTCACCGCATATTTATAAGGCCACGTAAAGCCACTCTACATAGCTTTTCATGGCCTTAAAAATATACACCCTTTTCATGCAGAAAACTGTGTGAAATAGGCATTCCATGAGTGTTGCTGTGGGTGTTCCCACGCAACACTCATGGAACCTGACACATTCCCAGATTTACGAGGCATCGTAAAGATGGGAATGTGTCAGAACCTAACGCCACCCAAGGGGTGGCATTAGGGAGGCGCAGCGAAGAGAAATGAAAACATTTCTCCTCGTGCTTTCATTTTTCTAAGTGTGCTGCATTCTGCAGCACACATAAAAAAGAAAAGCACCTGAATGGATTGATTTTGTGCAGGAAGGGTCCCTTCCTGTATAAAATCAATCATCTCGCAACGCAGGCACCCTTGCACCATGATTCAAAGGTGCGTGCGTTGGTGCATGGTTGCCCATTGTGCGCCTGGGAAAAGGCAGGAATGTGCCATATCATATAGATACAAAAACCAAAGGAAATGATGGACGGAGTGTTGAACATTGCAAGCAGTCACCCCCAGTAAACTGATCTGGGTTTAATCCATCACCGTTCTTTAGCCCACTCTGCCACCCCAGTTCAGACATGGCCATATGCAAATCAGTCTGACCCTGCGCCTCATGGGAACAGTCCAGCCCGAACCGCCAAGCCATGTCTTCCCTGGACCGGAAACAAGCTTCCTAGGACCGGTTTCTGGCATTTCAGCCGTCTTCAGCCAGGCTTGCTTGAATCCAGTGGCAAAGTGAGCAAGGGACTCACGTCTGAGCCTACCCTGCAAACTTATGGCGAACAAAGCAAAAACCAAAGGAAATGATGGACGGAGTGTTGAACATTGCAAGCACTCACCCTCAGTCAACTGATCTGGGTTTAATCCATCACCGTTCTTTAGCCCACTCTGCCACCCCAGTTCAGACATGGCCATATGCAAATCAGTCTGACCCTGTGCCTCATGGGAACAGTCCAGCCCGAACCGCCAAGCCATGTCTTCCCTGGACCGGAAACAAGCTTCCTAGGACCGGTTTCTGGCATTTCAGCTGTCTTCAGCCAGGCTTGCTTGAATCCAGTGGCAAAGTGAGCAAGGGACTCACGTCTGAGCATACCCTGCCAACTTATGGCGAACAAAGCAAAAACCAAAGGAAATGATGGACGGAGTGTTGAACATTGCAAGCACTCACCCCAGTCAACTGATCTGGGTTTAATCCATCACCGTTCTTTTGCCCACTCTGCCACCCCAGTTCAGACATGGCCATATGCAAATCAGTCTGACCCTGTGCCTCATGGGAACAGTCCAGCCCGAACCACCAAGCCATGTCTTCCCTGGACCGGAAACAAGCTTCCTAGGACCGGTTTCTGGCATTTCAGCCGTCTTCAGCCAGGCTTGCTTGAATCCAGTGGCAAAGTGAGCAAGGGACTCACGTCTGAGCATACCCTGCTAACTTATGGCGAACAAAGCAAAAACCAAAGGAAATGATGGACGGAGTGTTGAACATTGCAAGCACTCACCCCCAGTCAACTGATCTGGGTTTAATCCATCACCGTTCTTTTGCCCACTCTGCCACCCCAGTTCAGACATGGCCATATGCAAATCAGTCTGACCCTGTGCCGCATGGGAACAGTCCAGCCCGAACCGCCAAGCCATGTCTTTCCTGGACCGGAAACAAGCTTCCTAGGACCGGTTTCTGGCATTTCAGCCGTCTTCAGCCAGGCTTGCTTGAATCCAGTGGCAAAGTGAGCAAGGGACTCACGTCTGAGCATACCCTGCCAACTTATGGCGAACAAAGCAAAAACCAAAGGAAATGATGGACGGAGTGTTGAACATTGCAAGCACTCACCCCCAGTCAACTGATCTGGGTTTAATCCATCCCCGTTCTTTAGCCCACTCTACCACCCCAGTTCAGATATGGCCATATGCAAATCAGTCTGACCCTGTGCCTCATGGGAACAGTCCAGCCCGAACCGCCAAGCCATGTCTTCCCTTGACCGGAAACAAGCTTCCTAGGACCGGTTTCTGGCATTTCAGCCGTCTTCAGCCAGGCTTGCTTGAATCCAGTGGCAAAGTGAGCAAGGGACTCACGTCTGAGCATACCCTGCCAACTTATGGCGAAGAAAGCAAAAACCAAAGGAAATGATGGACGGAGTGTTGAACATTGCAAGCACTCACCCCCAGTCAACTGATCTGGGTTTAATCCATCACCGTTCGGACGGTGATGGATCAAACCCAGATCTGTTGACTGGGTGTGAGTGTTTGATTGGTTCTGATACTCTGTCCATCACCACCCCCTTTTGTACCGCTTTGTTCGCCATAAGTTGGCAGGGTATGCTCAGACGTGAGTCCCTTGCTCACTTTGCCACTGGATTCAAGCAAGCCTGGCTGAAGACGGCTGAAATGCCAGAAACCGGTCCTAGGAAGCTTGTTTCCGGTCCAGGGAAGGCATGGCTTGGCAGTTCGGGCTGGACTGTTCCCATGAGGCACAGGGTCAGACTGATTTGCATATGGCCATGGCTGAACTGGGGTGGCAGATTGGGCTAAAGAACGGTGATGGATCAAACCCAGATCTGTTGACTGGGTGTGAGTGTTTGATTGGTTCTGATACTCCGTCCATCACCACCCCCTTTTGTACCGCTTTGTTCGCCATAAGCTGGCAGGATATGCTCAGACGTGAGTCCCTTGCTCACTTTGCCACTGGATTCAAGCAAGCCTGTCTAAAGACAGCTGAAATGCCAGAAACCGGTCCCAGGAAGCTTGTTTCCGGTCCAGGGAAGGCATGGCTTGGCAGTTCGGGCTGGACTGTTCCCATGAGGCACAGGGTCAGACTGATTTGCATATGGCCATGTCTGAACTGGGGTGGCAGAGTGGGCTAAAGAACGGTGATGGATCAAACCCAGATCTGTTGACTGGGTGTGAGTGTTCGATTGGTTCTGATACTCCGTCCATCACCACCCCTTTTGTACCGCTTTGTTCGCCATAAGTTGGCAGGGTATGCTCAGACGTGAGTCCCTTGCTCACTTTGCCACTGGATTCAAGCAAGCCTGGCTAAAGACGGCTGAAATGCCAGAAACCGGTCCTAGGAAGCTTGTTTCCGGTCCAGGGAAGGCATGGCTTGGCAGTTCGGGCTGGACTGTTCCCATGAGGCACAGGGTCAGACTGATTTGCATATGGCCATGTCTGAACTGGGGTGGCAGAGTGGGCTAAAGAACGGTGATGGATCAAACCCAGATCTGTTTACTGGGTGTGAGTGTTTGATTGGTTCTGATACTCCGTCCATCACCACCCCCTTTTGTACCGCTTTGTTTGCCATAAGTTGGCAGGGTTTGCTCAGACGTGAGTCCCTTGCTCACTTTGCCACTGTATTCAAGCAAGCCTGGCTGAAGACAGCTGAAATGCCAGAAACCGGTCCTAGGAAGCTTGTTTCCGGTCAAGGGAAGGCATGGCTTGGCAGTTCGGGCTGGATTGTTCCCATGAGGCACAGGGTCAGACTGATTTGCATATGGCCATGTCTGAACTGGGGTGGCAGAGTGGGCTAAAGAACGGTGATGGATCAAACCCAGATCTGTTGACTGGGTGTGAGTGTTTGATTGGTTCTGATACCCCGTCCATCACCACCCCCTTTTGTACCGCTTTGTTCGCCATAAGTTGGCAGGGTATGCTCGGACGTGAGTCCCTTGCTCACTTTGCCACTGGATTCAAGCAAGCCTGGCTGAAGACGGCTGAAATGCCAGAAACCGGTCCTAGGAAGCTTGTTTCCGGTCCAGGGAAGGCATGGCTTGGCTTGGCAGTTCAGGCTGGACTGTTACCATGAGGCACAGGGTCAGACTGATTTGCATATGGCCATGTCTGAACTGGGGTGGCAGAGTGGGCTAAAGAACGGTGATGGATCAAACCCAGATCTGTTGACTGGGTGTGAGTGTTTGATTGGTTCTGATACTCCGTCCATCACCACCCCCTTTTGTAACGCTTTGTTCGCCATAAGTTGGCAGGGTTTGCTCAGACGTGAGTCCCTTGCTCACTTTGCCACTGGATTCAAGCAAGCCTGGCTGAAGACGGCTGAAATGCCAGAAACCGGTCCTAGGAAGCTTGTTCCCGGTCCAGGGAAGGCATGACTTGGCAGTTCGGGCTGGACTGTTCCCATGAGGCACAGGGTCAGACTGATTTGCATATGGCCATGTCTGAACTGGGGTGGCAGAGTGGGCTAAAGAACGGTGATGGATCAAACCCAGATCTGTTGACTGGGTGTGAGTGTTTGATTGGTTCTGATACTCCGTCCATCACCACCCCCTTTTGTACCGTTTTGTTCGCCATAAGTTGGCAGGGTTTGCTCAGACGTGAGTCCCTTGCTCACTTTGCCACTGGATTCAAGCAAGCCTGGCTGAAGACGGCTGAAATGCCAGAAACCGGTCCTAGGAAGCTTGTTTCCGGTCCAGGGAAGGCATGGCTTGGCAGTTCGGGCTGGACTCTTCCCATGAGGCACAGGGTCAGACTGATTTGCATATGGCCATGTCTGAACTGGGGTAGCAGAGTGGACTAAAGAACGGTGATGGATCAAACCCAGATCTGTTGATTGGGTGTGAGTTTTTGATTGGTTCTGATACTCCATCCATCACCACCCCCTTTTGTACCGCTTTGTTCGCCATAAGTTGGCAGGGTATGCTCAGACGTGAGTCCCTTGCTCACTTTGCCACTGGATTCAAGCAAGCCTGGCTGAAGACGGCTGAAATGCCAGAAACCAGTCCTAGGAAGCTTGTTTCCGGTTCAGGGAAGGCATGGCTTGGCAGTTCGGGCTGGACTGTTCCCATGAGGCACAGGGTCAGACTGATTTGCATATGGCCATGTCTGAACTGGGGTGGCAGAGTGGGCTAAAGAACGGTGATGGATCAAACCCAGATCTGTTGACTGGGTGTGAGTGTTTGATTGGTTCTGATACTCCGTCCATCACCACCCCCTTTTGTACCGCATTGTTCGCCATAAGTTGGCAGGGTATGCTCAGACGTGAGTCCCTTGCTCACTTTGCCACTGGATTCAAGCAAGCCTGGCTGAAGACGGCTGACATGCTAGAAACCGGTCCTAAGAGGCTTGTTTCCGGTCCAGGGAAGGCATGGCTTGGCAGTTCAGGCTGGACTGTTCCCATGAGGCACAGGGTCAGACTGATTTGCATATGGCCATGTCTGAACGGGGGTGGCAGAGTGGGCTAAAGAACGGTGATGGATCAAACCCAGATCTGTTGACTGGGTGTGAGTGTTTGATTGGTTCTGATACTCCGTCCATCACCACCCCCTTTTGTACCATGGCATATAGATACAGCGCGTTCATGCCCTTTCCTTTGCTGTAGGGCAGCCCAGCAGGGAAGCCTGTAGCGCTGCCCTACAGCAAAAGCCCATAAATAGACCCTTGGTCTTTTTCTGCTTGTCATTCCTGGTTTTAGGCAGAAAAAAGTACCTTTTACCACTGTCGTTTACGAACCTTGTTTGTGTGCAGGAGGCAAATGGTAGAGGGCGTCATATTAACTTAGAGTGAATTGGAGGACTTTTACTTCTTTTTAGTAAAATATTATATTGATTGCAATTTTAATTTCGCTTTTGCATTTTCTCTTCTCATATTAACTTAGAGTGAAATACAGGATTTTTATTGCTTTTTAGAAATTTAATAGACTGTACTCTATTTTAATGTAACATATATGGATTTATTGTTCTTTTTATGGTATTGAAGAATAGCTAAATAAAGAATATTGGCTGAATGACTTACAGAGGGAGTGGTGCTTTGGGTCGGGACCAGGGGCAAATCATGCACATCACGCTGAGAGGGGTTCATGATCTGCTACCAAGTGCTGCAAGGGGGGGGGCAATTAGAGGTTGGGCTGTGTCGCTACCTGCAGCCCCTGCCCAGGGTCATCATCCAGTTTCACCAGGTGCAAATTTGCACCCAGTACAACTCAGTCTGGTGTTTCCAAACTGGGGATTATCGGGTCCCAAGCACCGGGCCTTTTGTAGGTATCTGGAGCAGAATCCCAGTGGAGGTACCACTCTGGCCCGAAAGCATTCCTCCTACACCAAAAACAGGCAATTGTTTTACAGTCTTATGCAGTAATATTATGAAAGCAGTGGGTGGAACTTTATGTTTGCTCTTTGCATTGCTTTATCGATGAACTGGAGGAACACGCATACAGGAGAAAGTTGAGTTTTCTGATGTATGCTGAATGTGCTGACAAGAACTGTTTTCAAGTGGTAACATTTCTACACCGTTACCATTTTTTTCTGAATTAAGACATCATTTTAGTTAGGGCAAACATTTATTAAAAAGAGATATTTTAAATAGAAGACTCGTATGAACTCATTTCACAGAGGTGCATCTGTTTTGCAAATTCGATTTTCTCCAGTACTGTGAAATTGCCTTTAGAAGCCCTACGTTCTCATAATAATGTGTTTTTCAAATAATCCACGTATGGCATTTCTGACCAATGTAACTAAAACTGCTACTATTACCCAATTTAATGAGAATCTATTTTACGACCTAGAAAGGCTCTAGGGCTGTATCTGCTTTGCCAGGACTCCAATTTACAGCCTGCTGATCACAGCAAATGTCAGTTGTGTGGGTTCAGTTCACTAAGCCATCTTCTTGGCTGTTGTGCATGTTTTATTCATTGAGCCGTTTTATTGGCTTTTACTGCAAAGTTTCTCTAAGAAATGTGAAAATCCACACTAAGAGGTTTGCACCTATATTTCATAGAAGATTTTATACATTCTGGGATTCATAAATGGTTCCAAGAGTCATCCTAGAAAGCAGGGACATTTGCAAATTTCCTTTAGTATTCCTGGGAACATTTTGAGAAGACCTTTCCTCACATATAAAAGTTCACAGTGAAAAGCTGTGCATGAGAAAGTGGCTTTGCCTTAGTGCAATATGTGAATACATATTCGTTTTTGTTCCCAGAGAAAATATTTCCTCAGTGGAAAAACCCCCTTCTTCTCCACCCCAACCAATTCTGGGAGAATTCCTTCCCATCCCACTCTAGAAACATGTTTATTTCTGCAGTTCACAGGAATAAATATCCAATCATTTAAATGGTAGGGATGAGGAATGGAAAAGAGTGCATACACATGGCCACTTTAATATATATATATGTGTGTGTGTGTGTGTGTGCATGCAGGTGTGTGTGTTTTGTTCCAGTTTATTCCTAGTCATTTAGGTCCAAATTTGGTAATATTGCATGTAGAGTAAGTAACATTTTGTGAATTGCAAAACTGAATATGCACTCATCTTTAATCAAACATTTTGCACTCATAAACTGAACTTAGGTGTATACATTTATTTGTTAATCAGGCCCTATGCATAAGACACACGAAAAAATTTGAATTTCTAAATCCTTCTTATTACAGTACCAAAAACAATTATCAGCCACCACAAAGGTCATACACTCTTCATTCACTATTCCCAAGTTTATATTTCAATGATAACTGATTTCTTGGCATACCTTGGGGTCCAGGATCTCCTGGGTCTCCCTTCAGTGCTGGTATAGATGCGCAGCAGTCACAGCAATTGAAGAAAAATTCACCCGTTTCCATGGTAAAATTTTCAAAGGGAAAGAGAGTTGTGGCAGTTTTAAAAGCCTGGTTTAAGGTTCCCAATTCAGGTGTGGTTTCACTTATCTCCAAGGCTTCTGTGAACATTGTCTCCTCTGTGGCTGGTATGACTGAAGTCTCCAAATGATTAGTGACTTCAAAGTCTGGCGCTTTCTTAGTGAAGAAGAAGCGGGGCGAAGGGGATGTTTTTGCCTCCAAATAGGCATCCACGGGAAAAGAAATGAAAGCGACAGTGAGCCACCACAAAAAAAACATATTTGCACCTAGAAGTAAAAAAAGTAAATAAAGTTATTTGGCAAAATGGTCACCAGGGATCCCGACATTTCAAAGGTATTCAAAACTTGAGGAAAGAATTAAAAAATCATCTTATGCCAACATTCCAAAATTTTAATTGCATGAATAAAGTAATAAAAAGAGAAGTACTAATTCACTAAGGGCTTCTTTCCAAAAGAATGCTGTAATCCTCACGTAGGCACCTGAATCAGGATTACAGCTGGTGTGGTAATACTGTATCTTTGCCCTGCACAGATTTCACAAGGTAAAGTTAGGGACATGTCCTCATCAAAATACTGCACCCTCTGAGTTTTGGGTTTTTGAGGCAAAAACATGTGGCATTACCCTCATTCCAAGCTGCAGAGCTTTAATGAGGAGGCAATACCATACCCAGTAAAGACTACACCTGGCAGTATTGGGATGTAATTGGTGAGATACTACCTTCCTAAATAATTGGCTGAGGGTAAAGAGGACGTAAAGGTGTGTGAGTGTAGAACAATAATATTTAATGCCATGAGAAAACACATTCCATAACAAAATGTAGCATAGCATGATATGCTTGCTGCACCTCACTGCAATATTGGCGTTAACCGACGGAAAAATAAACAGAGGTAGCAATCATTTGAAAAAATAGATGATAGACATTGGTACTGCCCATCATGAGGGGCTACTTAATACTTTGGAATTTATAGATTATGGCCTGAAGGGGATACTTTTACAGATTTTTCTAGTTTCTGTCTGATTTGTCATTAGGAAAGTCATTCTCTATGGAAGTGTCCATTGTGGGTATTGATTGAATCCCATGTTACTCTATACAGAGGTCATTACACCTCCTTAAGAGGCAAGCAGAAGAACGGGATCAAGTTATTTGGTAAACTGGTGACTGAATTTGGATACCTGAGCATACAATGATGGACATTTTGAAGGCCATCTTCACTTAGCTCTTCACCCTAGGTATGGAAATGGGTTTCAATTTGCGGTGATGCAGTTTCTCTAAAACCACAGAAGAGATGGCAGATGAAATTAGTCTCAGACACTAATTTGGGTGAACATTTTTTGCACATTGCAGTTTTTGTTTTCTCCCCTCCGCCTTAGTACAGAAACTCAACCATATCATCTCTCCTTTTTGGACCAAAAGGATCAATGCCTCTCTCGCATCTTGCAGAATCCCCCATTCCCTCCAACTAAGAAAAGTCGCACCCATCCTTTAAAAAACAATTACTGACCACAACGACTTCAATAAATTCAGACTGATCACCAACCTTCCCTTCCTAGCCAAAATAATCGAGAAATGTGTCCTACTTCAACTCAACCAGCATATTGATGAATTCAATCTTCTTGACACTTTCCGATTGGGCTTCAGGAGAGGCTGCAGCATTGAAACTGCTCTGCTCAATATCACTGATGACATTCACAAATCCCTAGATGAAGGTGACTCTTGCCGCATTATCCTACTTGACCTTTTGGTGGTGTTTGATACAGTGAACCATCCGGCTCTACTCGAGACCCTCATGAGTCACTTCAGTATCAACGGCACAGTCTTGTAATAGTTCTTTCATCCTACCTGCAACATTGTTCTCAACAAATAAAAAGCAGCAGTTGTTTCTTGAAACCTGTGTTAGTGCCACAAGGTGTTCCTCGAGGGTCAATCCTTTTTCCTGACCTATGTATTCTCTTCATGCAACCCCTCACAAGTATTCTGAAACAAGTGGGGGTCAAATATTACCCCTATGCTGATGATACACAACTCTACTTCAATATAAAGTCACATAGAGACATCATCCATCTCAATGCCACACTTAACAAGAAAAAAAAAACTAGTTAAGCTCCAACCACCTGAAACTGACCCCCAGCAAGACTGAACTGCTACTCCTCCCCCCTAAAAACAATCCCCTACCAATCCAAGAATGGCTCAAGAACCTGAATGCACCAGACTGCTCTCTTTCACTTTCCAACTCCGTAAAATCCTTAGGTGTCACCCTGGACAGAAACATGTCAATGAAAGAGCATATCAACAACTCATCTAAAGGGGCCCTTCTCACACTAAAACACCTAAAAGAAAATCAAACTTTTTATCCCCAACAATGACCTTAAGAATGTAGTGCAGGCGCTTTTCCTCTCTAAACTGGACTATGGCAACACCATCATCACTGAAACTCCAAAAAGTTCATCTTGCACCCCTGAGAGCCACTCTCAATGCGGGGGCAAAACTTCTCACAGGAATAAAATGGTTTGACCACATCTCTCCAGCCCTTAGAGATCTCAACTTGCTACACATTGAAGGAAGATCCATCCTCAACACCACCTAACTCACCCACAAAGCCATTCATACAAAAAACACTTATACCTAGCAACCAAACGTTCCAGAGCTGGTACACTCCGAGCACTGAGAAGGTTCAGTGCGCTTCTTCTCATACCCCCTAAGCTGAAAAAGAAATCCACCCAGAAACGCGCCTTCTCAGGAAATTCCCCCAGGATATGGAATGCACTCCCCAAGGATCTCAGATGCAACCCCTCCTTCTACTGCTTTAAACAAGATCTCAAATCTTGCTACTAAACAATTGTGTCAACTCGCACACAAGTCTCCTGCGTTTCCCAAAGACCTTACCCCACTCCACAGACTCTCTCTCATTGTAGCCACCTGATCCAGTCAGTCCCACTTTGGCACAAATGTCAGTACCATTTGGCTGTATTGTGTAATGTCATTACCTTATTGCTGTATTATTGTACTCTGACTGTGTTTCCTCACAGTTTTTTTTTATATTTTCTGTTTTTAGCTCCGCTGACTACTTTTGACCTACACCTATAATCACATGTATCTCGAATTATCCTATGCACACTACATGTATAGCCCTCTGATACCTTCAGGACTAGCTACCACTATATAAAACTCCACATAAACAAATAAGCACATTTATTATTAATTTACACAGTTAAAGTTCAAAATAAAGCTTTACTGCATGGATTTAAACTCAATATGAATACTACTAATCTCTGACTCCCATTTAGCTTTATTAAGAAATCAATGCTTTCTCTCTATGACTACATATCACATTGGAGTCTTACATTAAAGTATCAGGATTACCTACCAACCTAGTGCAGTCTCCGTAGAAGAGACATCGCAGTTTTATCATGAAGCTTGTGATGCTAGTCATTTCTCAGATAACTTTAGGCAGGGATTGATGGTGACAATGACTCTCACAGGATCTCATTAGAGGCACATGCACGGATGCATTCTCAACATGCTGCTATAATCACTCTCAAAGGATATGATACAACGTACCTAAAAATATGTTGTATAGAAAATATAATAAAAAAGCACAAACTGCAATTCCTGCTGTCAACGTATACAATACGAGTGTACAACTGAGCTCTGCTGATTTAAAGCAAGCTGTTAAAAGAGTTGTTTCATCTATGTCTTATTTGGGTCTCATTAACAGTAGCCCAGCAGTAATCTATCTACACATGTGACTGACTTGTCTTTCAGATTTACTGTCACTAGTGCAAAAGAGTAAAATGCACAGTTGTACACCACATCAGTGGAATTTATGAATCTTTGTGTAATATTTAGAAATCCCAATCTTTGTGGGGTGTTTTTACAATCATAAAATCGCTAAGAGTTAGGGTTCTGGGTAATGTAGACTATTCTGCATAGTGAACTTTGGAAATGATCACATATTTAGATTACTAAAAAATGGCAACAGTACAGGGTCCTATGTACTTCAGCATAGCAGCACTGTGAATATTAATTTTCTCCACCTGATTTATAAGGAACAATGCCACATGATGAGACCAAACTCAATAAAAACCACCTTGGAGGGAAATCCTTCCAATTGATTATCACAATTAATCAGCCTCACTGCAGAGTGGTTAAACATTACAGGAGGGATCTTCTTTCGGACTTCTTAACTTAAAGCAATCACTCATAGAAACATTGTCCTAGGACAATTATCACTAAGTGACACCATAGATGTCCATGGGCTATGTGAGCATGTGAAGACTCACTGCAACACTTAAACAGATCTGAAAACCCACAAAATCATAAGGTGCTTTATTTCCCACAATGCGGCTGTAGCTTCATAATAATACATTTGTTAAACAACATGGAAGGACCTCCAGTAAAGTAACGACATTTAAAATAAGACGTATTGAAATATATAATAGCAAATCTTCCAATTTTTCTCATTCTCCATCTATAATATTTGTCTTACACTCTACAGCTTTACACTACTTTCACAAATGAAATATATAATTTACCAACTACCTGCATAACACCAACTACAACACACCTACAAAATTAAAAGTGCTAAGAATTAACATGTAGAAGGTAATTAAATTCTTTATTAGTTAATCTGCATTGCTACATTAGTTGAACACAATTAAGAGGTATACATGGATATACGCCTGCATTCAGTATTTCAGTAGTCAGTGTGTGTATTTCTAAACCCATAAGGTATGATTCTGTTTATCATCTAAATATATTTCTCCGATTAGCTGTGTTTTTATGAAGTAAATGTATGCTTTAGTTTTTTTGTCTTACTAAATTGATAGGTTTAAAGTCTCTAGGTGAAAAATGTGAACATTTCAGTTCAATATACATTTAGTGTTAAACATTCAGGCCCAGATTTACTAAGGTATATCACCAGTGATAAGCCACACAAAGTGATGCAAAGTGGCATATGATATTTATTTAGCAGCGCAAAATACATTTTTTGCTGGAAAAGTGCCATTTTCTTAGCTCGACAAGCACTTTGTGCTACACTCTGTGCATGTGTTAGCGAGGTGTTTTTTGGGCAATGCAGCACAAAAATATAGGTTTTGACACAAAGCCGGATTTAATGAGATCAATATTTGCATCAGAAACTAACACATCCACGAAGCAGAGGCTAAGAAGGAAAAATGTTTTTGTTTGGCAAAAAAATGGATTCATTTTTGTTTACAGAGTTTTATATAGCACAAACTTGGCACGAATCGGGGATCAGAGCACTTTACTAAGCACCAGTTGCATTACATGAGGACACAGTCAACTTTTTGTTAGGCATTGGAAGATTAAATGATTTGCCCAGAATCACAGGATGTTCAGCATCATTGCTGAGACTCAAACCCAGTTCCACATATTCGAGGTCGACGGCCTTAGCTGTTAGGGCAATTCCTCTCCCTTGTTGAAGTTCGCAGCACACATCCAGTGTGTGTGATCTGTCTTTCTTTGTCTAGATATAGTAATTTGTTCTGGAAGGATATGCTTCTAATACAAATCCTGTCCTAGACAGCGCACCCTGATCTGTGTGAGGGCTGTTCGCCACGCAAGGCAGCCTTTTACAATGGCAGGGCAGCTATTAATAGGAGTGGCAGGACAATGTAGCAGAAATGGATCTGTGATGTCTTTTCTCCGCTGTGCATCAACAAGCACAGCAAATTTGGCTATTGTTCTTTGTTGAGTGAAAAAGGATCAAACTCTATGTCATTTTAAATAATATTCACCTTGAAACAGTCATTGTCTATGCATTTCGCGTGCAGGTTAAAAGCAGTTTGAGAGCATTTTTTCAAATGTAAAAATTGCTTTTTAAGAGTCTGGTGCCTTTAATCATAGTTATTATCTTCTCTTGCCTTTACACCAACTTTGAAAATCTTGTATTCTCACTCTAGTCTTAGCAAATTGAGATGTTGTAGCCAAGTTCTAGTAATGGTGAAAGTTTTATTTATAATTTATTTTCTAAACAAAATTTGTACATTCTAAAAATCTTTTGAATTCAATTTGAGCTAACTTACTGACCACAGCAATTCACCTAACAGAGGTTAATATGGGGCAAAGCAATTGAAACCAATGTGGTCATCAAAAAGTATACAATTTACCTCAATCTTTTACAACTACTATTGTTGTTGCAAACCATTAATTGGATACTGACACCTTGAAGTGGGAGGTGACTGATTTCCAAAGGGGAAACTATCCACATGGACAGCTTCCCCTTTAGGAACCGTGTCAAGCCGTGTCACAGGGATTAAGCAGTAGTCTATAGGGCCACTGGTTACTCCCTGTGATGTGTTTTCAAGTGGAATTTTACTTAAAAAGCAGCACCTGCCCTTTAATGGAAAAAGGCTGCTTTAAAATAAATGTTTCACATTTGGGAAAACAAATTCAATGATGGTTGTTTGCTCACAGTGACAAGCCAGAGGGTGTCACAAATTGCAACACTTCAAATGAATTTAAATTAAACAGGTTATTTAGTTACAACCTACAAATGTACAATTTGAGATGTGATGCAGTGTAAAAGCTGATCTTTCTTTGCCCGACACATAAAACTATCTTAACAACGAAATACAAATTTGCACTTTGCACTCGTCTAGAAAAACAACATTGAAACTGAGAAAGTTGATGTACCAGCACCGTAAAAGTGTGCTTGACTAGGTAGAAACAGTAGGATTAATCACATAGTGAATTTAAGATATTTTAGTCACTGATTACCTAATATTCTTAACAAAGATGTCATGAAAACTAATGATGAAACTTAGCATTTCTATTGACTTCATTGAAGAGTGTCATTACAAACTTGACATTGGTGCAATTTGTGCACTCAATATGCTAGATGTCTGAAACTTTCAATATAAATGTCTAACATTATAAAGATCATTCATTTATAGAAACAATGTTATTTTAATGATTTTCAGAATTAGTTTACATGTTGCAACTTTTTGAAATTGTGGTAGGAGGCCACAATTAGAGTTGAACGTTTCTGTGTAACAATCCCTGACAACGTTATCAAATGCTCATATATGATGTGTTTGATTTATTTTTGTTATGCTAGTACTTAATTAGGAGTTTCATTTTACTAAATAAAGAATACTAACTTTAAAATATGTTAGAGATGTATTTTCTCCTCAGGCTGCATTATTTCATAGCCTTTTGCAATGAACTTTGATATGTTTCCTCAAATGTATTCACATTCTTTATGTGATATTCTTTAAGAGACAAGGGACTTTCTTACAACACCCCTTTGTGCATGAATTGTGGGAGCTCAACCTTTGAACTATATCCATGGAGAGCATCAAAGTAAATAAGCTTTTTGTCAACTAACCTGTGATGACTGAATGGACAGCCGTTTCTCATGATGTGCATGAGAAAATATGCTGGACTATCAATTTGTACCTGGATACCTTAAGAATGATCACGACAATCAGACCATTGTGGACCGACCATTGATCTAATAGTGACAAATAAGAACTATAAGAAGTGCCATTACTAGAAGGAGGGAGGCTTCTTCATTCACACTTTATGGACCCCAGCCTAGCTGCTGGACATCCTCTTTTATGCACTTGCCTATTTTCCTTGCTGATGAACTTGTCTGTTGGACGATCTGAAGCAGTTTGGTGAGAGACCAGACTTGAACTTTGCTGATTTATGTTCCGTTCCCCTTGCCCATGGACTTTTCCCCTAGTGAACTATGACTTGAGCCCTTTTTCCATGCTAAGAGAATCTTTTTGAATCTATCGTATTGCCTTTGTTGGTGTTTGAAATCTCTAATAATTTGGAACCATCCTTTTATGGGTGTATATATTTAACAATAGATTTACTTTGAATAAATGTGTGACTGTATATTTTGTGCTGTAAGATATTTGACTAACCTTCTTAACATGTTACTTATATGCATTGATTTTGGATCTTTAATACCATAACCAAATTATCTAAAATCAAGTCTTTATTTGTATCTTGATGTTCTTTCCACAGAAACTGTGTTTACAATTATCTGGTTGATTTTTAAATGCCTAATAGTGATAATCATAGATCATTTTCAGAACATCAGTTCCTTTGGTCGTTTGCTCTTGTTCTGTGTAGCCACCGCTGAGCTCTTGGTTTCTATGAAGCTTGGCAGACTAAGCTTCATTAGGAGGTTTGGTCTTCCAATTGCAATACTCTATTTTTACAGCATGGTTCTGAGAGTAATATATTTGAACCTGATATCCAGTTGGTGAGTTGGCTAAAAATTATTGGTCATCATTGGATTCAACATCCTGTTTTCTCAACCCTCATTATGACAGAGAAAGGCCCATTGGAGGATTATCGCCTGTGAAGTGAAGTATTGAATCTCAGTAAAACTTCTACCCATATGGGCCCAGTAGAAGTGTAAGGTTAAATTCAAAGTTTGTTGCTTCCTATGCAACAGAGCGGTACAAAAGGGGGTGGTGATGGATGGAGCATCAGAACCAATCAAACACTCACACCCAGTCAACAGATCTGGGTTTGATCCATCACCGTTCTTTAGCCCACTCTGCCACCCCAGTTCAGACATGGCCATATGCAAATCAGTCTGACCCTGTGCCTCATGGGAACAGTCCAGCCCGAACTGCCAAGCCATGCCTTCCCTAGACCGGAAACAAGCTTCCTAGGACCGGTTTCTGGCATTTCAGCCGTCTTCAGCCAGGCTTGCTTGAATCCAGTGGCAAAGTGAGCAAGGGACTCACGTCTGAGCATACCCTGCCAACTCATGGCGAACAAAGCTGTACAAAAGGGGGTGGTGATGGACGGAGCATCAGAACCAATCAAACACTCACACCCAGTCAACAGATCTGGGTTTGATCAATCACCGTTCTTTAGCACCGCTCCTATGCAACAGATGCAATTTATTCATATACAGGTAGCATTACAAATTGCACACTCAATCACAAAGCAATCAAAGGTGGAAATTGCAAATTCTGGTTTGCAAATGGCTGCTTTTACAGTGGGCCCTAGGGCACGCATGTTATGTTAAGTCATATGTACATTTTTAAAGATATATTGAACACAATTTCAAATGTGTTCTTGCTGTATTCTTTTCATACTATTTTGTATTACTAAATTAATATTATAACACGTTAACACCCATCTAAGTATGCGTTGCAATATGGATAACATTCTTCAGGAAATTATATCATTCAAAACACTTTAAAGTTAACTTGTTACCTAGTTTACATACATTGGTTAAATGCAAATTGCAAAACACCAGTCTTTCTATTTTGTTTTTTTTCCACTCCTTAGTCCATATTTGGAGTGATAACAGAAGAGGAAATGTAAAATGATTGCCTTGGGTACATAAAGTGTTTATAACCAACAAAGTTCACGTTTCTTAAATGTGTACATAGCATGGCACAGAATGTGCTCATTGTCATGATTCTAATACTTTATGCCATAGATATGTTGCTTTGTCTCACTTTTGTTTTAGTAATGGAAAACCTTTAGAAAATGAGTGTGCAACCAGCGGTTAGGAGGCCACCTAGACAGAACAGGGACACTGATCTACACAAAATGAGAGAAAGAGTTCTCCCAAAGGTTGATAATAGAGGCTGGTGCTGGATCTGTGTGAGGCACTCAGCATTATAGATCATGATGGTTTATTACATTGATTAAAGTAAGCATGAGGCCCCTTCGATGTAAGTATCAGTCATAAATATCTTCTAATAGATATGCAAAAGTATGCATTGTTCCCATTGAAACTGAGGTGCTATGCTTCATATTAGAATGCGTCACAGGACTCTTCTCTCCTCATTTGATTACCTACCCTTAGCACTAATGCTAACCTCATGACACACCCAACGCTGTAGGAAATGCTAACAAATTCCCTGAGCACATAGATCTGGTAGGCACTTAGGGTCACAGTAGTTGGACAAGCCAGAAAATGTATACTAGGCACAGGCCATTAAAGTGGATCTTCCTACTTACAGCAAGCTAGTGCAGAGCACTCCTAGTATGAGACATACAGGTGAAAAGGCATTCAGGCTCACCAGTTTTAACCTGTAGTATGCATAAGACGGGTGTAGCAGAGCCATTGCTATAGTCCAACTTGGAAGGTGTGCATGAGGCTTCTCTCGGAGCGGAGGATTCCTTTGAGATATAAAGTAAGGTCCTTCCTAAGAGGTGTAGGAGATAGGAACAAGATTTGCAAACATTTGTAGCCTCTGCACTTAGAAAGGCATCTTGTTCAAGGATGATTCCAATGATTCTACTCTGTGAACAAACCTAGATGAAGTCTGGTATCAATATCATGATCCACTTTATCTCTTCATAATTTACATCTTGTTACCCACTATCGCAATTATCTTTTTGCCTCAACCACTTCATCGTCTTCCTGACCCCTTACCAGATTTTATCAGCTCATTCAGAATGACATCTTACAACAAATGATTTTAATTTACAAATTATTACTAAACTGGAAAATCCTACGCACATAACCTCATCTAGACATGATGAGTGTCTCAGTTTTATTGATGACTGTATGATGATGAACCATTTCAATTCCTCCAAAACTACCATCCTCCAAGTACATGGCCCAAAAAACTGGAGACACTACCAGCAACATAAAGCGGACGGGATTAGACATCTCCAATTACCCATAAACTCCAACCTATCCCTAGTCCTATAAGTGAATGCAGTTACCATGGGTGCAGTCTACACAATGCAGACTCTTCAGTGCATTTTCCAGCACCACAGATAGCCACATAAATTGCTGGCCACTCACACCATTTTTTTGTGGTGGATAGACTACATAGACTACATAGCAGCTCCTTGTGTCCTACTGTGCAAAGGATTCAAAACACCACCTCAAAACTGTTACTAAATCCCAATTCAAAGGAACACATGACGCTAGTGCCCTATGCATTGCATTGACTACCCATAGTTAGATGTTCTGGGCCAGATACCTCATTGTATTACATTGCCCTTGCTTCACGCATGGTGTCCCAAGGGCAAATCAATACTTAAATCAGATTTAGCAAGCAACCCAAGACCAACTTGCATGGCCCTGAGTTGCTTTGTACATCTGGAGCAACGCAATGCAGTGCAAGTAGTTGCCTTGCGTTACTCTGCCGTGGGAAGGTATTCCATGGGTGAAGCGCTGCATGTTCCTACACATCCACCCATGGATCATGGCTGGTAAACCTGGGAATGCATCAAAATGCTTCGCCTTCCCAAGGGAGTTACAACAAGGAGAAATATCTTTATTCTTCCCGTTGTTTCCTCTGTCTAAGCGTGCTGCATTCTGTAGCACACTCAGAAAGAGGGAAAATGCCTGTAAGTATTGTTTTGGGCAGGAAGGTGTTCCTTCCTACACAAAAACCCTCCTGCAATGGTGCCTGCGTTTGAGCGCCAACGCAGGCAGAGAGCAGGAATGCCCCATATATTGTAAATATGACGCATTCCTGCCCTCTCTTTTTTACGCAGCGCAGCAAGTTGTCATGCAGCTTTGCACGTACTATTGACTCATCTGGCCCTCTGTATTTAAAGCACTATGCATAGGTCACAGAGCCATCTAGGAAAAAAGTCTGTGATTCAAACAAACTAAATTTTGTATAGATAGATGTCTTCAACTTAGCTGATGTGACAATGGCGCTGAGTACTGTCACCAGTGGGAGAGCGTCAGGCATAGACAAGGTCCCCGCAGATATTTTTCTCCGGGACACAGCCAAATAGAGTCAATACATAATGATTTTAGCAAATACAATTGCTCATGGAGCTCCGATCCCGTATACCTGGAGAGGGGCGGAGATCATCCCGATTTATAAAAAAGGAGATAAATCCTTACCCGGGAAATACAGGCCAATAAGCCTGATAGATTCAATCCAGAAAGTCGTAGCTCAACTTGTTTTGGCAAAAATTCAAACCTGGATTGATGATAATGGTATTTTGAGTCCTCTCCAGGCCGGCTTCTGGGCTGACATGAGTACTATTGATCAAGTATTCCGATTTATTTAAATTTATTGGTGGACAGTAACTCTTGGAAAAGGTAGCATTTATGCAGCCTTTGTTGATCTTAAGTATGCTTTCGGCTTGGTTTCACGGCCCAAACAGTGGAGGGTACTGCAGGAACCGGTCTGCCCCCATATCTACTTTTCTTAATTGTTCACCTTCATGAACATAACTATGCCCAAATTCGCTGGGGGGCCCAAGGAAACAAGACTGACCGGTTCCCAGTTGAGATGGGAGTACGCCAGGGTTGCATTTAACGCCTACATTATTCCAGTGACGGCCCGTGTAGGGCGTTTTACCGGGGTGGTGACGTGGTGCAGAGGAGGGGCAGGGTGGGGGGTTGCAAAATGCGGCAAACGGCCGATTTCAGGTAAGTTCCGAAAAAAATTGATAAAACAAATTTTGTTGCGCGCGCTGCATCGCATTTGGCGCTGCAGTGGGGAATCTCGGGATTGGGTGAGGCAGATCACTTCCACAAGATTGGTTGGCTACGCGACATCAGGTCCTTACTAACTAGTATGGGTATGCCATTACTGTGGGATGATTCTAGTGCCACTGAGTTCCCGCCCAAAAATGTAATTAAGCAAAAGTATTTGGAACTGATCGTGCAAAAAGCAAATAGAATGAGCGATGCCACCTCACTGACAGGGAAGTTCTTAGAAATAAAACCAAATCCATGCATCGAGGACTACTGGGACATAATTACTCAGCGGCTAGATCGTAAACTGTATTGTCAGTTTAGAGCAGGCTGCTTACCCTTGAAGTCCTTTACAGCTGCATGGTCTACTGCCGCCGATGACAAATGTCTAAATTTCACTGACACTGAAGAATCATACGCACATGTGCTGTTTGTCTGTCCTACGTACGCTGCACCCAGCAAAGCATGGTTGGCACCCATTTGTAGGTACATTGGTACTCACCTCTCAAGTATAGCAAAAAGAATATTGTGTTCTGATCCCTGAGTCCTGTACGCAGTATCAGTGGCAAAGTTTTTGAGATGGATGTGGATAGTTAGATCTAAGCTTCCTTAGTACATCGATGAATGAAGTCTCCTACCGCTAATAATAAGAAGCTATATTTTAATGCTGGGACACTTTTTAAATTATGTGCCAATTAACAGCATTCCTTTTGTCTATTAATGTGTCTGATTCTCTCTTTTTATTAAACTTTTTAATATATTGTATTGCTTTTTATACCTTGGAAATTGTTTTTATGTGAATTGCTTTTATGACATCTGTCGAATAAAGCTTATGTTGACTGACTGAACGAGATAGATAGACAAACAGATAGATAGACAGACAGACAGACAGACAGACAGACAGACAGACAGACAGATAGATAGATAGATAGATAGATAGATAGATAGATAGATAGATAGATAGATAGATAGATAGATAGATAGATAGATAGATAGATAGATAGATAGATAGATAGATAGATAGATAGATAGATAGATAGATAGATAGATAGATAGATAGATAGATTCAGATAAGGGTAGATAGATAGATAGATAGATAGATAGATAGATAGATAGATAGATAGATAGATAGATAGATAGATAGATAGATAGATAGATAGATAGATAGATAGATAGATAGATAGATAGATAGATAGATAGATAGATAGATAGATAGATCGATCGATAGAGAGAGATAGATAGATAGATAGATAGATAGATAGATAGATAGATAGATAGATAGATAGATAGATAGATAGATAGATAGATAGATAGATAGATAGATAGATAGATAGATAGATAGATAGATAGATAGATAGATAGATAATGAACTATGGTTGTTATAACATTGTGTGCATATCTTGCCCCGTGCATAAACCTTTTCAAAAAAATAATTTCGTTATGCGACAGTTCTAGTATGTCAGGCCGTAGAATGAGAGCAGTAACATTGGATGCGTTTGAATTAGAATATGAATGCGTGGTGAGCATGGTGTGTATTTTTTCCCTACAGTTCTCCTTAATCCCTTGTAATCTTTAGGTTGTCGTTTTCATCAACAATGCATGTTTGTATTGTTAAAATAAAAGGGTTGGAATAAAATAGATACAGGGCAGTAAGGCGGAGGGGTAATTCGATTCCAAGAGCCACAGGCTGAAACAAGAAAGGAATAATTGTGAGATCATGTGAACGTTCAGAGGGCCCTTGTGAGCCATTAATGCCCGGGATAAATGAGCTTGGGCTTTAATGCAAGACCTTGTAACTCGAGCAGCTCCTAATGCGCTGTGTGATCCTCCGACGCAGCTGCACGGTGGCCCTCACAGTGCAGAGGTACACACAGCCCACATGATAGTAGGCTTTCTGTCTCAGAACTAATGCAGGTACTCGAAGTTATTTCTATACATTATTTGAAAGTGTTATCTCTCTAACCCGCAACCCCGTTGCATTGAACACCTAAAGCATGCATTACATTTTGAAGGTTTCAGACAGCATCTTCTGTTTTTGTCGCGAGCTTTTCTCGCTGGATACCTTCTTCCTTCACAAAGTTTGGTATGTTTCATTAAATCCGTGCTCTTTCAACAGGAGGAGACCACACGCAGAGGGGCTGCACAAAGTCCCTTCAGTGTGACCAGGTCAACAACTTAATGCAGATGTCTTTCAAGTCAGTTTTTATTACAGCTGTATTATACCTTTTACAGTAGCCCACTCCTCTGCCGCTTTGACACCAGACCCTGCTTGATAAGAGCATTATTTGCTTAAAGGCGCCAGGCTGCCACCAGCACTAATGGGTCCTATAACAAAATAACATATCAGACACAATAGAGGTACAGTAGACTGGATCATATATATAATAGGGTCGGGAGAGATGCCATACCAACTACTGTAACAGATGTTAAAACCCCAGAACAGTATCAGCACAGCAAGTTATTCATCTTTGAAATAGTATTTGTTTTCATAAAAATATATACTTATAAACGAATTTGTATTTTTTCACCATTGCCATAATGCCAATGGATAATGCCATATAGGAAAACCTACAGATATATATCCCAAATGTCATTAGCTATTTCATGCTCTCGCAATACAAAACAAACCTGAAAAGTGCAAATTTATTTAACAACATAATAACAATCACAGCATCATTTGTAATCACATGTAATTCAATTTAAGTGAAAGGTTAATATAGTCAATCAATACTTAGTAGAATCTCCTACCTTCCAACTGTTCTCTTTATCAAAAATACAGCCCCTGTTTGGTACATTGGAAAAGTCTCTCTGATCTCCTTTGGGCACAAATCTATTTTATTGCTTTGATTCGTTTTCGAGTAGCCAATGAAAAAAGAGCACTGCAGTGGGGAATCTCGGGATTGGGTGAGAAAGAAATGAATTCTGCTGAAATGTGAGGAAATGCAAATGTTTTTGATTGAATCTGGGGGCTTCTTGTTCTACTCTTGGCTCTGCTCCAGGAAGGGAAAACAACTGAGGCTCTGAATGCAATTGTAGTGGTTGCTAATGTTCTGGAACAAGGGTGTAGGAGACAGCACAAAAGACCTGGCATTTCCTGTGCACCTCCTGGTACTTTCCAGAAATGCTTTTAATGGCATGTAAAGGAAAAATAGCTAGTGGTAATAATACCTAAGACAGTGCTACTCAATGTATCCATACTGGAAGAGGGAAACCTAAGATGGACCAGCCCTGGCAATTTAGCTGGACCGGCCCGGGAGGGATGGTGCTAGTGAGAAGCATCGGCAGTGGGGCGGGGTGCTAGTGTGAATCTTTGCTGCCGCTTTGGTTACAGGGGGCCGATATTGCAGCACAGCCGCAAAACCGCCCCCTTGAACAAAAGTGGCCCCCACCACTCCAAAACCACCCCCCACCCTTCCAACCCACCGGGAAAACGCCAGGTGCCAGCTACGGCCAGTCCGGCCCCGACCTCTGTGATGGGTTGTATGTCAAAATATCGTCTACAGAAATATCAGCTGCCTTAAATATTATGTTCTAAATTTCGCTCATAAAAATAGCGACCAATGGGATGCACATTTTGCATTACTAAGCTCAATAGAATGATATGTTTGAAGAGATATTTAAGACACGATATTTAAGTCAGATAGTATCCTGACAACAATTTTCTGGTGCCAGATCCTGTGATAAAGGTGGGTTTCCACAGAGGGAGCATTAGTGCCCGGAAAGACCATACTGGGACATGGTGCTAAGTATCAGGATGAAAAGAGTTTGGAGATTCAGGTGCATATTTATGAAAAAAACATGCAGCACAGCAAGCCACATTGCTGCGCTTTGTGATAAAGAAAGGGCAGGAATGCACTGTGTTGTAACATTATAAGGCGCATTCTTGTCTTTCCCCCCGCTGGCACACAATTTGCTGCCTAGTGCCAATGCAGGCACCCTGGCACCATGGTGGAAGGGTGCTTGCATTGTAAGTAAGATTGTTTTGGGCAGAAAGGGACCCTTTCCTGCACAAAAACAATCCCCTGAGACATTTTCCTCTTTCTATGTCTGCTGCAGCATATAAGCACATCCCCCCGGGGATGCGTAGCATTTTGACGCATTCCCAGGTTTACCAAAATGGTAAATCTGGGAATGCGCTAAAATCCATGAGTGTATGTGTGGGAATACCCAGGACCCAATCATGGAACACCTCCCTGGATCAGAGGAACGCAACGCAGTGACGTGCGCTGAATCTGGTTACTCTAGATTCATCAAGCCACTTAGGGCCATGCAAGGTGGACCTCCATGGCTTGATAAATCTTACTTAAGAGTTGCATCACTCTTGTGCCTTGTTGCATGGAGCAACGACGACGCAACTCTTTGATAAATTTGCCCCCAATTATTTATGGATTACTTCTGTGGACATATTCACAAACATGTGAGCGAGACCAGAAAATACCATGCAATACATACATATGGTCTGATGCTATGCACAGGTTTACACATTTTACATGTTCCAAATTTAAGTGACATTTGACATTTTCAGTGCAAAAATTGTGCCATGCTCACAGTCCTAAATGTACACACAGAGTGAACCAAAGGAAGTTTCCACTTGGGTCTTCACCAAAAGAGAGAATGATAACAGAAAAAAGGAGTTCACTCAGTCAGTGCAAAGAAACATGTCATCTAGAGTGGTCGATCATTATCAAAGTATAATTTTGCAATATGAGTAATTAATTTCAAAACTAGAATGTTAAATTATTAGTAAATGAAAATGTTTAAATAATGAGTCACTTCTTTGGTTTGCTGAACTCTCGAAAAGACATCAACAAGGAATGGCCAGACAGTGCTTTTATGCCCTTGAAATTGGGCTCTGAAAGCCCTGGGCTGCTCCTGGTGCCTCTGCCACCTTCCCCAGCTCCTTGAGGGTAACTGCAGTAGGTACCGTGAGGCTTCAAGAGGGAGAAAGAGAGAGAGGGAGAAGCAGGGAGAGAGGAAGAGATTATAGAGGGAGAAGATAGAGATGAGAAAAGGAGGAAGAGAGAGAGTGTGTGGAAGGATGGAAAGGGAAAGATTCAATCAATCAATCAGGGGTTTATAAAGAGAGCTACTCACCCGTGAGGGTCCCAAGGTTCTGGGGGGGGGGGGCAATTCTGGATCAATCGAAGAGCCAGGTCTTTTTTTTTTTTTTTTCTTTTTTTTTTTTTATTGAAAATCTTGTGTCAGAAATACAATTGATACAACCATAAATTGGCACACACAAAAAAAAAGAATATAAATTGGCAAGCAGAAGGAAAAACAATACAGAATTACATGAATAAAATAATTTACACAATACGGAAATCAACCATTACACAAAGTAAAGATTCCAAATTCTATCAAACTTCGTAATCCCACCTATTCGCTGTGCATATCGCATTTCAGATTTTCTAACATTCCTAATTTTTTGCAACCAGGCAGTAAAGAGAGGGACATGAATTGACTTCCAGTTCTGCAGGATTAATGACCTTGCAACTGCCATTGCAATAAATAATAATTTAATCCACTGTTCTGTCAAACCAAGATCGGAATCGTAGCCATACAATATTAAATTAACATTATAAGTAATCCGAATCCCACAATACTTTTGCATATATTCGAATATCTCATTCCAAAACGGGATTATTTTAACACAGTTAGCTATAGTGTGGGACCAGTTTGCGGGAGTATATTGCTGGCATCTAAAACAAGTGGCCGTAGTATTGGGAAACATTTTAGCAATGGCAGCAGGGGTACGGTACAGGAGCCATTTACTGAAAAACAGCATTCTTCTCCAATTAGATCCTCGAAGAACACTGAAATTCAGCTTATTTATCATTTTCCAAGTATTAATAGTGAGTACATGATTCTCCTGTTCTTGCCATTTTTTCATTGCTTTTTGACTAAGATCATCCGCAGTATATTCTGCAAGAACACGTTTCCATACCCCTGGCTTCCTCGTCCTACAAATCGTGAACAAATCGTCCCATAGTTGATTAGAGGAACCAATGCTGACTGGCTCAACTTGTACCAACGTTTTAAAAATAGAAGCATATGAACCAAGTAACATAAAGTTCCCAGGAATTAGAAGCTGCATCTCTCCCGGTAACAACCATGTCCCTTCCCTCAAAAAATCTGACAAAGAGTGAAATCCCAAAAGTGCCCATTGTAATACAGTATCAACTCCAATTTTTATTCCTAAATAAAAAAGAGCATTCCTTAAGGGAGTTCTAAGATTAAATTGCGGGAGAGAATATCTTTTAAGAAAGACATCCTGACGCTTAAAAAACCAGAGCATCGTCTTATAACGAGTAAGTTTCGGTAATTTAGGAATATGTAACGGAGAAGGAATCTGAGCCTCATGACAAATTCTATTAATAAAGAAATTAATAAACACAGTTGGGGTCTGCATTCCGGATTTAAACCGCTCTAAATATTGGACAAAATATGCGCTATAGTAATCTTTAATATTGGGTACCGCTAAACCTCCCAAATCTGTATCGGCGTAAAGGATCCGCATTGCGATCCTGGGACTTTTTTTTGCCCATATGAACCCGGTGAATAGTGATTGTACTTTTGAAAAGAAGCTACTGGGCAAAAAGCAAGGAATGGCAGAAAATAAAAAGTTAAATAGCGGCAGAATAGACATTTTTATAAGTGCCACTCGCCCTAGGATGGAAAATGGCAGCGATTCCCATCTATTAAATAAAGATTGAACCTTGCGTAGAAGAGGATCAAAGTTTAACATAACTAACTCGGAGACAAAAACCGAGTACATAATTCCTAGATACCTCTTCGGTCTAGGATTAATACAGCCGGATAAATCAGTATGTAGCTCAACCTCACCCCCCCCACAGACTAGTATTTCAGTTTTATTTTTATTAATGCGATAACCACCCAGATGTTCGAATTCCTCAAAAAGTTGAAGAACGGCAGTTTGAGATTGAATATCCGACTTAATCAGTAATAAAATATCGTCGGCATATAGTTTGATTTTAGCCATAGAGGAAATAGGAGGAGAGATATTTTCGGATTCCCTGATGGCTATGGCTAATGGTTCAATAAAAAAAGCAAAAAGAATAGGGGACAAGGGGCAACCTTGCCTGGTGCCCCGCTGAACCGATACTTTACCGACCATGACTGAGTTAATGATTATATTTGCTTTGGCACCCGTGTACAAATTTTTAATTAAGCTAATAATCTGTGGAGGAATTCCAAAGTGATTTAAAATAACAAATAAGGTTGTCCATACCACTAAGTCAAAAGCTTTTTCCGCGTCTAATAATAAAATTAAAGCGGAAATTTTATTGGTCTGAAAATAATCTAAAGCCTCAACGAGAAAATGTGTATTTGTGGCTAATTGTCGACCTGCCACAAAGCCGTTCTGATCCGGGTGAATAAGATCCTTAGCAATATGATTGAAACGTATTGATAATAATTTGGTAAGGATCTTATAATCCGTCTTAAGTAATGTAATGGGCCTATATGAATTGGGATCTTTGGGATCTTTGCCTTTTTTTGGAAAACTCACAACTGTGCCCTCCCCAAAAGAGTCTGGAACTTGCCCACCCATTAACATATAATTAACTAATTGTAGTAGCAAATCCGAAAAGGCGCAGAAGAAAACCTTAAAAAATTCAGCGGGGAGGCCATCTGGGCCGCAGGCCTTACCGATTGGGAGGTTCTTGACCACTAATTCCAGCTCTGACTTTGAAAATAAACTCATCATTGCTCCACTATCTGCCTGAGATAAAGAAGGCATATCATATCTTGCTAAGAAATTTAACAGCCTAGAATGGTCTATTTCCTGATGATGACTATATATCTGTTTATAGTGAGAAAGCATTATAGTACCAATCAGATCAAGCTGTGATGTGTCTGACAGAGTGGTAGGAGATCTCAAAGTACGAATTGAATTTGCAGCGGCTTGCTCCTTAGCCTGCCAAGCAAGGAGTTTGCCAGAAAAATTACTCTCCTCATAACTCCTTTGAGATTGTATAAGGAATTGCTGTTCACTCTGTGTAGCAAAAAGCGTACTTAATTCACGTTTGGCCTCGTTTAATTTTTTTTGCGCAAGACTAGAGAAATTTGATTGTCGAAGCTGAGTCAGAGAACAGATTCTTTGATAGAGTAAGGTCCTAGTCTGTTTAATAGTACGCCATTCTTCTGCGTCTTTGGCGATAATAATACCACGAACAAAGGCTTTTAGTGAGTCCCAAATAATATGTAATGGGGCCGTGTGTGAATTACGAGCAATAAAGTCAGCAATTTCGGATTTTAAAAAGGATACCCAGATGCTATCTTGTAGGTACATTTTATTAAATATCCATCTCTTAGGGGACTTAATTTCTTCCCCTACTGTAAACTCAATAACCAACATTGCGTGGTCTGAAAAGCCATTATGCAAAAATTTCTGATATGAAAATTCTAATGAATTGGAGGCCAAAAAGAAATCAATACGAGAGGAGGATCTATGTCTTCCCGACCAGTAACTAAATTCTTGTTTATGAGGAAATTTCAATCGCCATGGGTCACACAGATCAAGTAATGCGGAGTACTTCATAACAGACCTCAATGACTTTGGTTTAGATTGTTTCTTCGAAATACCCGTGGAATCAAGTTTTATATCGATGAGGATATTAAAATCCCCGCCTATAACTATATCTCCTCTGACCAATAGTAATGATTGGAATAACTCCTCATAAATGGCGGCACTATCGTCAGGTCTTGAGGTCCTTCCTGAACATGTGCAGGGTCAGGGAGCGTCTGATGTTCACAGAGAGCTCGTTTCAGGTCTTGGCTGCAATTTTACTTCGAGCGAGCGCACAGAATGACATCGCTCCTCAGCAGAGAATTACAGAACAGGCAGTAAGAACATACATAAAATGCGATTTCTAAACCCAGTAACTTACCTTTTATTTAAATTGCTTTCCTGAAACAACTGCTAACTATCCCTGCTTTGTAAAACATAAAAAAGCACCTCCCGCCGTTTCAGGTCGACCCTCTTTTGAAAACGGGACATGAGCTAAATTTCTTGAAACCTGCCGGGACAGCTGGTGAGAAAACAGTGACCTTCTGGGCAAATCCGGGACGCCTGGTCACCCTATTGAGGGGAGGCCCCCTTGTAAACTGCATTGAGGAGTCCCCCAGGGACTCAGTCAGGAGTCTTCATGCCAGGATTTTGAGCTAAGGGGGCCTCCGCACCGTGGGGGGTTGCGGGGCTTTGCTGTAACACTGCGAAGGGAGCAGGGCTGGTTAGAACATTTTTGCCATGGCTGCTTTTGTTTCCCCAGTCTGGACCTGCATATATGGTGGATGCACATTTCCTTCAAATTGTGTATTAGTAGTTCATCAAAAGAGTGTGTTACTCAGAGGCGGTAGGAGAACTTTGCACTTCCATCATCTTTTAGAAGACATTTTCTAAAAAAAACAAGGGGGCAGATTTACAAGCCCCTTGCGCCACTTTTGCGCTGCTGTTCATCGGCGGCGTAAAGCTAGCGCCATGCTGCAACGGAATTACGTGACGCATCTGGGGAGATGCCTCACATTGTAAAGCCCTGCGCCACATGAAACCTCTGTCGCAGGAACGCCTCGGAAAACTGCCTGAGTGAAATCTACAAGATTTCACTCAGTCACTTTTCCAAAGCCGCTGTGTCAAAACCTTACGCCTGCTCAAAGCAGGCGTAAGGCTTGATGCACCATGTTGCAGATTGGCTGGGTTGGAACAGTGCTGGAGTTGCGTCGTGCCCGTGACACGACTCCAGCACTGCGCCAACCTTACGCCGGCAGATGCCACACGCATCTGCATTTCTTTGCACCATGGCACGCCGCATTCTAAATGCAGCGCATCCTTGGTGGCGCAAGGATTATAATGCGTGTCGCAAGTTTCCTGCCACATCTCTGCTGATTTGCAGGGATGCGCTAGGAATTGTAAAACTGCCCCGAGATTTTCAGGCATTTCTCAAATGTCACTCAGAAAATATGTGACTACCTCAAGGTGTGCAAACAATCCTGGCCATTTGTGAAGTTGTTGAGACGCCCTCGCTCAGAAAAGCTTGCCAACATGGTGATAGAATGGTGTATTTGTACAAACAATTTATGCTGAAACTGGATAAAAGGAAGAAACTGTGCAGGCCGTTCATGCAATTGGACGTGGTTATCATTCTGCATCTTTCTTCATTTCATTCTTCACATACTTTAGTGCTGAAAAAAACCAAAGAGTGCTTGGATCCTTGCTGGGACACAAACCAGTGTCTGTTTCTCTCTCACTCTCTCTCTCTCTCTTTTTCTCTCTCTCTTTCCCTCTCTTCATCACACACACACACAATCTTTCTCTCTTTCTGTCTCTCTCTCTCCTGCTCTCTCACACACAAATAAACTCAAACACAGGTTCATTCATACACACACATACATTCAGACAATAGCTTTTCTCATTCAATACCTTTCTCTTCACTCACCTGAGAGAAGCGCAGTGACCCTGGCCCTTGCTCTTTCTGATGCAGTTTGGGCAGCAGCTGGGAGCTGTAGGGCCAACTAAACAACTGTTTTCTCCTGGGTTCAGTAGATGGAGAGCTTCTAAGGCCCCTGGGGGCTCCTGGAGCCATAGGAGGATGGGTTCTGTTTGAGCAAAAAGGAGACACAGGTAGGCAGTGATGAAGACAGTGAGGAGAGCAGAGAGACACACAAATAGCAAAACTGTTTCACTGTCCCACCCAGCCCACCCTCCTCCTCTCTCTGACACAGCATCTGAAGGCACTGACCTGACAGAGAAGAACATGGGGGACTGGAGACCAGTCTCAGCTTCTGTCAGATATTGGTATTGGCTACCTACCCTCACCAATGCATCACCCAGACACACTTAACATGAAAGTCTGAGATTAAATTGAAGGCAAGTGTGTGTGTGCGCGCGCGTGTGGGTGGGTGGGGATGTATGTTAGTGGGATAGCACTGACCACTTTCCCCTCTTCCTCATGAAAATTGTATTTATTGAATTCCATTGGAATCGATTTCATTTTAAGGGTATACTTGCAACGTATTTAGGAGCGGATATTAATGAATACGAAATAAATAAATGCAGAAGAAATACAAAAAATGAAAAAAGCAAGTCAGTTATAACACAGAAGGGAGAAGTCAAGCCCTTCTTTTTCAATAAACAAATTGAAAGAGTCATGGAACCCTCGAAGGCAAACCCAAGTAAAAGCAATGCAATTGAAAGGACAACCTCTTAAATGTGTAAATTATGAGGAGTGCTTTTTGAAAAACACTCTAACACACACCTAGTTAAATCCCAGTCAGATCTCAATGAAGCCTCAACAACCCTACAACATGTCTCAAACCTCGAAGAAGGGCACGATAGCAGATGAAACAGAACCTCTGTTTCAATTTCAACATTCCTTGATCCACAATAAATCCAAGTTAGTGTGGACGTAGGAAAAGGGAGCTAACCAGTGACATCAACTGAGGCCCATCAAGAAAGGTTTGACAAAATGTTAAGACCAGGCATTTTTACCTTCCTGGCCCTTAATCAGGAGGAGAGGGTTGGATATAGTATTCAGGCATAATACATTAATAATTTCTATGACAAACAAATGGTAAAGAGGAGATAATATTTTGGGACTTGAAGAGTGTACTCACTTTCACAACTGCTAGATCAAATGCCCTTCCAGGCTGCCCACTCCTTTTTGAGCACTAGTGAACAATAGACATTTCCCTGCAATAGGAGCTGCAACAACTAAACCACTATGTGAAGCAGTGCCTCAACTATGCCAGAAAATGTGAAGGACACATAGCAAAGGCACATCACTTTCATGCAATTTCAAGACACAATAAACCATTGAACATTAGTTTTACCAATATCACCTCAACTTCTCTACACTGTTGTTTTCAATTTTGCCCTGCTTGACCACATTCTTTTTAGGTCTCGCCTGCGCATGCGCTGGTCTGGCGAGACTTATTGAGAGGGCTCCAAAAAGTGCTACCAGGCCAGCCTAGAGCTACAGTGCATGTGCGCGGGCGCGCACGCTGCTTTTACCGCGATTACCTTCACTTTCGCGGCCGCACAGTCGCTTGGCATAGCCAATAGGTCTCGCTTTTGGGACCTTATAAGTATTTAGTTATGCAACTGTTGCATAGCTAAACACTTATAAGGTCCCAAAGGCGAGACCTATTGGCTATGCCAATGCTTTTATTTATTTTTTTATCCCAGTTTTTTTTCTTTTTGTCAGTGTTTTCCTATCTGTCTTCCCATTCTGGCGTTCTGTCTCTTTCTCTGAGTCCTCGTCTGATTATGAAAAATAAATGTCAGTGCCCATCGCCTGCAAACACCTGCACGGAAAAAGCACGATTGCACCCAAAAACCATCACGCAGACTTTGTGCATTTTTGAAGCCATTGGTTTTGGCTGCCATGCCCCACTGGTTGACCAGCTCTACTGTGATAACTTTACCAATCTCTCGGCTATTCTTTTTTTTTGGCTTGATACTTTTCCTCACCTTGCGATACTTGTGACTACCAAGAAAGTGCTTGTTGGTTAGATGCGCCCTCGTTCGTGCCATTTTACAGAAAGTGCTGTTTTGAGCACCCAATCGACGTAGTCTGTGCACGTCGCCCCTGTAATATTCCACGGTCTGGTGTTTTACTAGAACGTCACACCGCATCCGCGGGCCAGGCGTGGCCTGCGGGGTTCCCCAATAAAAGGAGCCGCCCGCTCGGCGGCGGGATCTCCAAGCCGACTCTGTGGCTGTGGCTTCGTGTGTCCGCGCTGGCTCCCCGCGCTGCGGCATACCTGCGCAACGCCTCTCGGGTCCAGAAGGGCCCACATTACACTGGCGACGAGGGTGGGGGCTCAAGACCCTCACGTGCACAGCCCTGATAACGCGGGTGCACTGCCGAGAGGAAAAGAAACTAAAGAACGTCGAGACTCGGCTGCTCTGGGTGCACGCACGCCCGCGCGGAGCATCCAAGGCCGCGCTGCACCGCTGGAACCGCAGCAGTCACGCAGTGAGTGTTTTCTCCGCTCCTCATGCCCTGACACCAGCCAGCCGACACAGCACGAGCGCTGCAGCTGCACTCGGGCTGAAGATAAGGAGGGTAACAGCAGTGCCCTGATACTCTAAAAGTGATGCCATGTTGACCACAGGGACCAGAAAAAAATAAAAATAAAAAATAAAAGAGTAGAAAAAAAAAAGACCATACACAGCAAAGAGGGAGCTGAATACACCAGTGCAAGGGGATAAGGCAAGGGAAGCGCCAAACCCACAAATAAGCGCTGGCCCAGAGATTAGTGCCTATTACCACAAAACTGGCACAGGCCCAAGAGGCAGAGCAGAACCACAAATCGGCGGAGTAATAGGAGCTCCACACATGCAAGAGGCGCCACAGTGAACACAGCAAGCAGTCAAGGGAGAGACATGCCACCTACCCCGCCGAGACAAAGCGGCCCCCTGCGCCCGGCACAATGGTCGACAACGCCCAAGGGGCTGCACAGGGCCCAGGCACCGCACCATGCCAAGCAGCAGCGCCTGCTCATGCCCCGTTCCAGCATGCAGTATCGGGAGTCTTACCCCCATTCAGCGAACTGGAAGACCCCGTGACGGCATCGCCCAGATGGAAGGTCTGGATAGAACGGCTCAACAACTATTTCATCGTGACCAGGGAAACTGACAATGCCATAAAAAGGTCCCTGCTCCTGCACTACGCAGGAGACGGAATAGTCAAGCTGTTCAAACATTTGCCCAACACAGGGGTGGCAGGTGATTGCGACGCAGTAGTAGCCGCCCTTGAGGCCCACTTTGATCCACAGCTGAACCCAGATTTTGAACGGTTCAAACTGCGCCAAGCCCGGCAGAGAGAGGGGGAGTCGATGGACGTATTCTATGCCCGACTGCGTGAGCTCTCTAGCACGTGCACAGAAGACGACCAGCCAAAAGAAATACGAGCACAACTAATACAGGGGTGTCGAGACAAGACGCTGAGAGGCCTCATCCTGCGCCAACCAAAAATCGCACTCGAGGATATGCTAGTACTGGCGAGATCATACGACTTGTCGGCAGCCAGAGCAAATGAGATGGACCAAGCGCTCACCAAACCCCCGGAACGGCCCAAAAACATCAAGGTAGAACGGGCAGACGCCCTTCGAGGAAAACCAAGAGGACGCCCTTTCAGGAGCCAGAAAACAGAGGGGGCCAAACCAAAGAGTGGATACTGTGGGCATGAGCTGCATGCCGCAAAAGACTGCCCTGCGCAAGGGGAAAACATGCACTAACTTCGGGATACCAAATCATTTCTCATCCGTGTGCCGGAGACGCACTAGAGGCCGTGAGTTCCGGAACAGAAGACCCCCGACGAAGGCAGTACGGCACCTGTCGGTAACGGACATGAGGCTGCCAGAAGATCCGAAGAGAAAAGGGAAGAAATACCAAGAAACAAGTGAAGAGTCCTCGGACGAAGACGAAGGAGAAGCATTCCTCATCTCGTTCGCGCGGGAACTCAAGCTGCACCGCAGGCTGAAACTGACGTGCGTAGTCCATGTGGCGGGAACGGAAGTACAAGCAGTCATCGACACAGGGGCCACTGTAAACGTCATGGGCCTGCAGCAATATCGACGTCTAAAAGCCCGTCCTTTAGTGAAGCCATCCAAAACAAGAATCTATGCATACGGGGCCAACACACCTCTTCCGTTGAAAGGGAAGATCACAGTCCCCATCAAGGCAGATTGCCTAGAAGTAACGACAACAATACACGTCGTCGACAGGGAAGCAGACAACCTTCTAAGCAGCCATACCGCAGAAGACCTGGGTCTAATCTCGTTCGCGAGAAGAATACAAACCCATCAAGTAGAGGAGCTGCTCAACCAATTCCCGGAACTTTTTCAAGGGCTTGGACGCATCAAATGTAGCCCAGTAAAACTACACATTGATAGGACAGTCGCCCCAGTCGCCTTGCGGCACAGGAGGGTTCCCTTCCACTTACGGCCGTTAGTGGAAAAAGAACTGGAGACCCTAGAAAGACAAGGCGTCATAGAAAAAGTATCAGGCCCGACGCCCTGGGTGTCGCCAATGGTCATCGCGGAGAAGCCGAAACAGCCGGGGGCGATACGCCTCTGTATTGATATGAGATTGCCGAACAAAGCCATACGACGGGAGCGCCACATCACACCGACTATGGATGATATCATCGCGGATGTGAACGGATCTAAGTGGTTCTCAAAAATTGACCTCAACGCAGGGTACCACCAGCTCCCACTGGCCAAAGAGAGTCGGTATATCACTATGTTCAGCACCCATCTAGGCCTAGGGAGGTACAAGAGACTCAATTTCGGAATATCGTCAGCAGCAGAAGTATTCCAAAATACGATAAGGGAAATGTTGTCCGGATTGCCCGGCGTGCTGAACGTCAGTGATGACATTCTTATCCACTCTGCGACAGCTGCCCAACATTATAAACACCTCCACAACACACTGGCACGCCTTAAAGACCATGGGGCAACACTACTTAAGGATAAATGCCAGTTCTTCCAGCCATCACTAGAATTCTTCGGGTATGTATTCAACCAAAAAGGCATCCAAGTAGACCCGAGGAAGTCACAATCCATCAGAGACGCACCGGCGCCAATGTCCCCAACCGAAGTACGGAGTTTCCTAGGGATGGCAACGTACTGTGGGAGGTTCATCCCAGCACTGGCCACACGGGCGGAACCACTACGAGCCCTCACAAAATCAGACGCCAAGTGGCAGTGGGGGCAGAAAGAAAAAGAAGCATTCCAAGGCATAAAAGACGCCCTCCTAGGGGAAGCCACACTTGCATACTTTGACCTCGCAAAACGGACCGAAGTGCTAGTAGACGCCAGCCCTGTAGGGCTAGGTGCTGTCCTGGCACAGGAACAGGAACCAGGACGATGGGCAGCATTGTCGTTTCCCAGCAAGTCACTCACCCCTACGGAAGCCAGGTAAGCGCAGATGGAACGGGAAGCACTAGCGATCAAATGGGCCTGCAACCACTTCCACCTGTACCTCAAAGGACACCCATTCACGATGGTCACAGACCACCAACCACTCGTACCACTTTTCAAGGGGACGGCGCCTCACCCTCCGCCGCGGATCGAGAGATGGGCAGTGCAGCTGCAACCCTATGAGATGGAAGTTGTATACCCCCCGGGAGCCAGAAACCCCACCGATTTCCTGTACAGGCACCCGGGCCCAGCTGCAACACCCGAAGAAACCAAGGAGGTGGAGCAATACATACACCTAATATCCACAGCGGCCTGCCCTGCAAACATGACCCTGGAAGACATCAAAGAGGCGGCCAACACTGATGGGGTGTACCAAGAACTCTGGACGCGGTCCAGGAGGGATCGTGGGCCAACTATTTACGGCCAGCCAATGCCTGGGGCCCGGAGGAGCGAGAGTACACTGGGAAGATGTGGCACATACGACATGAACTCAGCGCCACCAGCGACGGGATCCTGCTACGAGGAGCAAGGCTAGTAATCCCTCAAGCCCTGAGACATAAAGCAACACAGCTAGCCCACGGAGGGCACCAAGGAATCACGAAAATGAAGGCCAGGATGCGAGAGAAAGTCTGGTTCCCAGAGCTGGACAACATGGTGGAAGAGTACGTCCGACGATGCCCGATGTGCCAGTTGACTGGAAATGTAGAAAGACCCGCACCAGTGATCACTGACGACGCCAGCACTGTCCCGTGGTCGCGAGTAAGCATGAACTTTGGGAGCGTCCCCGGAGGAAAACACACACTGGTACTAATGGATGAGTTCTCGAAATACCCCGTAGTGGAGCTGGTGGCGTCAACAGCATTTACCCAAGTCGAACTCATCCTAGAGAAAGTGTTTGCCATGTTCGGTTTCCCTCAGGAAATCCACAGCGACAATGGACCTCCTTTCCAGGGAGCAGAATTTGCCACGTTCCTAAGCCAGAGGGGAGTGCATCACCGACGGATAACACCCCAGTGGCCACAAGCCAATGGCGACGTGGAGCGCTTTATGCGCACCCTAAACAAAGTGTTCCGCATCGCAAGCGTAGAACAAACAGACCCAGAAAAACGGTTTCACGAATTCTTGAGGGAGTACCGGAGCACGCCCCACTGCACCACTCAAAGAAGCCCGTGGGCCCTGATGTTCCAAGGCCCATGGAGAGACCTATTCCCGACATGCCCAGGGTGGACACCGCCACCCGTAGAGACTGAGGAGGTGCAAGCCAGGAGAGCCCGTCGGAACCAACGAGCAAGCCTCCACCACCGGGCTACGCCAAGAACACTTCGCACAGGAGCCACCGTCCTCCTCAAGGACCGCCGCCCTGGGGGAAAATTCAGAACGAACTATGAGCCCGGGCCGTGGACAGTCACCGCGAGCCGAGGGACCATGGTAACTGCCCAAAAAGGAGGCGAGGAAGTGTCCAGAAACGTGTCCTGGTTCAAGCGTGGTTAAGGCAAAGTTGTTGTTTGGGCAAGTCATTGTTCGGCTTGCGGGCTTCCGAAACTCGTGGCTCTGGCCTTTTTGTTCTGGATGTTTCCCACCCAAACCACAGTGTTCCGCTGTGTTTTCCACTGTATTTCCCACATCTGATCATATCCTAACCGTCAAGTCATCCAGGAATCTTACACAGCCTTTCAGGTTAGTCATAATAAACAGATCAGCATTCCCGTCATCACACCTAGGACAAATGTCATGTCTATGTGGGTAAATCTTGTGTATATAATTAGGAGTGAAGTGGGTCAAATGGAGGTATTTTCATTGACACGGTCTAAAACTGGCAATTGCTACAACATTAAGTAGTGTACAACAGAACCTTTTTCTATTGATGGTCTTGTAGTAGATAGGCAAGGTCCATGTTCCACTTTTCCCTAACCCTAAGCCCTTCAATCAGCCTTTCCTTAAAGAGCACTGAATATAATGATGATATCAGCCCCTCACCCCTGCCAGTCCTATTAATACCTCTATCCATATAAATTACAAAAGTCTGTCAGGTTACTCTGGCCAATAACTGTATCTTCCTCAAAAACCTGGCAAAGAACAGAAAATGTCCCACGTGGACTTTAATGTCATTTGAGATGGCGATAGAGACTACTAACAGGTAATCTCTGCAAAAATGCCCCATTAACTTACGGCCGCCACTTATCCATCCAGCAGCTTCTGCTTCCGCCTCATAGAGGTGATACTCTCATAACCCCTTACCCAAATATTACTATAGAACTGAGTTTTCTCAGAATTCTGCTCCTAGTCTAATTCCATATCTTCATCATACTTAATATCGAGCGGTAGTTCTATGACTGTGTCAGGTTTCACCTTGAATAATTGATCCAACTCTATATACCAGTGGCAACCACACAGTAGTTGTTTTTCTCTATTAGGGTTGTCATCTAACCATGACATTAAATGTTATACCTGACAGCTAAGTAACACCGTCTAGGCTTTCCAAGTCTCGTAAGGCAATATCACCTTTTTTATAGGACACTTTCAACATCTCTGCTCTAACCATAGGACGCTGATTGATTATGCCTCATGAAAGAAATTATCAGTGTTCTGTTCCTTGAAAATACTTTTAGGGAAGTTAAAAGAAAATCCTGGAATTTGTATAAACATCATGAGAGTTCATTTATTTTTAGGTTTAACCAGCAACAGCAGATGTTTTAGTGCATGCTCTGTTACTTGCAAAAGATATGTTTTTTAGAAGGGGCTTTGAGTCCACCCACAGCTTACTATTCATTGGCTTCATTGTCATTCTTTTTTTAAAAACTTTATTTTGATTTTTCAATAAAGAAAGCAACATAGTCACACAAGCATTCTTCTGGTACCCAAAGAAATGTGCACTCATTACAGTTTAGGTAGAATATACATTCGCAAATACTACCGAAGTTATACAATGGAGGAAGCATCGTGCCACCTCATCCGGAGCTCAACTTTACAATAGTAGACAATACACTTGTGTCCCGTGTCCTCCTAATGTTTTCCATATTTCCAGAATATTTACAATTTCCACATAATCTATTGTACATCTGTAGATTAGAACAATATCATCCCCCTCTGCATATGACTCGAAATACCCAGTTTGCGAGAACACCATTCAACCTATACCAGTTCTCTCCTGCTCTGTTTGGGCAGTGTCATTAGCAGCTTTTTCCTACAAATATGCATGATATGGTCCCCAAACATCTTTAGCTTGGCATGTAACGGGCTTTAGCGCATTAATGTTTTCCAATTGCGTGGAACAGTAGGCTAAATCTGTAAGCCTCTCTGTTAATTTAGGCAGAGGACCTCTCATCCACTTCACCGCAATCCAACGTTTGGCCAGTAATAGGCTTATGGAGGCTAGTTTAAGGACTGCCTTTGGGATGTTTTTACCAAACCCCAAGAGGGCAACGAATGGGGATTCTGGTATAGTTAGATTCAACATATAATTCAATGCAGTAAATCTCTCCGCCCAGAAGACCCGCACACCAGGACATTGCCAAGCCATATGTGTGAAACTGGCATTTACTGCTGAGCACCTCAGGCATCTATCGTCCTCTCTGATCCCATATTTATGTAACCGTGCCGGTGTATAATACGCTCTATGGAGAAATTTAAAGTGGATTATTCTGTGCCTACCGTTCTGGAACATTGCTTTAATATTGCTAAAACAGTGGGACCACTGTGGGTCTGCAATTTCCATGCCTAGCTCTTCCTCCCATTCTAACTGGGGTTTCTGTTTCAACTGGGCTGTTGGTGCTTTGAGGAGTGTATAAAGTATGGTAATACCATGTTGAGGGGACAGCGATTGCAGTAGATACATCAATGGTTTCAATTCTTGTAGCTCAAGCATTTCAGGGCCAAGTATCGTATGCAAGGCATTGCGCACTCTATGGTATTGATAGATGTCTAGGGCTGTCAAACCCTGGGCCTGAGAGGACGCCTGTTCCCATGTTTTCACAACCCCGTTGAGAAACAAGTCACTCAGGCACGCAATTTGTAGCTTGTGTAATGTTTGTATTGTTGCCTGATCGTCACAGAGTGGAAACCAGTCACACCAAATAACCGGTAGATGGGGGGACTACTGCATTCTAAACTTTAGTGCGGTAGACATCTTGTGCAACTGTGACCCAGTGCATCCTATTGGGTCAATTGTGCGTGGTTTATTCCGGTTGCCGCCCGTCAAATATATTGGTAGAGGAGGCTTCATTGTCATTCTTATTTGCTGTTTTGTAATTGCCCAGCCCCATGCAGGCTTCACTTCCTATTTTTTTGGTTGGAGCATGGACCAAGTGCTGATTACTTCATATTGATTAGTGTCCTTCCATGGCTTGAGCTGTGATTGAGGTGCTATTTTTCTTTTCTTTTTTTTTATTCTAGTCATGTTGCTTCTTTCCTTCCATCCCAATTCACTGTGTTGCTGCTTACCTTCCACCCCTCCATTGTCCATATTGCTTTTTCCCCTCCACGATATCCTCCCATTGTCAGTGTTGCTGCTTCCTTCCAATACCCACTTGTTTGTCCTTGTTGCTTATTCCATATGACACCCCTCCCTCCCGTTGTCTGTTTTGCCCTTCACCCCACTCACCGGAAGGAAAAAAAATGCATCCAGCACTTGCCATGTCATCGCATTTTTTCCATGTGCTGTTGCCCATTTCCCTCTCTTCTGTTGTTCGTGTTGCCCCCTACCCTCCCATACTCCTTCCAATTGTCTTTGTTGCCCAGGTGGGCTGTTGGATTGCTAGACAATGTTTCTCTGTACATGGAAGAAACACCAGAGATGTTTCTGCCTCTTCTCTAGGCACAGTGAGCATGAATGTCCCATCTATTCACCACCTAGGGTTCCCACAAAGTACCACATTATCCCTGCACACTACTATACATACCTGGAGTTTGTTGCATCTTGCGCCAGATTTATTCATTATTCACTTATTCATTGTTCATCTCAGAACATAAAGAATGAGTTATGTTGAATGCACCACATACTCTGCCTGCAGCATTACAACCTGTATTGTGCTTTAAACACCAGATTACATATATGGAGTGTGTTAAATTAGACATAAATATGAATCTCTCTGAACGACTGTAATCAGTACTCGATTTGCATGAGCCTGGCTATGACATCCTTGTGTTTCTGAGGTTGTTTTGGCCTTCTTTGGTTCTTTCTTTCCTTTGCAGGCTCCTGCCTGTGGTGCTGGTTTGGACAGAATACTGCTGGTTTAAATTGTCCTAGATCTATTGCTCGATTATGTTTCGCTTCTAATTGGCTATGTTGAGACTGTTGTTGTTGAAAAGTGTTGCATTATGTTTGCGTATTTGTTGATACAGCACCTGAAAACTGACCTAGTATCGGGGCGATTGGTGATCAGAAGTCACTTCTAGATTCACTTTATTGAAAAAGACAAGTGCCATGGGGAATCTGGCTCATCCCTCTGAGCACGTTTCTCTTTACTACTTCAATCTCTACTCCCTTTGTGTGTATGGCTTTTGGTTTATTTTTTTCTGTGGATAATTTTCAGGTCCCATCATTTCAAATCCTTACTTTGGTTTTGCTGGTTCTGTGTTTTTTGTTCTATTGGTTGATAATTGAGTCCAATTTGCTAAATAATGGTATATAAATACATATTTGTATGTATTGTTGATTTTTTATTATCAAATAGTTTAACGTTTTTGTATGTCATTCATTGTGTGATATCCATACCCACCAACATATGCTGTGAGAAAGGATTGTTCAACACTCTACCACATGGGGTGGGTCTCCTACGCTTGAGCAGAAAATGATTTTTTTCAAACTATTGAATCAATGTATTCCTACTCCTTACCTGTGTTTGACTGGCCATAACGGATGAGAGCTAAGCTTATAGACTGGTAATCCTGCATTCTCTAAGCGTGGCTGCTATTTCCAGGATGTTGCATTTCTGGACTTTTTTCGTACAGCATATTGTTCTTGTATAGTGCATACTTTGAATTGAGTCTCCTCCAGATGTTTATAACTGGCCATGATTGCACGTCCTGGAGCTGCAGCTGAAAGCAGTGCGAGTTTCTCATAATGTCTGTCACTAGACCAACAAGCATTGGCATAGCCAATAGGTCTCGCCTTTGGAACCTTATAAGTATTTTGTTGAGCAGTACAATATCCTTGGTGCAACAACATCAACTGTTGCATGTCTAAACACTTCTAAGGACTCAAAGGTGAGACCTATTGGCTATGCCAATGCTTGTTTGCTCTTGCTTCGTGTTATTCTGCCTTTCTCTCTCTTTCTCTCCCATTCTCCCTTTCTCGCTGTCTCTCCTAGCCATTCTATATTATTTCATCACCCTTCTTCTCCCTTGTTTTTTATGCTTCTTGACAATTTGGGTCTCTATGGTGTGTCTCCCTCCATTGTAGTTGTATAGGCAGGTCCCCTCTAACCTGGACCTTAATCCTCAATGGACCATACAGGTCTCTTGTGACAGACAGCTCCACCAGAAGACCCGCTCAGATCTCCTCTCTTGTGATCATCTTGCTAAACACATCTCGGACAAACCATCTTCAGTCTAGTGAGTTGGAGTAGACATGGGCAATATAGAGGCTGTGGTGAGTGTGTGCTATGATCAAAGGAGAGTGTGCACTCCTTATTGTGAAGTCTAGAAGGTGAAAACCTAGCAGTCCTGACTCCACTATTAACTGTACATGAAAATTGTATGCAAAAAACACTTCTCTCCTGGCCATTTTAGTTGATTGTTTTCACCACTTTCACCTCTACTTTTCTTTCATTAGAAATTGGTACACACTTGTGCACTAGCCTATAGCTGGTACCCTTTGGTCCGGACGTTCACACACGCAAGACTATACAGATAGTTTGCCGCCAGCCGGCCCTGCCTCTGATCTTGCACTTGTCACCCCAAGTGTCCAGACGTCGGTCCCTTGCTCTCCATGCCAGTGGAGTCAAGCTGGCCTGGCTGATGAGGGGTGGTATGGTACCCTGAAACCGGACCCAGGATGCTTGTTTCTGGTCCGGGGTGAACCTGGCCTGGCAGTTCAGGCTGGACTGTTCCCATGGGGTGCAGGATCAAGACTGACTTGCATATGGCTGTGAACAAACTGGAATGGCATGGGGAGCAAAAAAACAATGGATTTAGGCCTGGATCTCTGTACTGGGGTGAATGCTTGACATTGTTCAGCATTCTGTCCATCAATTGTTCTTTTTGCATTCGTCCCAAGATCATACCCTTGCTTTTGGCCTTTTAACTGCCAACCAGCGTGTCCAGTCTGGGCATCCAGGTAAAGCACCGAGAGTTTAAGGGTGTCTACTTTATTTGGCCCTGTTCAGGCATATATTTGCAGTGTTATTAGCCCTACTGTAGAATGAGTATGTTCATTTCAAGAGAACCCACAACAGTTTCAAGGTTCAACCATGTGCAAGTTGAATCGGTTATTTCCCCTATCCAGCAGCACAGAAATGTAGTGCCTTCTGAATAAATATAGAGAAGGTGGAAGAACACCCTTTGTTCAGAAGCGCTTTATAAAACACACTACTCATTAGCATTATTGTGCTAATTAAAATTCTTATGTAATTATGGGTTGGCAGCCAACATAAGATTTTGAGCTATTTGGGGAATACATCACTCCTGATTTGTACCTCAGGTTTTTTTTCAAATAAGTAGATCCCGGTGAAATCTGTGTGGTGATGAAAGTGAACAGCATGTAGGTAAATCATGTGCAAAGAGGTGCATAATGATTTCTGTAGTTATTCCCCATTCCAGAGGGTAAAATTCAAAATGGGGTGGCAGTCCTTCATCCTAGAATTACTGTACTAAACAGTGTTGGTAATTCTGCATTTCTATCGAATAATAAGAAAGGTATGTTCAGGCATTGTGGTATCCATGCTTCAATAGCTTTTTCACTGTTCTGTCTCCATAATTCAATCAACATTTTCATGCAGGTTGTAGTCATCCAAATATACTAGAAGTGACAACAGACAATGTACAGTCCTTATTAGAAAGGGAGACCATACTCTAAATTAAGATTCTGAGTTAACAGCTTCAGAGTAGAGGGCACTCAGATAACCAGATTAAACAGTGCAGAGAAGAAAATAAATAGCAGAACAGAAGTATTTTTATCACGGGCTAGTCTAAAGAACAAATGAGAGAAATCTATAGATCATAGTCAATGGACATGCATATTTTTTAGAGTACACTGCCATTTTCATTAATTTGGCAGGAAATGGAAGCTACCCATAGACTTACACAGTAGCATATCCTTGATCAGGGCGTCCAATCTACACAATTACCTAGCAGACGTACTATAGCCAGAGCCACTTGGCTTTCAACCTTACCAAATGTGTTTATTATTAAACAGTACATATTGGAATCCTATTCAACTATTCAATCCATTTGGAATAACAGTTTCAGATTATTAGAAAATGTAAACCTTCATTCAAGTATCTTTATAGGAAAAGAGTACCTTTTGGCTTGAGGTGTGCAGAACTCTAGGCTAAAAACAAAACATTTTCATAAAGAAGTGAAGTGGTAACTTTCAAAGGAGTTTGTCATGCTTGCGAACAATACATAGCTAAATACAGGTAGGATCTTTCAAGTTCTAAAACCCCTCATTGGCATAATAATGACATCACAGGCAATTGCATCACAGAACCCAGAACTCAGGATGACTTCACAGGAAGTTACATTACATGCCATAGGGCAAGAATCAAATGAAAAGCCCTGGTGTCTTCTGCTCAAGATGGTAACATGAGAAGCCATCCTTTTTATTTCACCTATTTCCAAAGTTTATACTCCTTCCCTCTCATCTTCTTCTCTCCTCTCTTTGTTACTTTCTCTTCTTCCCTTGGAACTGCTCTCATCTTACATACACCCAGCACTTCCTTGTTCTCTTCTCTCTGTCTTAGCTCTTCTTTACCATCTCCTATCTGACTAGATCTCTGATTCTCTGTCTCTACTTCCCTTTCCTATTCTTTATTTCCCTCTGTGCCCCAAATTCTATCTCACTTTCCACTGGCCCTTCTCTCTCCTTGTCTACCACCTCTGCTATTACCCCGCTCTCCTGTCGCTGTGCTATTGTGCTGTACTCCACCACTTCATTCTCAATATGCAACAATGAAGCACTGCCCTCTTTTCATAGTTGATCTCTCTCACTCCCTTCCTTTCTGTTTTTATCCCTTTCAGTCATTTGTAACTCTCCTCTCCTCTTACCTAGCCCTCTCTTTTTCCGTCATTCTTTCGCTCCTGCCATTGATCTTTCGCTAACTCATCCTTTCCCCCCTCTCCTGTCTCCTAAAATCTCCTTTTTTCCCATCTGCTTTTTCTTCTCCACAGGCCCATCAGCCCTGATTTGGAGAAAAGAAGAGGGGAGTCATGTTGAGGGGAGGAGGGAAATACCTCACTACACCCTCTGCCCTTATTTCTCTCCTTAACTTGGCCATTTTCTGTCCTTCCCTCCCCCACTCATTTCCCCCCTCTCTGCCCTCTCTGTCTTCCAATCACCCATTATTCTTCCAATTTTTTCTTCCTTCTCCAGAGTATCTCCAGCTCTGACATGCGCTTTTAAGTACTCACTAGTCCCACCTCACCCATCTGCATATTAGCCACCACTTCCCATAAAAATTCGAATAAATATAAAAGTCAGAGTCTGATGTGATCTACATATCACAAGTTTGAATCCTTCAGATATCAGGGATGCCTTTCATCCTTCCAAAGTCGATAAATTGAGTAGCATTACATTAGAAACAGCAATATGATTTGTTGTATTTTCACATGATATATAGTTACAAGAGCAACAGACTATATGTGACATACATGCATGCAGCGACTGGTATCAACAACAGTTAGAGTAACCAAAGTATTTATTTGGTTCCAAAGTGCTCTACTTCTTTGGAGGAGTCTGCTTTTCCAACAGTGCTCACTTAAATCAAAAAAGAAATGGGCCTAGTGTCCCTAGGGAGCTGTCCTGTCATATAAAGCTTACAAATAAGGGGGCAATATACACAACACTCACATAAAAAGAGTAGAGCAGAGTGTTCTTCAATGGCTATCATAATTCTTGAAACCCCCTGGTTTCACTTAATGGTCAAACACATGGCAGGAGACCTGATGGGCTTCCATAAGCCACTAAATTTGTTGCAAAGAATTTACGCGTCATGTGGGGCATTTGTTCAAAGATGACCCCTCCGCTGATCAGCGTGGTTGGAATGAAATACATTTCCACAATCAATGTGCACACATTTACAGTAGCATCTTCATATTAACTTACCTGTGTGTGCTTAAGTAATATAATTCAAGGGCTAGGGCACAGCCATGTTGACGAGTTTGAGTCAGAGGGTCAAAGACAACTATCCCATAAAATAACTTCTTGGAAGTGCCCTCCCCTTGGATAATATTGCTATTGTAAATGAGGCACTTATATAAGGTTGAGTCAAATTCCCAAAATTGTTGCAAAGATGGTGTGTTTTTGATGGACTGTTTAAATGGAAGACTAAAGGAAGCTTTTATGATGGATGTTTTTGGTACTAAAGATCATCCATGTTTGCCCCATTAAAATACATTGTAATGATTGCCTGCTTTTGAGGGTCACAAAAATAAAATGAACAAATATAAAGAGTGATAAGAGAGTTTAGTCACATTTGTTGGTGTTATCATACTCATTTTAGGAATAGTGAGTATTTTTTTTTTAATAATCTTTATTATGCATTTTATGACAAAAAAACACCCCCCCCCCCCCCCGGTCAGGGTAGAATGTCATTAAACTGTACAAAATAATTTTTGATACATTTATTGGAAAGAGAGCAAAGTAAAATCAGCAGCTACAAAACATGATTGTCAACAACCCAGAATAAATATAATTACGGGACTGAGATTAATAATAATTGAATGAGGTAAAAGCCTACAATAGTACAACACTAGATGTAAACAACAGACCATTCTTCAAGGTGCAAATGTGCAAAGATAAATATAATTGCAAGGCTAACAGTAATAAGTATCAGCAGAACTCCAAACTTTGCAGGTGCCCTTATCCTCGCCTTCCGTCACAAGAATGCGATTCAGAAGCCCTAGGACTTAAGGCATTCGAAAATTGACCTAAGTCTGTTATATAAAGAGCGAGGTGCAGATAAAAAAAAAAGGAGAACCAGGGCTTATCATTCAAAATCCCCTCAAATTTCGAATCTAGATACGGGTGCCCAAATTACCAGTCCTTTTTCCTTTGTTTTAACACCCTTTCTGGCATAAATTGCTCTCTCTAGAATGAAAATAGCTAATAGGCGGGCTTGCCAGGGTTGAAACTGCGGGGGTTGTGCATCAAGTCATGCTGAAGCTAATACCAATCTAAAAATCGTTTTAGCAACTGCAATAAAATAATCTATATCTGGGATCAATTTTTCATCTATGACTCAAAGCAAGATCACCTTTGGTCTTAGTGCAACATTAATATTTGGCTTAGTGCGAAAACAGTTTTGGATTTAATTCTTTAAAGAGTTCAAAGAAGAACATGTTGCAAACATATGCAGAGTGTCAGCACTAAACATGGAACAGTGCAGGCTTTTAGTACCCTGTCCCAAGCTCCACTTGGCAATTCTTGCAGGCGTATAATAAAGCATAAAACAAGTTTTAAAGAACTGTACTTGCACATTTGCCAACACTGACACATGTTTGGGATAAGTTGAGGGCTTTCGCGAATTCATTTTTAGTCACCGCCAGCTTACCCTGCCATTTAATGCACTGTTTGTCGATATCATCTTTTATTTCACAATTCAACATCTGATAAATTGACCTGATACGGATCGTGTCCTCGGTTATAAGCTGACCCACCAGGGCATTCTTGTCAAAACCACTAGGGCCCCTTGCTTTTCGCTGCAGGTAATCTCTTACTTGTAGATACTTAAAAAACTCTTTGTTATTTATACTGAATTTTGTCTTTTACTCGTCAAACGAGACAAGGCCCGCCGGGGAGAAAAAGACACCCACTTTATCTATGCCTGCCCCAATCCATACATGCATATAGCCATTACTGAAGATTCCAGGTAGGACTGGATTATTTAAAATCGGGGTATAAAAATTTAGTCTCCACAAGCGCAGGCCTTTGCCGTATCCAAAAGACACTTAAACGTAACTATTTTATTAATAGCTATATTCAACTTGCTTTAGCAGGCACCCCCAAGCCTCTTCCCCAAGCAATAATTCATATGTAGAAGGCATAGTATTGGGCACTGACACTTGTGATGGTTCCCTCAGTAGGATCTGGCTATATTGCAACAATGAAGCCCAGTAATACAATCTGAGGTTTGGAAGGCCCCCCCCTCAAACCCCCACCCCCATTTTCTTGGAAGTGAAAGATACCTCAGCGCTCTCCTTGGCTTAGAATAGGCCCATAAAAATCTAGTAAAAGCCGCATCAAAGATTTTAAACCATTCACTAGGAAATTCTAATGTGATTGATCTAAATAAATACAAAATGTTCGGGAACTAAATCATTGCAGCGACCTACCATAGTAAAATCCAGATTATTTATTCTAGCCAAACCTTTCTTAGTTCTATTGGCCAAAGAATCTAGGTTAATATCGACAATAGATTCAACTTTCGAGGAGATATTAACACCCAAATATAGTGCTTTCTCCACCACTCTGTTATCCACTAGTATGATCTTTTCATTAATAACAACCTGTGTCTTTTCTTTATTTAGCGAGAAACCAGACATGCCCCCTCTATTGCCTTGATAGCAACCTCCGGGTTAGGTGCTAGGATTGCCACGTCATCGGCGTAAGCCAGGATCTTGGTCTCGTGGCCATGCATAAGGATTCGTAGAATAACAGTACTTTGTGCTGCTTTCCTTAAAAAAAGGATCAATATACAATGCAAACAGGAGCGGGGAGCAAGGGCACCCCTGTAGGGTTCCCAGAGTAATCGACACTGCTCCTGTCAGGCTACCTGAAATACAAACCCTAGCCGTAGGGTTGTGATGTAAGGCCCTAATTCTATGCACACAACCTGGACCAAAGTCCAGAGGAATTGCCAGGAAACCCTATCAAATGCTTTTTCGGCAGCTAATAAAAAAATGAGAGCCATAGGGTCTCCTGCCACTTCCGCTGCGTCAAAAAGTGATATCACTCGTCGAATATGGTCGATGGTGACCCTACCTGGGATGATACCATGTTGTTGCTGAGTCATCAATTCTTTCATGACCTGAGCTAGTCGGGCTGCCAGCACCTTGGAGTAAATCTTTGAATCGCCATTTATCAATGTGATCGGCCAATAAGAGCCAAGCTCAGCAGGAGGTTTGTCCTTCTTCAAAAAAAGACGGCTATTTTCGCCACCGACCATGAATCAGGAGGTGTAGATCCATTGAATATATGATTAAAAAGTGGCACCATCTGGTCTTTCAGCTGGGTGGCAAAGGTTTTGTAAAATTCTGAGGGAATTGCGTCCATGCCAGCTGCTTTACCGGGGGGAGGCAGGTGATAGATAGCAGTATCTCATCCCACGTTAGCTCTTCTTCTAGGGTTTCACGTTCCTCTAGGGATAGATTTCTTACAGGTACTTCTTCTAGAAACCCTTTAATTGGTTCAGAACATACCCGATTTTCCTTTGAGTACAAGTTTTGATAAAACACTTGAAATGTCTCTCTGATTTTATTCGTAGCGGTAACCTTCCCAAGAGATGGATCATGTATTTCTCTGATCTCACTATCGGTACACCTCTGCCTTGCTCTTACTGCCAGATGGTGCCCTACCTGATCACTGCACTCATAAGATCTTTCCTTCCAGGCAATATACTTAGCAGCTGCCCTGTCTGCAAAGATTGCCTCCAGGTCAGTCCTTGCGAGTACTACCTTAGTTTGTGCTTCACTTATATCCCCCACTTGTTGTATGGTCTTCGCTAAGTTCTCCTCAGCCACTACTAAATGATCTTGTTTAGCCTGAATCATCCTATCTTGCTTACCCTTATTCAATGAAAATTTTAACATCTCCCCCCCTAGGCAAGCCTTAAAAGTATCCCACACCATACAAACCAAGGCACTGCCATTATTCTCCTTGAAGAAAGTTGGAATCCACCTACTGATTTACTCACAATACTCCTTGTTGGTAAAAAGTGCACGTTAAAAGCTCCATGAGTTATCCTGCTTCCCCCTATTCCCTGCAACTCTAAGACAAGAGGATTGTGGTCCGAGAGGAACCGGGGATATTGTTCGATCTGGCAGGTCGTGATCAGCTTATTGGACACAAAAAAGTAATCAAGACGGGCATGCGTGCTATGTGGAGCTGAAAATAATGTATACCTGTCTACAATCTGAATCATTTTATGCCAAACATCGACCAAGCCGTGATCCTTGCATACCCCTTTAAGGGTTTGATACACCTTCGGCTTCCTCCCAGTATATCGTAACTGTCCACCTATATCAAAGTTCCCTGGGATGTTGAGATTAAAATCCACGCACAAAACCACAGCTAGGGATGGCCCATTAACTCCTTAGAAACCTGCGTTAGGGTGGAGGGATCATCAAGCACGCTGCCATAAACTGAACATAGCGTAAACTAGCCTCCACAGGGTGGGTGACAAACTGCGACTACCCATCTCCTCCTAGGATCATGCCCTATTTGTGAAAATTTCAGCTGGCTTCCTTGGGTTAAAACCACCACACCAGTAGTACACACGCCATGGGAGGTGCAATATACCAGTCTATAGCCAAGGGAGTTAAGAATATCTCTCTGTGAGGCTTCAATATATGTCTGCTGGAGGCAGACAATGTCTGACCTCAGAAGTTTTAAACCCAGAGAAGTCCAGGCTCTTTTCTTGGGGTCATTTAAGCTGCATACATTGATAGATGTGATACGGATTATTGGCCGATCAATCATAAGCCAATGTTTCTCCCCTGCCTCCTAAACGCAGACCCTTCAAAACTACAATATCCTCAGGCCCACCTCAATGAGTCACCACCCCGCCTCTATAGCTCTTTCCACACCTGCTTCATCCATACCGGTTTGTTTGGCAAAGATGGCGCCTGGCTGAGCGGCTCACTTTCCCAAGGGTTCCCTCCCCTCCTCGTAACAACAACGTGTTAATGGTGATCCAGGGCAGCGCGGCCAGCAGGAGTGCGGGAACAGCGGTCACAGCGGGAGACCGTCCCTTGGGAGCAGCGAGGAATGCTGGAGTTTTTTTTTTTTTTTTAATTGTCCTCATGTGTCACTTTCCACCCTTTCTCTCTTGGTGGCGCCCTAGGGTGTTACTCCTCTCATATAATGGAAGGATCCTGCTCGTTTAGAAAGCCTGAGGGAGGAAAGTTGCAAGAACTTAACTCCGACTATTCCAAAGCAAGGAAATCCGCCAAGAGATTAAAAGCAACTTAATCATAGGACCGGACTTTACCGTCTTTATAAATCTCAACATTTTAAATTTAAACTACTATATATCCCGGCCCTTCACCCGTAATGCTCAAAAAATAAAGACCAAAATCTATACTTCTTTTCTTTCTGGGGAACAGCCATATCTAGTTTTCCAATGGATCTCATAGCTTTAATCCAAGTTAAGTCTGTCGGGGGGTCAGGGGAAACCCAAAGTCTACAAATTTCCCTGCGGGCCAGCAGGATAGCATAAAACACCAACTTCGTTTTATCATCCAAACCCTTGCATTGTAAATCCAATCTGCCAGTAATAATAGTTTCAGGGCTTACCTTTATTCTTTGCTTTAAAATTGTTGATAAACAGTTACTTACAGAATCCCAAAATATCTTGATTGCCGGGCACCTAACAAACATATGAATATCGTCCTCATTTAGACTGTTGCATTTAGGGCATCTTACTTCACCACCATTTTTAAATTTGGCCAGCCTTTTTGGAGTCCAATATGCCCTGTGGAGAGTGAACACATGATTCCTTCTTAAATTTGCAGGTTTTACCAACTTATATAGAATCAACATAGTTACTTGCCATTGTTCTTCTGTCGCAATCCTCAGCAAGCACTCTTTCCAAAGGGACTCCGGCAACAAAAAGGGGCCATCTTCCAGCTCAACAATAGCCCAGTACCACATCGCGACCTCCTTTTTGATACAAACATCCAGTGCCAACTTTTCCTCAAAGTCGTTATGACGTCCAATAAGATGACCTTTCCCTGTGGCCCAGCTTTGTATCTGAAGATATTTAAATTTGGAAAACTTAGTACCCCAACATAGTTCACATTCAGACCATGGTAATAAAATACCTTCAACAAATAAATCACCCCACTTCTGGGGTCCTTCTGATTTTAAAGTCTTTGCCAGTGCATCAGCCGTCCAGCTTGGAGCGCCCGGAGTTTCCCAAATTGGTGCACCCGCACTGAAATAAGGAATATTTGTAATTCTTCTGACCCGATACCAAATCATGGCCAAATCTCTCAAAGTCTTCAATCTTACTTTTTTAAAGTATTTTGGATCCAAACATTTGTACATGAAACCAAACTGCTTGACCCCCTCGATGTTCAACAAAGCAGAGAATAATTCCCCATTAACTGAGCTCCCTGGGTTTCCCAAAAGCATTCTGCAATTTTTGAGCAAAAAAGCCCAAGAATAGATCTGAAAGTCCGGGGCTGCCAGACCCCCCTTTATATACTTCCTCCTAATCTTTTTCCATGAAAGCCTAGATCCCTTGGAGGACCATATAAATGAGGCAATCTCGCTTTGCAGTTTTGCCAACCCCTTTTTTTCAAACATTAGAGGGATAGAATCAAATAAAAAGGTTAACTTCGGCAAGACCATCATCTTAATCAAATTAACTCGACCAAAAATAGTTAGTGGAAGATGTTTCCAACCCTTCATCAAGCTAGAAATATCCTTCCCTATTTTAACCAGGTTAGTTGTAGCAATCTGTGTAATATCTTGGGTTATTTGGACCCCTAAATATCTGATCTGCCTTTTGGGGATTATAGCATCCATTGCCAAATTCCAAGACATAATTTCCGTTTTGTCCGTGTTCAAACAATATCCTGAGACTGCACCAAAATTGTTTGTAATTGTTTCTATCATAGCTAGTGATTGGTTCAGATCTGATGTTAGAATAACTATGTCATCAGCATAGAGACCGATCTTCTTAGACCATCGCTGACATATAAAAGGAGGAATACTATCCGTCCCCCTAATTTTACAAGCCAACGGTTCGATATAAAGATCGAACAACAGAGGGGAAAGGGGACAACCCTGCCTCGTACCCCTCATGACCTTAATAGGTTTGGTTAAAACTCCATTAACTAAAACCCTTGAAGTAGGTGACTGGTAAAGAGAGACTAAAGATTGCCCAAAATTTCTCCCCAGACGTAAGTGCGTAATTAAGGCCTTCAGAAAAGTCCAGTTGACGCGATCAAAAGCTTTAGCAGCATCCAGGGCAACAATCGCCAAGGGGAGCTTCTGATCAGTAGCAACATCAATGCTCGCTATCAGAGAGAATGTTAATTCTTTAAGGTATCTGTTCTTAATAAACCCTTTCTGATCTTCGTGAACTATACCGGGGATCACCTTAGCAAGCCTATCTGCCAAAATCTTTGCATAAAGTTTATAATCACTATTTAGAAGTGAAATAGGCCTATATGATTCCAAGCATCTAGGTGATTTCCCCGTTTTAGGAATAACGACTATATTGGCCTGATTCCAAGAGGCAGGGAGCTCTATATTACCACGAAAGACCCCATTAAATAGCTTAAACAATAACGGCAAAAGACTCCCGGATAAAGTTTTATATACCTCCACTGGGAGGCCATCTGGACCAGGGGCTTTGCCTATTTTAGCTTGTTTGATGGCCTCATCTAATTCCCCTGGAGAAATATCTTGATCTAGCAAATTTTGTAGATCCTCTGTCAGAGGGTTTAAAACTTTCAGCCAGTCCTCTATCTGCTTCATATCCGGGACCAAATCTTCCCTGTATACCGCTGTAAAATATCTAAAAAAAGCTTCCACAATATCTTTAGTCTCTGTAACTAAATCACCTACTTCGCTTGTTTTCACTTCTTTAATCGTATTCTTAATCCGGTCTTTCCTAGCCTTCCAAGCAAGTAGTTTGCTTGTAGCCTCCCCATATTCAAAATGTGCTAATCTGCTGGCCTCCCCATTTTTCTTTTACTCGATTATTAACTACAGAGGATAGTTTTTCTTTCAACTCCACCAGCTTTTGAATAATCTCTTCCTTCTGCGCTCTCTCCCTGTTTACAATTTCTGCTTCTCTCTGCCTAATTGCTAGTTCCAAACCTTCTACTTCAAGAAAGTACTTCCTTCTTCTGCTGGCTGCAATAGCACCTAATCTGCCACGCAAATAAGCCTTAGTTGTCTCCCACACAATATCTATTTTGGCTGTACCCAGATTGTGTTCAACAAAAATTTCAAGTTCTTGCTGGAGGGATTGCATTGCTTCTTGGTCATATAAAACTGTGCGATCCAACCTCCAAACTGAATCCAAATCACGAATCCCAAGCACAAGTTCTAAAATAACCGCCGAATGATCCGACAAATGTACCCCAACATGCATACTGTTTTTACCTTACCAAGTAATCTTGAATCGATTAAAAAATAATCGATTCTAGACTTATGTTGATATTTTTTATTATAAAAAGTATACCCAACATTCTGGCCCGCCCTCTGTCGCCATACATCACATAGTCCAAATTGCTCCATCAAACCTCTTACTCTGCATGCCATTTTACTATTCACCTGAGCTCTACTGCTCACCGAGCGGTCTAACCTGGGGTCCAGTACTGTATTAAAGTCTCCAGCAAAAATTATATAACCCGTAAGGCCCAACATCTCCTTAGCTAATTCGTCCAATGGACCAACATCATCTTGATTTGGGCCATAATAACCAATAACATTATATATAAGGCCAGCTATCTTTATGTTTACTATTAGCCACCTACCTCTAATATCTGCCTTTTTACCCTCAATCTGAAAATCCAGTCCCTTTCTGACCAGTAAAACAATACCTTTTGTAACCAGTGTCTGTGACGTATAAAAAACATATTCTAGCCACCTTAGTGAACCTATAAATTTCTTGCTTTCCTCTTCCGTTAGATGAGACTCTTG